>NC_134409.1:81854539-82160247 GCF_038048845.1 Mixophyes fleayi
CTGCATGATGAGAATGTAATTGTGGCCTCAAAGTGCTATTATGTGTCACACATTGAGAGTATTTGAGCTACCATACATGTACACACACATGTTGAAGCAGGCATTGGTCTTACTCTACACAAAATAGGCCCAACATATGAATTACTCACACCCACTACTTGCAGATATTCACAACATGATTGTGTTTTAAGGCTAATGTTAGCTTTTATCAAACCACATTAGCAATGTGAATGCTAGTGCAAATTAATGAACTATTTCCTACACCCCAATACAATATGAACATTTGAGTTCACATCCAAACTACTTGTACCCCAGAATTTGAAGGCCACAAAATACACAATATAACAGGTGTGTGCATGCTAACAACCTGTGTTTTCACACACATTTTAGCACGCTTTAAAGTGTGTGTATATGTGTGTTGCTGCAAAGGAACATTGCATGACAGGACCAATACACAATAAAGTTGATGTGTAACATATGACAAATAACGTATGATGCCAACAAACAGTGCTGTCCAAAAGGGAATGTCAAAAATATGTGGAGACCAACTCGAACAGATGCTGAACTAGCATCTGACGCAAACACCTTGGCCTTGATTATGTGGACTTTGTGTGTAACATTTGTCTGTGGCCATGATTCCAAAAAATAGCTGCGTTTGAGTTGCAAGTGTCTTTGGGCCAGTTGGCTTCAACAAGTCCTAAGCCTAGGATGTGTGGCAGCCAATGCCATCAACATTTAAGAAACACTTTGACAGAGGTGTTTTGCTAATCTCTATAAGTGCACAGACCATGTTGAATGTGCACAACACCACATTCTAAAACGTGCCACAACCAAAGAGACTATACTAAATACACAAATATCTCTAATATTAAAAGGTAAAAACCACTACATATAGTGTGTATTCAGGGGAGGGCCAGTATGTGGCTAAGGCCCCAAAACCCAAACATGCCACCAATATATTGGACAAGTAGACATGTGCCTAAACATGCCCCAAAGGACTATGTATGGATTCTTGTGTATGACAATACAAAGAACAGCAGTGTAGTAGTCAGCAGATACTTGATTGGGACTGTTCGATGACACTAATGAATAGTCAAATTTATTGTTAACAAACATGAATCTATAGTTGCAGCAAAATACATAGCAAATAAAACAGTGGTCTGTGTGCAAAAGTTACTTGCATCAAGAGTAGACAATCTGACCAAAGTCAAGAAACATATAAGCAACCTAGGAGCATTGGAGAAATACTTCAACGTGTAGTGACACACAAACTGCTGAACTCCAAAAGGCACACCAGCTTGGCCTGTTGAATATTTTGTTTTTACATTACTTCAGCAAGATTAGCTCGATACAACGTTAAAGAATGTACTTAGTATATGCCTTGGTGCACATGAAGATGGCCCCTGTAATGTAACCTGGAAAGTGTCTTGTAAGGTTCAACACATTACTCTCTGTAATACTGACTTATGAGTTTCCTATAGCTTAATTTAGCTGTGTGTTTTGCATCATTTGTGCCTTAAAAGTCCCACCACAAAATAAAAGTTGCAAATTGCCTATTGTCCACAAGCCAGACTAAAATTTTTAACATCAACACTTTACTCTTACATATTATTCAAAACACTATAGATCCTTTCATTCGTCCACTCCATTCCCCATGGGCACATCCTCCCAAGCGTTGTTGTGACATCTGGGGTTAAATGTATCAATGCCCGGATTCTTCAACTCCGGCGAGATCGGCGTCTTCAGCGCTTAAATTTAAAGCGGCGCTGCCTTGTAAAGGGAAGTCTCCCTTTACAAGGCAGCGCCGCTTTTAATTTAAGCGCTTAAGACTCTGATCTCGCCGGAGTTGAAGAATCCGGGCATTGATACATTTACCCCCTGGTGTTCAATATTAATCTATATCATTTGTACACAAATTAATTCTGGTCAGACCTCAATAGAGATTGATATTGGAAGGGAGAATTTGCAACAGGTGCCTATAGTACAGGAGCAGTTAGATAGGTAGCAAGTGACCCAGAGGAGTCCTGTGTCTAGATGGACAATGGAGTGAAGGATGTGTAGGGTGTTATTCAGTGTCCAAAGCAGCAGAGTCTAACAATTGAATGATTATCTCAAAAACATTCTAAATAATATATTTTTGAAACACAATTACAGTAAGCAAATGAAACAAATACAACTAATATAACAACTCCTTTCTAATTAAAACATTCCAAACATATGCATGTTGGTTTACTCACATTGCTTAGCCATGCTGCTGCTTGTATAACTACAAGCACCAGCATTCCCACGGCAGCCAGGGCATGTTGGCACTTGGAGAACCACAAGTGCCAACATGCCCTGACATCCCTGGCTTGCTGGGACCTGTAGTTCCACAAATAAAATGTTATATAAACAACAACACCCTAGTAAACACCACACATATTTATTAAAAATAAAAAACCCACAATAAACACACTAACCACCCTCATTTATACCACATCTATTTAATAAAATGTAAAAAAAAACAAATAACGTAGCTCATTGCGCATGCGCTATGCTACTTGCGTAAGCTCTATTTACAGTATTAGGTGATTCCCCCACTAGCGTGGGAAAATCACATAATACAGTAGTTAGCGCTTGCGCAATGAACGTAAGTTCATTGCGTACCGGACCTCCTACTAGGTAGGAGGTGTTAGCAGCGGCTCCACAGTTTTTTTATTTTTCTTCAATCAAGATGAAAGTGTCATGGATCTTACAAATATGGGGCCCTCCTGGCTGAAGCAAAGAAGACTTCAATGAACAAGGGGCCCCTTCTGGGTGAAGTACAGAAGATATTGGCCAAGCATGGACATTTTGGAAGTATAAATATTATGGGACTGGGGCAAGCAAGGAGACTTTGGAGAAGAAAAAAGACATCTTTGGTGAATATTTTTTTTATTTTTTATTAAATAGATGTGGTATAAATGAGGGTGGTTAGTGTGTTTATTGTGGTTTTTTTATTTTTAATAAATATGTGTGGTGTCTACTAGGGTGTTGTTGTTTATTTAACATTTTTTTTGTGGAACTACAGGTCCCAGCAAGCCAGGGATGTCAGGGCATGTTGGCACTTGTGGTTCTCCAAGTGCCAACATGCCCTGGCTGCTGTGGGTATGCTGGTGCTTGTAGTTATACAAGCAGCAGCATGGCCACACTGTTTTTGGCAACCTGGCTGGCTGGGACTTGTAGTTCCAAAAAAACAAAATGGCGTATGTTTATTTTTTTCACTCTTTATCGCCATATTACCTTACTACCCACAGCCCAGGGGTAGTAGGAAGAGCCCTAGTGCTATCAGTACTGGGCTGGTTCTTTCTAGGGGGAGCCCGCTCAATTTTTTCGGCGGACCCCACTCCCTAGGGAATACAGCCCAGCGCTGAACAGTCTAGGGTTGGTTAGTCATTATGGCAGGGGGACCCCTGCCGTGTGTCCCACTCTATAGTGCCGCCAACCCTGGCTGGTTTGCCTAATGCTGGTAAAGTGAAAATCGGGGGGACCCCACGCAAAATTTTTCCCCGATTTTCACGGGACCAGCACTAGTCAGGCAGCACTAGGGTTAAGCATGAATAGCGGGGGGGCCTCACGCTTTTTTTTTTTTTTCAACTTTGATCTATTCATTACAGTTTTTACAGCTGCCGGAGTATGACAGGTCAGTGTAACAGTGATGTGTTTACAACTCACTGTTACAACACAGAAGAGTTTGCCAAACATAGGAGAGTTAGCTAAACTCAGGAGTGTTTACATCGCACAAAATCGCCAGAGATGACTAGCGATTTTGAACTTCAGTGTCAAAATCGCAGCTTGATACATTTCAGGTTTTTTTTTCAAAACTCGCGGGTAAACAACCGCGATTTGCCACGATTTAAACATGCTGGCAAACTTGCACTTTGATACATTTACCCCCAGATATTGTTTTTTTGAATTTGAAACCAACACACATGATTCTTTCTGACTGTTACTAAGAAGGTGTGTTCAAGTGTTCAAATAATTATGTTCATGGAAACTTTTTTGTGCAAAGAGTTAATGTACTGTTTGGTCTGGGTGTTTCAATCTGAAGTATACTTAAGTGATTAAAGAAATGAGCTGCCAAGGACAAAGTAATGAGTTTGAACCCCGAATTATGCGTGTATGTGGCTTACCTTTGTATATTTCCATGTTTCAGTGGATGTATTCCACTCTGTGGGCTAGATTTACTAAGCTGCGGGTTTGAAAAAGTGGGGATGTTGCCTATGGCAACCAATCAGATTCTAGCTGTCATTTTGTAGAAGGTACTAAATAAATGAAAGCTAGAATCTGATTGGTTGCTATAGGCAACATCCCGACTTTTTCAAACCCGCAGCTTACTAAATCTAGCCCTGAGACTTATCTAAGAGTGCTTTAGTATAGGTTTTGTTGTGTAATATGGCTATATGCCATGTTGAACAGTGTGATCAGCTACAACACAGCAAAGCAGTTATTCCAAAAGACTTGATTGCAAAGACATAGGAAATCTCTACTGGCAAAAGTTAAAAAACCTAAATGGCCAAAATAACCTCAGGAAAAAAAACAAAAAGTAGAAGTGCTAGCAATATTATTATACTTTTGGTTTGTATTAATATACATGGATACATTTTAATATGCAGACATTTTCATTCTGCATGTACCAATTTTTTCTGTGTTTAATATTTCTAAGTATTGACCTTTTTAACACAGTTCTAAGGAAACCAACTTATGATTGAAGAAGCTGGTCAGCTTTTATTTGTATTACATTTCCTTGTCATGTTGTTTTCACCACTTGTAAATTGGTGTAGCAATTAGCTAATCCACCTTGAAACCGTGCAAGTCTGTGTTCGACTCCTCACCAATGCTCTTGTCTCTGAGGGATCATTAATATCCTTGCCATATCTGTGTTGATGTTAAACGTGTTCCTGGGGTAATAGTACGCTTTAGTTAAAATAGCATAAATTATGCGTGTAATTCACAGAAATTTAATATTGTCTTATTATATGTCTATTATTAGTGGTTTTTATTGCAAACGCACCATCAACAACTGTCACATCAGCCATTTTACATTGAGAGTAGTTATAATGGTGGTGGTTGTGATTCTAAAGAGTTTTAAAATCAATCTTTTTGCCAAAGTAGAATGTTAGTGCTAGATAAAAAAAAAAAAAAACCCTTTTCACCATGCACTCAGCACTCAATTCCAGCAGCCGAAACGGATGGGGAATGCACTCAGCCATCCATTCTGGGAGTGAAATGCACTCTACACTCCATTCCGGAAGCCAGAATGGATGGGAAATGCACTCTGCACTCCATTCTGGGAGTGAACTGCACTCAGCCCTCCATTCTGGCAGCTGGAATGGATAGGGAGTGATAGTAGAGAAGATTTATGCATAGCATACGAAAATGCAGTGTACAGGCCTATAAAAGCCAGGCATCTTTACTGAAGACCCAGCAAGCAGCATAGTGTGCTATATTAAGCTACCTAATTCCAGCATTCCGGCAGATCCGGATTGAACCCAAAGGGCCAAAATATCATCAAACATCTTACATTTGCCAGTGTCATTTATTATTATTATTATTATCATTTATACTTGTCTGCAACCGTCTCTCCACCTACCTCTCTGAACACTCCCTCCTTGACCCTCTCCAATCAGGCTTCCGCCCCCTCCATTCCACTGAAACTGCCCTGGCTCAAGTTACGAACGATCCCCTCTCGGCTAAAGCCCTGGGCCACTACTCCCACCTGATTTTCCTCGTCCTCTCAGCGGCCTTTGACACCGCTGACCACCCCCTCCTGCTTCACACCATTCAGTCCATTGGCCTCTCCGGTACCGTCCTCTCCTGGTTCACCTCTTACCTTGCCGACCATTCCTTCTCTGTTTCCACCTCTGATTCTCTCTCCCCATCTTCCTCCCTTCCAGTCGGGGTCCCTCAGGGCTCTGTCCTTGGACCCCTACTATTCTCCCTATACACCTCTTCTCTGGGTGCACTCATCAGCTCCTTCGGCCTCAAGTACCACCTTTATGCTGATGACACTCAACTCTACCTTTCCTCTCCTGATCTCTCTCCCTCCCTTCTCTCCAGGGTATCCGCATGCCTCTCTGCCATCTCCTCCTGGATGTCCTCTAGATTTCTTAAACTCAATCTTGCTAAAACGGAACTCATTGTCTTTCCTCCCTCTCGTACCTCCTTCCCCTCTGACCTCTCTATCAATGTTGACAACTCATCTATCTCCCCTGTTCCCCAACTCCGCTGCCTAGGTATCATCCTCGACTCCTCTCTCTCCTTTGCCCCTCACATTCACTCTCTCGCCAAATCCTGCCGTTTCCAGCTTCGCAACATTGCCCGCATTCGGCCCTTCCTCTCCCAGGATGCCACCAAATCTCTCGTCCACTCTCTGATCATCTCCCGCTTGGACTACTGCAACCTTCTCCTTATCGGCCTCCCCCTCTCTAATCTCGCTCCCCTTAGATCTGTACTTAACGCCGCTGCTAGGCTTATTTTCCACTCCCACCGGTTGGCTACCTCTCTTTCTCATCCCTTCTTCCCTTCTCCCCCTTCCTCGACTCCGTCTCCGTTTCTCCCGTCTCTCCGTCTCATCCATGTGTCTGTCTGTCTTCCCCTCCCTTTAGATTGTTCGCTCCTTTGAGCAGGGCTCTCCTACCTCCTGTTTCCATCACTTTTAACTGCGCTCTCCAGCTACTCTGCTCACCTCCTCTCGGTCCCTCTGCCCTCTGTCTCCTCTCGCTTCTCTCCGCTCCCCTCAGTGACTCTCAACCTGTCATCTGTGCCCACCCTCTTGGGCCATAGTTACCTGCCTATACTCACTTTTCCCCTCCCTCCCTCTCTTTCATGCTGTGCCTGAGCCCCCAGAGTTATAGTGCTTACTGTTACTTTTACTGTGCTGTTTCACCTTGTACTGTGCCATTGTTTGTCCCTGTACGGCACTACGGATACTTTGTGGCGCCCTATAAATAAAAATTAATAATAATAATAATAATAATTTATTTGTTAGGCATTACAAGGCTTCCGCAGCGCCACACACAGTACAAACAGTAGACTATACAGGGTATAACAGTACAGAACAATAAACAAAAAGTACCAATACTTAAGAAACTCCAGGCAGGCTGATGCAAATAAACACGGAGCAGAAGAACGGGTAAGGAGATAGGAGTGAAGAGGGCCCTGCTCATGCGAGCTTATATCCTAAGGGAGGGTTAAACAGACCAGGCACAAGAGGAGCCAGTTGAGGCAATGGGAGAGAGGGGAGAATGAGTGGAGGAGATGGGGGTTAAGTGGATGGTTGGTAGGCTTTGAGAAAGAGGTGAGTTTTGAGTGCACGTTTGAAGGAGCACAGGGTAGGAGAGAGGCGGAAAAAGCGAGAGAGGTCATTCCAGTGAAGGGGGGCTGCACGGGAAAAGTCCTGGATTCTGGAATGGGATGAGGTGATCAGAGTGGAGGAAAGGCGGCGGTCATTGGCCGAGCGCAGGGAGCGCAAGGAGTGTGAATGGAGACGAGGTTAGAGATGTAAGGGGCAGTAGAGTGGGAGAGAGCCTTGTAAGTGGTGGTGAGGAGTTTGAAATGAATTCTGTAGGGGAAGGGGAGCCAGTGTAGCGCAAGGCAGAGAGGGGAGGCAGAGGAGGAGCGGTGTGAGAGATAGATGAGTCTTGCAGCCGCATTGAGTATAGAACAGAGGGGGGAGAGACGGGAGTGGGGGAGGCCGGTGAGGAGGAGGTTGCAGTAATCCAGGCGGGAGATGATGAGTGCGTGTATGATGGTTTTGGTGGCCTCCTGAGAGAGAAAGGGACGGATGCGGGCGATGTTGCGTAGTTGGAAGCGACAGGCTTGGGCAAGGGAATGAATGTGGGGGACAAAAGAGAGAGTGGAGTCAAGGGTGACACCCAATCAGCGGAGTTGGGTGACAGCGGAGATAGTAGAGTTGTTAACGACAATGGAGAGGTCATGGTGGGATGGGAGGCTGGGAGGAGGAAAGACAATGAGTTCAGTTTTGGAAATGTTGATTTTGAGAAAGCGCTCCGACATCCAGGAGGAGATGGCGGAGCGGCAGTCAGATACCTGAGCGAGGAGGGCGGAGGAAAGATCAGGTGAAGAGATGTAGAGTTGAATGTCGTCAGCATAAAGGTGATACTGAAGGCCAAAGGAGATGAGAGCACCAAGAGAGAAAGTATAGAGCGAAAAGAGTAGAGGGCCAAGAACAGAGCCCTGTGGGACTCCTACAGCGAGAGGGTAGGGGGAGGAGGAAGAACCAGACGTGGATACAGAGAAGGAGCGGTTAACGAGGTATGAGGTGAACCAGGCGTCGACAGAACCAGAAAGGTCGAGAGAGAGAAGAGTTTGCAGCAGGAGGGGTGGTCCACGGTGTCAAAGGCTGCGGAGAGGTCAAGGAGGATGAGTAGGGAGAAGTGACCCTTGGATTTGGCCGATAGGAGATCATTAGTAACCTTGGCCAGGGCAGTTTCGGTAGAGTGGAGGGGGCGGTAGCCGGATTGGAGAGGGTCAAGGAGGGAATTGTCCGAGAGGTGCCTGGTTAGGCGGCTGCAGAAAATCCGCTCAAGTAATTTAGAGGCATAGGGGAGAAGAGAGATAGGGCGATAATTGGCAAGAGATGTGGGGTCGAGATTGGGTTTCTTGAGGATAGGAGAGATGAGAGCGTGTTTAAATGAGAAGGGTACTATACCTGAGGAGAGTGTTAGGTTGAAAAGGTGTGCGAGGTAAGAGCAGGCAGTGGGAGAAAGAGAGCGAAGGAGGTGAGTGGGGATGGGATCGAAAGGGCAGGTATTAGAAAAGTGTCTGAAAGAAAAAGAGGCTTCTTTTACACAAACGTACTAATGGAACATTTGTAATACACATATATATATATATATATATATATATATATATATATATATATATATATATAGTGGAAAGAGCCCGCTACTGCTGAAGCACACGCGAACAACTTCTTTTTATGCAGCTTTATTGTCAGGATGGTTAAAATGTATTTGACACCGTATGAATTTCACAGCAATTCCTAAACACTAGCTAGACATATACCAGCTCTCTCAAGACCAGCCAGCTTCCCCAGCGATGGTCTTAGTGAACAAATGACACAAGCAAGCTTTTATACATGATATTCCTCCCCCAGCCTTAGCTTGATGGGCAGGTGACACACCCACCTTCCCTTTAAGAGGAAACACCCATCACTGGCTCTGTTTGCACTACCAGACACACCCTGTCTGTTTGCTGAGAGGAAGGAGCTTTCAAATCATGTAAGTTAACCAAACTTTAAACTATACATAAGTCTTTACCTGGTTTAACCTCAATCTAGGTGCATAACTGCGCCAATGTCTTACTCTGCTTGTATGCTTTCTCTGCATCTTGTCAGGTAAATGCCTCGCTTTGTTACATATCCTTCCCCCTAGCGTCTCCAATTAGGGGGACGTGGACTTCGCGAGGAGCACATATTTTCGTGACAATGCATCTGCATTCTTGTGCAGAATCCCAGGACTATGTTCTACTGAGAACTTGAAAGGTTGCAGTGCCAAGAACCAACGGGTTACCTTGGCATTTACCTCCTGGTTGTTCTGCATCCATCTCAATGGTGCATGATCTGTTATTAAAGTGAACTCTCTGCCTAGGAGATAATGGCGCAGAGCTTCTGTAGCCCATTTTATGGTGAGACATTCTTTCTCCACAGTGGCATATTTTTGTTTCCTTGGAAGCAACTTACGACTTAGGTACAGGACAGACTTTTCTACTCCATTCTTCTCCTGTGACAAAACTGCACCTAAGCCAACACCAGAAGCATCAGTTTGGAGGAAGAACCTCTGGGTAAAATCCGGTGCTTCCAGAACTGGAGAGGAACAAAGAGCTAACCGAAGATCAGACCAGGCGGTTTCTGCAGAGTCAGACCAGGTTAATCTTTCTGGACAACTTTTTTTTAACATGTTCGTAAGTGGGGCAGCTCTAGTGGCGAAGTGGCTTACAAACCGCTTGTAGTAACCTACTAAGCCTAAAAAGGTTCTTAACTGTGACTTTTTTTCTAGTCTTGCATAATTTTTGACTGCCTCCACTTTGTCTAGCTGGGGTTTTACACGCCCCCGACCAACAACGTACCCCAAATATTTGGCTTCTGTCATGGCCATGGCACATTTCTCTGGGTTAGCTGTTAACCCTGCTGACATTAATGAAGCTAAGACCGCCTCAACTTTGGCTAAATGTGATCCCCTGTCTGGGGTATAAATCACTATATCGTCCAAGTAAGCGGCTGCATAAGCTGTGTGAGGTCGTAGCAATTTATTCATGGCCCTTTGGAAGGTGGCAGGTGCCATTTGCAACCCAAAGGGTAGGACTTTATATCGATAGAGACCATCAGGGGTGAAAAATGCAGTCTTTGGCTTGGCTGTAGAAGTCAGGGGAACTTGCCAATAACCCTTTGTTAGATCAAGAGTTGTCAAATAGTTGCTACCAGCAAGATTTTCCACCAGTTCATCTACACGTGGCATCGGATAGGCATCAAACTGCGACATACTGCTTAGGCGCCTAAAGTCATTGCAGAACCTAATTGTCCCATTGGGTTTCGGGACAAGCACAATGGGACTATTCCACTCACTAGTGGACTCTTCAATTACGTCTAACTGGAGCATCTTCTTGATCTCCTTTCTCACGTCCACCCGTCTGGCTTCTGGAGTACAATACGGCTTCTGCTTTACAATGAATCCTGGCGGAGTGACAATGTCGTGTTCGATTAAGGTAGTGCCCCCAATGGAGGGAAGAGAAGACATCCCTGTTCCGGCGAATCATTTCTTTAGTCTGTTGTCTCTGATTAACAGACAATGCTGGCTCTACGGGCACTTCAGACTTTTCAATGGCAGTACTCACTACCTGAGGAGAGGTTTCCTCATCATGAAAAGGTTTAAGGAGGTTAACATGATATATTTGCTCCTACCTTCTCCTACCTAACTGGCAGACTCTGTAATTGACAGGACCGACAG
This sequence comes from Mixophyes fleayi, assembly GCF_038048845.1. Taxonomy (NCBI): domain Eukaryota; kingdom Metazoa; phylum Chordata; class Amphibia; order Anura; family Limnodynastidae; genus Mixophyes; species Mixophyes fleayi. The sequence goes on from NC_134409.1 coordinate 81,865,528, forward strand.
CCTCTAGAACTTCATATGGCCCCTGCCAATGGGCGAAAAGTTTGCTTTCCTGGGTAGGAACCAGGACTAGGATCTTGTACCCAGGCTTAAAAGATCAAACAACAGCACTTTTGTCATAACTTTTCTTCTGTCGTTCCTGAGCCTCTTTTACATATTGCTGCACAATGGGCCCTATCTTTCCTAGCCTCTCATACATTTGGGACACAAATTGTACCAGATTTGGCTCCCTGGGACCTTGCTGCTCCCACCCTTTTTTTAACATATCCAAGATACCCTTGGGCTGTCTCTCAAACAACAATTCAAATGGACTAAACCCTGTTGTAGCTTGAGGTACCTCACGGATGGCAAACATCAAATAGGGAATAATAGTGTCCCTATCTTTTTTCTCTTGAGCCACTGCTTTCCTGAGCATGTGCATTAATGTGCGGTTAAAGCGTTCCTCCAAGCTGTCTGTTTGTGGATGGTACACGGAGGTGTGAAGCGCCGTAACCCCTAGTAACTGGCACATGTCCTTCATCAGTTTGGACATGAAAGGAGTACCCTGGTCTGTGAGATTTTTTTGGGGTATTCCCAAGCATGTAAACATCAATACAAGTTATCTAGCTATGGTACTGGACTTTATGTTTCGTAGGGGAATTGCTTCTGGATACCTGGTTGCATAGTCAAGCACCACTAGTATATATTGGTGCCCACGTGCAGATTTTTCCAGTGGCCCCACAAGGTCCATGGCTATCCGTTCAAAAGGAACTTGTACTATTGGTATTGGAATGAGAGGTGCCCTGTACATGGGTTTGGGACAGGTTCTCTGACAAATGGGACAGGACCGGCAATACTTTTTCACTGCCATGTGTACCCTGGGCCAGTAAAACCTAAGAAGAACTCGTTCCCTTGTTTTATCCTCCCCTAGGTGTCCCCCACAGATATGTGTGTGAGCTGCTTTTAACACTAGGGGTACAGGGACCTGAGGAACCATTAATTGTTCTACTTTTTCCCCCTGTACAATAGCAACTCTATACAGGAAATTATTTTTGACAATAAAATATGGTATACCTTCTGCAAGCTGGGAGGCTTTCGCTACCCCATTTACCTCAGTCACACTTTTAAAGGCATGTTCCAAAGTGGCATCATTAAGTTGGTCCCGTGCAATGTCCTGCAGAGACAACAAAATTGGTATTGCGGACCAGTCCGTATCCTCACTGACAGGCGGGGTGGGCTCATCTGCGACATCACCGACCAATGCTAGTTTGGACTGTCCATGTTTCCCCGCAGGTGGATGCTTTTGTGGAACTCCTGCTGTGACTCCCAGGATGGCATTCCGGTTTGGCGGTTCCCAAAGATCGACGTCTAGATGTTGTGGATTCTTAGGCAGTTCCTTTAAGACCGGGCTTCCGACCGTTGCATCAGTTGCCGGCCAGTCCGGCCGGATCCGCTCACCGAGGACCTCATTAAACAGTGGAAAGTCTAGCCCCAAAATGAGTGGATATGGGAGTTTAGGTGCTATGGCAGCTACCACCATAACGGTTTTGTCTTTGAGTGTGACTGGTAGTATTGTTCTTTCATACTCCTCTGGCGTGCCATGTACGCAAAGAACCTTCACCTTGGGCAACCGAGAAGTTATGGTTTCAGGTAAGGCAGAGCTGGAAACCAATGAGAGTTCACTACCCGAGTCAACCAAGGCCAGAACAAGGTTTTGGTTGATTAGCACAGTCACCCAGAACAAACAAGGACTTCCTGATGTGGGACTCATGGTAAAACAGCTTGGAAAAGCAGGCCCAATATGTGCCAGGAACAGTCCATGGGTTCCTGTAGTTTAGGACACTCTGCCGTAAAGTGGCCTGGCTCACCACATTCGAAACACTTCAGATTAGACAGCTTTGCACCTGGCCCTCTGTCTGTAGCAGTTTTGCCATTGGGCCCTGTGGCAAGGATTGTCAAACCTGGCTTTTGGCGTGGCAGCGGCTTTGGCACGATTGCAGGTTCTTTAGTCATTTGCTGTAGCGCACAAAACCTTTCTACCACTGTGGCAAGCTCTTCATAAGTTTGTGGGTCTGATTGCAGCACCCACCTTTGCAAATCGCGGTTCAGCCCCCGGATGCAGTGATCTATTGCCAGAACTTCAATAATCCGAGAAGGCGAATTCTCCTCAGGCTGCAGCCATTTCTTTAAAATTTTAGAAAGCTCAGCCACTTGCACTCTGACCAGTTTTTCTTTATCATAGCACCATTGGTGATAGCGCTGGGCACGGCCTGGCCCGGAAACACTAATGAGAGCCAATATCTCAGACTTTAGACACAAATAATCGGATGCTCAGTCCTCATCCCAATCCATATAAGCTCGCTGAGCTTCCCCAGTCAGATATGGTGCCAGTCTCTCAGCCCAATCTTTAGGAGGCCATTTTGACCTTTTTGCAAGTCTCTCAAAAGACACCAGATATGCTTCTACGTCATCAGCTGGTGCCATTTTCTGCAGAACCGGACCAGGTGGTTCATTTCTGTCATGCCTCATCTGGCTTAACTCTTCTCTTAAAAGCCTTGTGTTTTCCACCTGTGCTTTGGTGACTCGTAGCATCTGAGCTTGCTGCTTTTGCTGCACAGCGGCAACATTCACGGGGGTTCTCAGAACTTCCTCCATGTTGACGTCTGCACGGGTTGGGTAGTGGAAACTTGCTTCCCGGAGTATCCCACTCCTGACAACACTTGTGGCAAGAGCCCGCTACTGCTGAAGCACACGCGAACAACTTCTTCTTTTTATGCAGCTTTATTGTCAGGATGGTTAAAATGTATTTGACACCGTATGAATTTCACAGCAATTCTGGAGACCCTAAACACTAGCTAGAAGTAGACAAGCTCTCTCAAGACCAGCCAGCTTCCCAGCGTTGGTCTCAGTGAACAAATGACACAAGCAAGCTTTTATACATGATACTCCTCCCCCAGCCTTAGCTTGATGGGCAGGTGACACACCCACCTTCCCTTTAAGAGGAAAGGCCCATCACTAACTCTGTTTGCACTACCAGACACACCCTGTCTGTTTGCTGAGAGGAAGGAGCTTTCAAATCATGTAAGTTAACCAAACTTTAAACTATACATAAGTCTTTACCTGGTTTAACCTCAATCTAGGTGCATAACTGCGCCAATGTCTTACTCTACTTGTATGCTTTCTCTGCATCTTGTCAGGTAAATGCCTCCCTTTCTTACAATATATATATTTATATATCCAAATAAATGTAATTTAAAAAAAAAAAAAAAAACCCTAAAAAATGTCAGTATTGATATGTATGTATGTTGTGCATATTTAGTTGTGCATTTTAAATGCACATTATGTATTTATAGTAGTTTAATAGTTGTTTAAGCTACCTGTCTTGGACTTAAACATGACCCTGACCTTCCTTAACTTTTAGCAAGGATTTGAGCCATGAGTGACGTCAGTTTCCCATAAACGCAGAGAGGGAACGCCTACTATTCTTAAGTTAAAATCCATGCCGCCTACTTTATCAAGTGATCTCTCATCTCCGCCCAGTCCGTGCCCACTCTCCACCCATTCCCACCTCTTTCTTCTCAAGTGTTCAGCCACCATCTCAAATGTATTTCTGATGGAGTTTGCATTTGAGTTGCCTTTGAGTGCTGGATCCGCTCGCCGGAAACGCTGTTTGAGAAGCGTATGTGGTGTCTTACGCTGCTCAAGTCCCGTTTTTGCGCATGCACAGAGACGACTACCGGATTATCCGCATGAGAAGGCAGAGCCGTACCTTTATGAATCAGGCCCATGCGTTTGTCCAGGAGACTGAAATAAGATACCTCTTCATTTAAGATCCTTAATGAATCAGGATCCTTGGGCCCGATTCATCAAGGTACGCATACGCATCTGCTATGCATGCTATGAGTCGCGCAAACCATTACGCGAGTGAAATTAGCACCTCAAACAGCAAAAACACACCCCCCTGTGGTCCACTACACTTAAGGGACGGAAATAAGCAGTGCAAACGTTATAAAACACACCCACCTGCGGATCTTTAAACGTGATACAAGCACAAGCGACGGCTCTTAACTGATTGACGGGAAGCTAAGCAATGTATACTTCACGCCCATTGTGGGAGGGGCCAACAGTTTGTTTATACACAACACAACACAAATACCTGGGGCTTTTTTTTACGAGATAGCTCTTTACTCATTAATCACTGCCAAATAACAATGATGTGCAACACTCTGAACGTTGTTTTTCCTTTGCTACTAATTAGCGTAATACACACTTTTAAAATACATTGCTCAAGATCTTTCTTGTGTTTAGGATTTCAAGTCGCCGTATAGTATGCAAAATGCATGGACATAGCTACATTAAAAACACATGAAAAACGAATATATCAAAATGTATGTGGTGCAAAATGCATAACATACTCGTCCATAAAGGATACACACAATAGAGTAAGGGTTTTTGTCTGGATTAGAACTCATGAATGACTATATGGAAAGTGGAACAGCTACCCACTAGCCCAACCTGAGATGTGAAATAACACAGACAACACCAACAATACAGCATGCGTGCTACACAGGCAACTCACACTTAATACAACTCTTCATTATTCACACAAATTACTCACAAAATATCCATCTCACAGGTAGCTCACTGGTTAGCACTGTGGACTCACAACATAGCAGCCACGAGTTCAAATACCAAACTTACCCACAACTATTGTGTGGACTGGAATCATTATGCTAACAAGAAACACAGGAACTTCACACAATGGTTTTATTGTTTAAATTTGATTTGTTCTACATGCTCAACTACATTGTAAAAAATGCGCTCCTAATTATCCTGTATTGTAAAAAACTCATTTTTTGGGGGGAACTTTCGAAAATGGCTCAGGACCCACAGTTCACAGGCACATTATTATGTGCATGCTGACATTTATTACTACGAATGGACTAAGAGGAGTGAAATGCAACATTGCCTGCCATCCGACTTTCATCTGGATCCACGGCGTACACGTTATGTCATGTACTCAGCTTTATCCAAACACAACAGACCGCTTACCACACTCCAGTATCATGGAGCTTAGCTGCGCTTGCACTACTGCCTTACGCCACTTCTGGGTACAGTTTCCATGTTCTCTTCAATGTGTGACTGGCTTTGCTCTGACACTGGAACGTAACCTTGGACTATCACTACAATGACACATGATTTGGGGAAATTGTGAAATAGCTAGGGCATTTGACCTTTTGGAATGTCTTGCACACAGGGCCTACAGATGCCATACCTCTTACAGGGGTGGCTTGTTGGTGGAGGGCACATGTTCCTTTTGGATGACATGCAAACAGCAAATCAAAACCTTTTCTGCTACAGCAATGATGATTTTGTGGTAATTACTTATATAATGTGCCAAGGGTACAAAATGAACAAGATATTTACAAATATAAACTATAATACTTACATATAAAAAATTATTTAAAATAAAGAGGACCAGTAGTCCAATGTGGCCTTCCAGTCGGCAACCAATTGCACCAGTTGCTGGCAGGTGGCCTCTAGATTGGCAAGGAAGTGGCCCATTAGGGCCAACAATTGGGCCGGAATGGGTGGTGGTGTTTGCCAAATCCGACCTTCCTCCTCAGGTGCTGAAAGGAACCAAAAGAAATCAATAAATATACAGCTCAACCTAATTTGGCAAACAGACTGGACTTACTAGAGATGTGTACTGTTACATTACTTTTAAATGTAAGGCCTCTAGCTACCAAACCATTTGGACACACATTAAACATTAATAAGGCTTTGGAGTAGCATTTTGATAGATGTACTACATTCTGGTGTGCCCCAGGGAGAGGGGCATGGACAGGGTTGTCTTACCAGTATTATAGGCCCCAGGGCAATGCACTACAGTGGGGGCACTACCTACAAAACCACTCACAGGATGTAAAAAGATTTTTGTTTATATTTGATTTGCAAGACAAAAGAATAATATACTGACAACTTGACAAGGCTCTTGGGCCCATTTGTGTTGCTCCTGCCCTGCATGCCTATGTGTTAAGATGGCTCTGGATGTGGTTTGAGTGTTTAATTAATGTGAAGGGTCATTATGTTTGAAACCCATGACTTTTATGTCACCATTTTATCAACATGTGTGACATCATGGATTATTTACAAGTATAATGGACATCTCAATCTTATCCAATTATGTCCAGCAGTTATAGGAAATACTTACTATCTTCAAAGGCCTTGGTGTCTTGCCTGGCCGAGACTGCCTCCTCCAAGCTCGCCTCCTCTGGGTCAACCTGCTCCTCCTCATCCTCCTCGTACACCGGCTGTGACTGCTGGGCCTCCTCCTCCTCCTCCAGCACTACCACCGGCTGGTGCTGCTCCTCCTCGACTTCATCCTCCTCAGCCACTGGCTGTGGCTGCTGCTCCTCCTCATCGTCCTCCACAACCGGTCGGCGCTGCTGCCACAATTGCCGGCGTTAAAACCGTGCCCAGACTGTTGGAAACAAGGCAAAAATAAACAGGGTATTGTTAAAAGAATCTCCGTGGGAAAAAAACAATAGTAGTAGGATAATCATGTCATCACACATTTTCCGAAAAAATCTTATTGCCAGCAGAACCAAATATAATCTACTTTAAAAGTAATGACCTAAACATGATACTCGCAAAGCATTTCACATGACCTGTCAAAAAGATTTGTTTTTGGTATAGGAATGTGAAATATCTCAATGGCCTAGTGGTTAGCACTCTGCTCTGAAAGCACTGACATCAGGAGTTCGAGTCATGACACTTTAGAAATCTTCCTTGGTTGGGTCACGCTCACAGTGCAAATAGCTAGTTGCACCTTATGGGACCTTCCACATCTTAGAAAATGAGCAAAGGTCTTAAGTTTTTCTAAGCTGCCTTCAAAATGTTGGCCTAATGTTAAAAACATATTTGCCACTCTAATCTGCAAATGTTTTTTACGCTTAGGTCACCTACTTACAGCACTGGGGTCCAGAGTTTGGGCAACTGTGCTGAAGTTTCAAAATAAATCATGTTGAAAATTAAATGTTCTGTAGCCATATTTAGGAGACAGGAGCCAAAGCAGGTTGGGTGCATTGGAAGGGGAATGACCTTTATAGTGTGCTTGAAGAATGATATGTAGGCCATGTCACGTGATTATGGTAAACATATTTTGAAACATATACCCCTAAAAAATGTGTACACGTGTTTTCTGCTATTAATACAGAACTCACTTCTTCTTATCTCCTGACGGAGCTCATTCAGCAGCTGCGGCTGACGCCGGCGGAGATCGCTCCAGCGGCGCTGCAGCTGCATTATGCTGCGGGTCCTGTTGTATCTCCTGCGGATTTACCTGCGGACCCTTTTGTACGGCCTTCGTTTACTCTCGTTGGAGCAATAGCACCCTGAGGGCATGCTATCCATGCCCTCAGTGAGGACACGGCACTCACGTTGTGAAAAAATGGTGACTCAGTTTTTTCAAACAAAAATTGCCTCTACAGTATTCTGCGCTGTAATTGGTTCTCTCGGCACGTATGGGCACGCTAACATCACACGTGGATCTTTCAGACATCTGTGTGTGTAATGGTTGCCTCTCCCACCAAGAACACGGCACCCGTCGCCGATGAGACGAGTACTCTATGCGTTGCAGTGAGAAAACATTAATGTACACCTGGCTTCTCAATTAAATCAGTTATTTAATCCCACTTGTCCCTTTTTCTTCTCTCCTGCAAATTTGAAATTTCACTGAGCAGGCTCTGGCATACTGTGGACAGGACAGATTTGTGGGCCAGATATTTGCCCAACATGTGTAAACATTGTTAATACCAAATGGGCCTACCTGGAAATGCATGTTTTTGATGTGTTTTATTGAGAATACACATACAATTACCCAGTAGGCACAAGTGACCAGTAGGAAGTCTCATTCTAACAAAAATATATACCATACAGTGTATCTGACCAATTGTAAGCATCAAATCCAACCCCAGTGTGGAACTGAGCGCAGAGATGTTATGGGAATGAGTACCAACAGAATTAATTACTAGTGTTAGTGTGTGCTAGGCTAGTCAAGACACTCTAGGGGGGATATGGGGAATAGTAAGTAAATCGTAAACCATATAGTGTCAGTTTTGGCCTGCTGTTAGCTTGGTTTTGATGCTGTCATCAGAAGGCGTTTGAAATGGAGTATACATTTGTAGTAGGGTAATGGCTTTTCAAAGTAGAACAGTACAAATGTTTGGGGAGGGCTTTGCCTAACTGTCATTTTGATTTAAATATCTGTCTTTGATTTGGTGCATGAAATATTTTGACTCTACAACAAGTTGTGACATGGTTGTGCAAAGTTACCATTAGGCCTCTTGGTATTGCTTCCCTTTAACAAAAACCACAGTGGCAGTTGGTCACAGGATGGCCATGCAGACATGGCATATTCCTAGCCTATTAGCTAGGTAGCCACACCAAACTCTGCTTATTGATTAGATTTATATCCAAACACACCTTTGTATCAACCACTATGTTTGGGGTGGGGTTTGGAATCTCACTACAGATTGTGTGCCAGTGTTCTGTACTTACAGCTTGCCAATTTGGAGTATGGTCACTCTGCTGGGTGAGGAGAATGTAATTGTGGTCTCAGACTGCTATTATGTGCCACACTTTGAAAGTATTTGCCCTACCTTACATGTAGACACATTTTAAAGCAGGCATTCGATTTACTCTACACAAAATACTTCCACCATAGAAATCACACACACACTACTTGCAGATATTCCCAACATGATTGTCTTTTAAGGCTAAGGTTATATTTTTGCAAACCCCATTAGCAATGCGAATGCTAGTGCAAATTATTTAACTAATTCCTACACCCCAATCCAATATGAACATTTGAGTTCACATCCATAATACTTATACCTCTGAATTTAAAGGCCACAAAATATACAATATGACAGTTGTGTGCAAACTAAAATCCTTAGATTTCACACACATTTTACTAGGCTTAAAAATATTTATGTATGCTGCTGCAAAGGAACATTGCATGACTGCACCAATACACAATATAGTGAAAGTGTAACATATGACAAATAGCGTATGAGGCCATCCAACATGCTGTCTAAAAGGGACATTTAAAAATATGCTGTGACCACCTCCAACAGATGCCTAACTTGCATCTGACTCAAAGACCCTGGTCTTGAATATGTGGACTTTGTGTGCAGCATTTGTCTGTGGCCACGATTCAAAACAAAGCTGCATTTGCGTTGCAAGTGTTTTTGGCCCTGTTGGCTTCAACAGGTTCTAGCCTAGGAAGTGTGCCAGTCAATGCCATCAACATTTAAGAAACACCTGGACAGAGGTGTTTTGCTAAACTCTATATGTGCACAGACCATGTTGAATGTGCACAATATCACATTCTCAAATGCACCACAACCATCGAGACTATACTAAATACACAAATATCTGTAATATTAAAGGAAATACACTACATATAGTGTGAATTCAGGGGAGGACCAGTATGTGGCTTAGGGGCCAAAAACCAAACATGCCCTCAATATATTGGACAAGTAGACCTGTCCCTAAACATGCCCCAAAGGACTATGTATGGATTATTGGGTATGACCATACAAAGAACAGCAGTATAGTAGTCAGCAGATACTTGATTGGGACTGCTTGATGACACTAATGCATGGTCACATTTATTGTAAACACACCTGAATTTATAGTTTCAGCACAATACATAGCAAATAAGACAGTGGTCTGTGTGCCAAAGTTACTTGCATCAAGAGTAGACAATCTGGGCAAAGTCAAGAAACATAAGCAGCCTAGGAGCATTGGAGAAATACTTCAACGTGTAGTGACACACGAACTGCTGAACTCCAAAAGGCACACCAGCTTGGCCTGTTGAATGGAAAAAACAAAACATTACTTCAGCAAGATTTGCTCACATACTACATTAAAGAATGTACTTAGTATATGCCTTGGTGCACATGAAGGTGTCCCCTGTAATGTAACCTGGAAAGCTTGATTTAGCTGTGTGTATTGCATCATTTGTGCCTTGAAAGTCCTCCCACAAAATATAGTTTCAAGATGTGCAAAATGCCTATTGTCCAGAAGCAAGAGCACCAAATGGCTATTAGGGCCGGGGGGGGGTAGGCCGGCCGCCCCCTCCCGATGCAAAATACATAATTTTCCCCCGCGGCCGCATCTTGATATCAGATGCGTCAGCGCACAGGCGGCCGCATCACATGACAGGGGACGCGGCCGCATCCCCTGTCATGTGATGTGGCCACCTGTCTGCCTTCCCTGGGCTTCCCTCTCCCAGCCCGCGCCTGTCCACAGCACACCCTGCCAAACATTGTGGACAGCTGGTGTTCCATATTAATCTATATTATCTGTAGAAAAATTATTTCTTGCCATACCTCAATAGAGAGATATTGGAAGGAAGATTTTGCACAGGTGCAGTTATCTAGGTAGCAAGTGACCCAGAAGAGACCTGTGTCTAGATGGACAATGGAGTGAAGGATGTATAGGGTGTTAATTAGTGTCTAAAGCAGCAGAGAGTTACAATTTAATTAGTATCTCCAAAACATTCTACATCATAATTTGGGCTAACACATTTACAGTAAGCAATTGAAACAGAAAAAATATTATAACAACTCCTTTCTAAGCATTGCTTAGAAGTGTGGCAAGGCAGCTCATGCAGGAAGCCATAATGCCCGTCTTCTAGGTTTCAAATATCAGATAGAAAGCCAACAAACTTGGGCCAATTTAAACTAACAAAGTCTTTGCCTGTGTTCTTTGTATACACCTGTACTTTCAAGCATTCAAATCTACAATATGTTATCTTAACTGTAACACAAGTCCACAAACGACATAATAGGACCATAACTATATACTTACAAGCTGAAAAAAGGCTACAAGTCCATGTCTGTTTCCTTCTGGATGCAATGGACATTTGCAATCCACCTTGAATAATGATTCTTTCCAGGTGAGCCAGGCATGTCCCAGCTAAGGCCTGTTCATACACAAAGAAAAGCCTTTAGTTTTGCAATAAACAGCAATCTCTACCAAACAATCATTATTGTTCAAACTGATAAGCTCCATAATTCCAGACACAGGCCTTCCAGCAGCATTTCTATTTTGCAGAAATCAAAGGTACACTTTTGATTCCCTCCCAAGTATCTGGTCCCAACATTTGTATTTGTTTCTTAAAAAGAAAAATCCATTAACATAAATACCAATACAATAGTTTGTGTGGACTGACAGATAGTACCCCAAGTGTGACAAACCATATTTGATTGTTTTTTTACCTTGCAAATCAATGTTGAAGGTTAGGTGTCTAGGCACCACATTTCATGAGGGATGGTGATCTGTTGAATAAACATGCACCATGGAAATTTTGCAATGCCACATAAGAGTTAAATAATAGGTACAACACAACCCGGAATCTACTCTGCCAATCAGGTGTTCACTGGAGCCCCTGATGGTGGGGACAGACTGGGCCGCAGACTGACAGAGGGTCATGAAGTGTGTACCGGCTGGGGAGAACCGAGGCAAGCGGAGTGAGGTCCACGCAGAGGTCAAGGGCCGGCAGCAGACAACAGTATTGGTAAACAAGCTGAGGTCAGTGGTCACAGGCGGATAGCAGAAACGGTAAACAGGCCAGCGATCAGGGTCACAGGAAACACAAGCAAAGTCCAATTCAAAGCCAAGGGTTATACACGGGAAATCAGTAGCGGTATCAGAATACAGGAACAGGAACAAGCAGGTCAGCAGACTGGAGCACAGAAGCTATAACCGGCAGTGAGTTTGCAGAACTCCCTGCCTTAAATATACAAGAGGACCAATCAGAGCCTAGCTCTGCAAGCAGACCCAGGGGCTGACTAATTAATAAATCAAGGCCAGATAGCCACCAAGCTATTAAATGTTCCTGCACACACGCCCGGCTGTCCCCTGTTGCCGGGATGCGGCGCTACACTGAGGGGCGTTGGGAGGAAGTGTCGTCATGGTGACGGACAGGACGCCAGGGCGCACGGGAAGCGAGCCGCGGCGGCTGTGAGTACCGCCGCGGCTCATGACATGGGGCCATAATATGCTCTGGTTAAAGGTGCATATATCATGTAATTACAAAAATTTAATACTTTTTCTTACGATTCATAGTAGTTTTGCATGCAAAAGCACCATCAACAAGTGTCACATTATCCATTTCACATTGACAGTAATTCGAATGGTGGTTGTGGTGATTGTAAAGAGAATTAACATCAATATTTATGCCAACGTTGAATGTTAGTGCTACAATAAAAATATATATTTTTTTTAATCATGCACGCTGGACTCCATTCCGGCAACTGTAATGAATGGGGAATGGAGTGTGCACTCCATTCCGGCAACTGTAATGAATGGGGAATGGAGTGTGCACTCCATTTTGGCAACTGTAATGAATGGGGAATGGAGTGTGCACTCCATTCCGGCAACTGTAATGAATGGTGAATGGATTGTGCATCCGGAATGGATAGGGAGTGATAGTAGAAAATATATCTGCCTAGCATACCAAACTGCAGTGTAGAGGCCTATAAAAGCCAGGCCTCTTTACTGAAGAGCCAGCAAGCAGCATAGTGTGCTATATGAAGCTAATTAAATCCGGCGTTCCAACATTTTGGCAGTTCCAATTTTAACCCTAAGGCCCTAAATATCATTATACATGTTAGACCTGGCAGTGGCATTTAGTATAAAGGTGTGTGTAAAGCAAAGAGGATTTTTTTAAACACAATCACAGTAATGGAACATTGGAGACACACATATATATATATGTATATATATATATATATATATATATATATATATATAAAATTATTTTTTTTTCCAAAAAAACCCTCAAAAAGAAGAATAAGCATTGATATGTGTGCTTCTTTTGCGTATTTGGTTGTGTTTTTTATACGCAGAGTGTGCTTGTAAAGGTTTTTAATAGATGTTTGCGCTAGGTGTTTTAGATTTAAACATGACCCTGGCCTTCCTTAACTTTTTTCAAGGATTTGAGACAGGAGTGACGTCAGTTTCACTTAACTGCACAGAGGGAACGCCTACTGTTCTCAAGTGAAAAAGCATAACGCCTACTTTACTCAAATGATGTCTCATCTCCGCCCAGTCCGCGCCTACTCTCCTCCCATTCCCACCCCTTTCTTCTCAAGTGGTCAGCAGCCATCTCAAATATATTTGCGTTGGATTTTGAGATTGAGTTGACTTTGAGAGCCATATCTGCCGTGATTGCGTAGCGTATGTGGCGTTTTGCGCATCTCAAGTGTCGTTTCTCGCATGCGCAGAGTCGATTAGCAGATGAGTATGCGTTTGCGTACCTTGATGAATCAGGCCCCTTGTTCTTAATGGTACCGTTTACTCTCTCCACCTTACCACTGGCTGGTGGTCGGTAAGGGGTGTGAAGTCTGCTACTGATTCTCATAAGCTTACACATGTTCTGGAAGATATCACCAGTAAAGTGTGTACCCCTATCACTTTCTATGATTCTAGGGTACCGTATCTACACACAAATTCCTGAACAATTTTCTTTGCAGTGAACACAGCAGTATTAGTGGCTGCTGGATATGCCTCTACCCAACTGGAAAACACATCAGTACACACTAACACATATTTGAAATTCCTGCAAGGTGGTAATTGGATATAGTCAATTTGTATTACCTGGAAAGGTCCGTCTGTAGGAGGGATATGGGATGGCTCAGTTGGTATAGTTTTCCCAACATTTTTACTCAAACAAGTAAGACAGGACATTGCCTTCTTACCGGCCTGAGAGGAAAAGCCAGGTGCACACCAGTATGCTCTCACTAGTTTATACACACAATCTTTACCAAGATGAGTCAGACTATGTGCTGCCTCTGCCAGGCCTGGGTAATATGCTCTGGGAGCCACGGGCCTACCTTGTCTATCTCTCCAGAGTCCCGAGGACTCTTGACCACATCCCTTCGCCTTCCAAACCTCCTTTTCCTGAAGGGAACATAAATCTTGCATTTCAATCAACTTCTGTGTGTCTAATGTCTGGTAAACCATTATTGTCTCTGTCGATACAGTTGCAGGTTGCCCTGCTGCCCATATAGCAGCTTTGTCAAGCCTGTTATTGACCAATGACACCAGGGGGTAAATGTATCAAGGTTAGATTTTTCAGCATGTTAAAATCACGGCAAATCGCGGGTGATAACCTACAAACTTTAGTAAAAAATTTCTCAAATGTATCAAGCTGTGATTCCCTGATCTTCAAAATCGCTGGTTATCTCTGGCACTTTGCTGCGATATAAACACTCCCATGTTAGCTAACTCTCCTCTGTTGTAGCAGCGAGTTCTATAAACACATCACTGTTACACTGCCTGTCATACAGCTCCCGGAGCTCCGGCAAAACAGGAAAAAATAGATCAAAGTGTAAAAAAAAAAAAAAAAAGCGTGGGGTCCCCCCTCTATTTAGTCTTATCCCTAGTGCTGCCAGCCTACTGCTGGTTCCGTGAAAATCGGAGAAACATTTTGCGTGGGGTCTCCCCTATTTTCACGGAACCAGCACTAGGCAAACCAGCTGGGGTTGGTGGCACTATAGCAGGGGGACACAAACCCACCCCAGGCTGTTCAGCGCTGGGCTGGATTCCCTAGGGAGTGGGGTCCGCCGAAATAAACGAGCGGGACCCCCCCCTTAGGGACACATTATTGTGGGTTTATTATTTGTAATAAATGTTAGTGGTTTTAACCAGGGTGTTGTGATTTTGTTAACATTTTCTTTTGTGGTACTACAAGTCCCCGGAGCTCCGGCAGTATGACAGGCAGTGTAACAGGGATGTGCTTATACAACACGCTGCTATCAAGCAGCGTGTTGTATCTGGCGTGTTTAAAAGCAAACTCTCCTGAGTTTGCTTAATCGCTGCTTCATACATTTGAGACTTGTATAGCTGTAGAGGCAAACAGTCGGGAGTTTGATCTCTATCGATTTTGCAAATAGCGATTTTGACAGAAGCACAACTCTGGCGATTTTACATGAAATCTCAGCTTCATACATCTGCGAGTTTCAACTCTCCCGAGAAAATCGCCGATTTTGCAAAATTGCAGCTTGATACAAGTTTGCCTTTACAAGCCATCGCCCCTTTAAATTTTCACTGCAAAGTCGCCGATTTCCGGCGACTTGCAGAAATCGGACTTTCATACATTTACCCCCAGGGGCTAGATTTACTAAGCTGCGGGTTTGAAAAAGTGGGGATGTTGCCTATAGCAACCAATCAGATTCTAGCTTTCATTTATTTAGTACCTTCTACAAAATGATAGCTAGAATCCGATTGGTTGCTATAGGCAACATCCCCACTTTTTCAAACCCGCAGCTTGGTAAATCTAGCCCCAGGTCTTCTTCGGATGTGTGGGCTTTACACTTTATGACTGCTACTGTCTTGGGTAACTGTATTGCTGTCAAGAGTCCTTTTATGTGTCGTGAGTGTGCTACTGGTGTTCCTGCTGCTGTTGTAAAGCTTCTAAGATGCCAAAGGGCCCCGAAATCATGCACTACCCCGAAGGCGTACATAGAGTCAGTATATATGTTAGCTGACTTATCCTCTGCCAACTCACACGCTCTCCTTAGTGCTACTAGTTTGGCCACTTGGGCTGAGTGAGGTGGGCCAAGGGGTTCAGCTTCTATAACATGCTAATTGTCTACAACAGCATAACCAGTACATAATTCTCCCGTCTCAGTCTGTCTATGACAACTCCTGTCCGTATAAAACATAAAATCTACATTTTCTAAGGGGGTGTCACGTATGTCGGGCCTTGCAGTAAAGATCTGGATCAGATATTCCATACAATCATGCATATCAGTATCCCTGCAAAATCCATCCCCAACCAGATTCTCCTCACCTCCCACCCTTTGTGCATTTCGAGGCACATATGGAAGGTACGTAGCTGGATTTAAAGTGCTACACCGTTTGATGGTGATGTTTGCAGGTGCCCTCAGAGATAGTTCCCACTTTGTGAACCTAGCAGAAGAGACATGTCTGGTTTCAGCTGAATTCAACAGAGCAGATACCGCATGAGGTGTATAGACAGTTTAATCATGTCCTAATACTACATCCTCGCTCTTTTGTACCAGAAAAGCAGTTGCTGCTACACTTCTTAGACATGTTGGGAGTGATCTTGTCACAGTGTCCAATTGTGCACTGTAGTATGCTACCGGTCTGTTAGCGTCACCATGTTTCTGTGTAAGGACACCTGCTGCACAACCATTAGCTTCCGTACATTATACCTCAAAGGGCTTTTCATAATCAGGTATTGCCAAGGCAGGTGCTTTAGTCAGACTATCTTTAAGATTAAAGAATGCTTGCTCTGACTCCATTGTGTGTATAACACATTCGGGTTTTGAGGAAGAGACTAACTCCTGCAATGGTAATGCCAGAATAGAAAAACCTGGGATCCAGGAACTACAGTATCTACACATCCCCAAGAAAGTACGGATTTGCTTTTGGTTCTGCGGCAGTCATGTGTCGTATTGCCTTGATTCTGTCAGTTGTCAAATGTCTTAGTCCCTGGGTGAGACAACATCCCAAGTATTTAACCTCAGTCTGACATGGCTGTAACTTGTCCTTTGCAACCTTGTGCCCTGTTTGCGAGAGATGAAGTAACAACAATTTAGTATCATGTAAACATGACATTAATGAATCAGAGCACAGCAGCAAATTGTCCACATATTGAATCAGAACAGACCCATTGCTTAGTTGGAAGGATTGTAAACAGTCATGTAAGGCTTGGAAGAAAATACTAGAGCTGTCAATGAACCCCATGTATATTGCTCCCCTTGTAGGAGAATGCAAAAAGATATTGACAGTCAGGGTGAAGAGGGACTGAGAAGAAGACAGAACAGAGGTCAATGACAGTAAAGTGACTAGCAGATGGTGGAATCTGCATGAGGATGACGGCAGGATTGGGCTCTACGGGGAATTTTCTCTCAACAACTTTATTAAATCCCCTTAGGTCCTGGACTAACCTATAGCCCTTCCCCCCACTAATCTTCACATGGGACTATTAGCTGTGCTGGATGTGTGAATTAAGATCCCTTGTTGTAACAGCTTCTCAATAACAGGATACACCCCTAATTCCACCTCCGGTTTTAATGGATACTGTGGGATTTTTGGAGCTATCCTACCACTTTTTAGATTTACCATCACGGGAGCTACATTTGCCATCAATCCAGTGTCCTGTCTATCTTTGGCCCATAGGGAACCCTGTATTTCCAGCAACATTCCCTTTACCTGAGATGGACTTTGTTCTATAACGGTAGAGTGTAACATTAACCTTTGTGGGGTGTTCAATATGTCCTGTACCTCATGTGCAACCTTCTCTGGTATGTCTTGAAATACACCATCAGGGGTACAATATATGACACATCCCATTTTGCACA
Organism: Mixophyes fleayi; assembly: GCF_038048845.1. Classification (NCBI taxonomy): domain Eukaryota; kingdom Metazoa; phylum Chordata; class Amphibia; order Anura; family Limnodynastidae; genus Mixophyes; species Mixophyes fleayi. The sequence continues at coordinate 81,882,912 of NC_134409.1, forward strand.
ACAAATCCCTTCCTAGTAAGTTAGTAGGAGCTGCTGCAGCCAAGAGAAATGAATGCTTGGTATGCAGAGGCTCGATAGTAACTTCTGCAGGTTTAGTCAAAGGGTAATGTAACACTCTCCCAGTTGTTAGGGTTCTGTTCACAACCACTTCCTTAATTACAGCCATGGAGCCAGACACGTGATATAAACGTTTAAACTGTTTATTGCAGTAAAGTAAAGTCCAGGTAAGGCAAAAATAAACAGTAACAGTTCAGGCTGAATGGAACAATGGATTTCCAGATCTTGGCAAACAAGCAGTAAATAATAAAGAAATGCAGCAGATGACTTAACTGAAACCAGTTTGTAGTAGCAGCCAGAAACATGCAGGTAATCCAGGAACAGAGAGACACATGAACAGGCTAGGAACATCACATGAACAAGCTAGGAAACTTCACATGAACAGGCAAGAAAACTTCAATGACCAGCAAAGGATACAGGAATCAGCAGGCACATATAGGCCACAGGCAGGTGTGGAGGGATTAACTAGCAGTGCAAGTTAACCCCTGACCGGAAAGGCTGAACAGCAGTACCCCAGGAGAATCACAGGCACTGCAGGGTAATATGCACACATGGAAACTAGGCAAATAATAACACAGGGCAAAATGCACACAACGATATAAGGCAGATCATAACATAGCCCCCCCTTTAAGGAGCGGATTCCAGACGCTCCATACATGCTCCTTTCAGGTTTTTCTCCTCTTCTTTTTCTTTTTATAAGATCTCCCTGGAGACACAATTGGGCTCTTCTCTAATGGAGTACAGAGAAAACCCCATTCTTCAGAAGCAGAAGAATTGGCAAGTTCGTCCACTAACACTCTAGTATCCTCCAAAAATTCGCTTTCAGAGTCCGAGTCCCAGCCTAGAGTCGGAACAGAACTGTTAATTTTATGAGAAGATGGTGAAATGCCCATGAAGCCGGTAACCAAGGTTTGTTGTTTGTGATTGTTCTTTTTATTTTTTGAAGATATAGGCTGACCAATGGAGGCAACAGACATCGATGACTTGTGAATAAGCTTAGGTGCAGAAACACAGGCTGGAATGGAAACAGAAGAACTATGACCAGGAAACTCAACTGTTGATGGAGAGTACTTCTTGCACACAGCGTTAACAAAGTCCATGGTATTATGGATAATGGGGTTATCGGAATTTAAAAGGGAGAAGGCCCAGGTCTGTGGCTCCCCTCTAAAATTCATGATCATAAAACCCACTTGGTTAAATTGGCTGGCAAAGTAATCTGGCGAGTCTTGAAACATTTTCATGGTAAGCTGAAGAACCGAAATAAACTGTTTGATGTCTCCATCAAAGAAGACTGGAGGAGGATCTGATGACTCGGAAGAGGCATCTGGCCATTCTGGCTCACTAGGAAACTCTGGGGAGTCTTCAACTTGAGCAGCAGTCTCTGGAGAATCCCTCACTGGGACGTCAGAGCATAAGTCCCCGACTGGGACGGCAGAGCATGAGTCCCCCACTGGGATGGCAAGCTGGGCACATTGGATGAATTGCCCAAACTGAGCACACCACTCGGACTGGACAGCACTATGGGGAGCCGCAGAGCAGACAGCACTGTGAGGAGCCGCAGAGCAGACAGCACTGTGAGGAGCCGCAGAGCAGACAGCACTGTGAGGAGCCGCAGAGCAGACAGCACTGTGAGGAGCCGCAGAGCAGACAGCACTGTGAGGAGCCGCAGAGCAGACAGCACTGTGAGGAGCCGCAGAGCAGACAGCACCAAGTGATAACTCGGGCTGAACCGCATGCACTGGCAACTCGGGCTGAACCGCATGCACTGGCAACTCGGGCTGAACCGCATGCACTGGCAACTCGGGCTGAACCGCATGCACTGGCAACTCGGGCTGAACCGCATGCACTGGCAACTCGGGCTGAACCGCATGCACTGGCAACTCGGGCTGAACCGCATGCACTGGCAACTCGGGCTGAACCGCATGGGACAGGGCCCTCTCTGGAGCAGACTGGAGGGACAGGGCCCTCTCTGGAGCAGACTGGAGGGACAGGGCCCTCTCTGGAGCAGACTGGAGGGACAGGGCCCTCTCTGGAGCAGACTGGAGGGACAGGGCCCTCTCTGGAGCAGACTGGAGGGACAGGGCCCTCTCTGGAGCAGACTGGAGGGACAGGGCCCTCTCTGGAGCAGACTGGAGGGACAGGGCCCTCTCTGGAACGGACTGTAAGGGCAGCGCCCCCTCTGGAACGGACTGTAAGGGCAGCGCCCCCTCTGGAACGGACTGTAAGGGCAGCGCCCCCTCTGGAACGGACTGTAAGGGCAGCGCCCCCTCTGGAACGGACTGTAAGGGCAGCGCCCCCTCTGGAACGGACTGTAAGGGCAGCGCCCCCTCTGGAACGGACTGTAAGGGCAGCGCCCCCTCTGGAACGGACTGTAAGGGCAGCACTTCCTCTGGAACGGACTGGAAGGGCAGCACCCCCTCTGGAACGGACTGTAAGGGCAGCGCCCCCTCTGGAGCGGACTGTAACTCAGGAACAACGACAGCAGCTTGTGACTCGGAACTGGAGGCCGCGGCTGAAGACTCGGAACCGGGCAGCACAGTGGCAGGATACTCGGGTGCAACAACTGCAGCAGGAGACTCAGGACCGGACACAGTGGCAGCAGGCTCAGGACCGGACACAGTGGCAGCAGGCTCAGGACCGGACACAGTGGCAGCAGGCTCAGGACCGGACACAGTGGCAGCAGGCTCAGGACCGGACACAGTGGCAGCAGGCTCAGGACCGGACACAGTGGCAGCAGGCTCCAAGCTGGAGGCAGATGATGTGACCTCGGAGCTGGAGGCAGATGATGTGACCTCGGAGCTGGAGGCAGAGGCTGGCACCTCGGAGCTGGAGGCAGAGGCTGGCACCTCGGAGCTGGAGGCAGAGGCTGGCACCTCGGAGCTGGAGGCAGAGGCTGGCACCTCGGAACAGGAGGCAGAGGCTGGCACCTCGGAACAGGAGACAGAGGCTGGCACCTCGGAACAGGAGACAGAGGCTGGCACCTCGGAACAGGAGACAGAGGCTGGCACCTCGGAACAGGAGACAGAGGCTGGCACCTCGGAACAGGAGACAGAGGCTGGCACCTCGGAACAGGAGACAGAGGCTGGCACCTTGGAACAGGCGGCTGGAGCTGGCACCTCGGAACAGGCGGCTGGAGCTGGCACCTCAGAGCTGGTAACTGGGGTTGGCAAATTGGGTCTCATGCCAGGGAGCAGAATAGGTGAAGCACAAACAAATCCAGAATACGGAGAAACAACAACAGAAGATGGTTTGGTAGGTTGTCGTGGTCTGCGGAGAGGACAGGCTTGCAAGAAGTGTATATTACTTGCACAGTAGAGACACAGTTTGTTGGTTATTCTGCGCCGTCGCTCCGCTTCGGTCAGGTGGGGGCATGGACCACCTGTGAACCGGGCATCTGTTACACTGTAGTTGTTAGTTAAATGCAAATTTGTCCTAGTACTATTAAGATGTGCTGGCAGCACAGTTTCAGCAGCAGACAGAGTTGGCTGAAGCAAATCAACAGTATTGGATTTCAGAGAAACAGATTCTGATAGTCTTCTGAGTGGGTCCAAAAGTATAGCAGAAAATTGAGCCAGCTGAGAGCGTAACAAAATTATGTCAGTTTGCAGACACTGAAGCAGAGGCTGTTCAGCCATTTGTAGAGCAGACATGTTTGCAGGGAGAAAACAAATGAAATCAATTGCAATGAGAGTTCCAGGTAAAATCTGAAGCAGGGTTTTTTTTCACAGGACTCCAAGGCTTGCTTTTTGGCTGGTCATTCTGTTAGGGTTCTGTTCACAACCACTTCCTTAATTACAGCCATGGAGCCAGACACGTGATATAAACGTTTAAACTGTTTATTGCAGTAAAGTAAAGTCCAGGTAAGGCAAAAATAAACAGTAACAGTTCAGGCTGAATGGAACAATGGATTTCCAGATCTTGGCAAACAAGCAGTAAATAATAAAGAAATGCAGCAGATGACTTAACTGAAACCAGTTTGTAGTAGCAGCCAGAAACATGCAGGTAATCCAGGAACAGAGAGACACATGAACAGGCTAGGAACATCACATGAACAAGCTAGGAAACTTCACATGAACAGGCAAGAAAACTTCAATGACCAGCAAAGGATACAGGAATCAGCAGGCACATATAGGCCACAGGCAGGTGTGGAGTGATTAACTAGCAGTGCAAGTTAACCCCTGACCGGAAAGGCTGAACAGCAGTACCCCAGGAGAATCACAGGCACTGCAGGGTAATATGCACACATGGAAACTAGGCAAATAATAACACAGGGCAAAATGCACACAACGATATAAGGCAGATCATAACACCAGTTACCCCCATAGCTGGAACAGTTTTGCTACTTACCTGTAGATTTGATCTGGCCGCCCCTGTATCTACAAGAAAGGTTTGTTTCCTACCAGCTATTTCGACTATCATTGTAGGTTCTTCCCTCAGACTGTCACGAGCCGCAAAGGTCGGAAGCTTTGTCTTCTGCGCCGCGTCCCGGCAGCGTAGGAAGTCGGGCGCGCATGCGCAGCACTTGAAATACCTCTGGCTTGATTAAACAAGCCTTGCGCTAGCCTGTGGGCTGATTAATACTTTGGTATATTAATTATGCAGGGGGCTGTGTGTGATTCAGAGCTAGGCTCCGATTGGTGGCCACTGGTATTTAAGGCAGTGAGGTCTGCAGCCTCACTGCCGGTTATAGTTTCTGTGACCCTGATCTCTGGCTTGAATACCAACCTCCCTGTCTGCTCGTGACCCCTGACCTCTGGCTTGAATACCGATCTCCCTGTCTGCTCAAGACCCCTAACCTCTGGCTTGAATACCGATCTCCCTGTCTGCTCGTGACCCCTGACCTCTGCTTGGACTCCACTCCGCTTGCCTGGGTTCTCCTTAGCCGGTACACACTTCACGACCCTCTGTCAGTCTGCGGCCCAGTCTGTCCCCAACATCAGGGGCTCCAGTGAACACCTGACTGATGGAGTGGACTCCGGGTTGTGTTGTGCCGGCTGGAGGGGTTCCTAACACAGACTCTCAGTTAACCTAACTGGCTGTAGACTATCCCTATCGCTGTTTATCACTACCCCGCAATGCACTTGCTGCTATGACATGTGCAGGAGGCTGTTGTGAATCTTCATACCCCTGCGTGTTCCTCCTTTGTGGGTATCTATGTGATTCCCTTCTATGTGTCTCCAATCTTCTCTCTTTACAAAATCTCCTTATGTGTCCCTCTTTATGACAGTTGAAACATGTCAATATTCCATTTCTTTTCTTGTGTGTGTGGTATGCTTGTGGTCGTGTGTGCAGTCCCTCTAAAGCCTGGATACTTACCGTCATCAACCTATCACTCTTCTCTTCTCTCTTTCTAAAAATGTTCTTATCATGTTCCACGGCAATCTCTCTATGAGTATCTACCGTGATGCCTCTCCAACTAGGTGTTGAGGTTTGTACCTGTAACAATCCTGTCCAGGTTTGCTACTTACCCTGTCTGCTCTGGTCTCCTGTGGATCCCATGACTCACCTTCAGGGCGGGTCATTCAAACCTGCTCTATTTAAACTCAGCACTGACACCTGCTCATTGTCAGTGCAACTTGTTTGCTAGCCTGACTCCATGGACTCCTGTGTATTCTCTGACCCTTGTATATTCCTGAACTCTCCTGTTGGATTCCCTGTGGGTGAACCTGCTTCATCAACCAAGTGCTGGTAGCTCTATCTTTGGGACTCTCCTGTTTGCAAGTATCTTTACGCATCATTTTACAAGACTTTGTTTATTATGCCAAGTGTGCAGATTCTCATCATTGTGTTATACTGAACAGCCATCTCACCTCTACTACTGTACAAGAACTTATTTGATACCTTCTGGACTGTTCCGCTGATGCTGCTATTTCTACACTCTGCAGTGATTCGACTCTTACCTTGCATATATGTTGTAGTGCTAATCTCTACTAATTACCGGACCCCTGTGGTATCCTGAACATCGTTACCCACCACCTCTACTGTGTACAGAACTTTGCTGGTCTCTATCCTTGTCATGTCTTGTCTCAGTTAATCACCATCCATGCTGCATACTGACTACTGCCAAATCCAAAACCATTGCCACGCCCTGCCGTGACTAACTTACATATTCTGACGTGCATAGAACCCTGCTACTAGTCAGCCGTGGACTCTTTCTGTGCTCAGCGGATCCAATACATATTCTATGTGTTTTATTGATACTTGCATTTATGTCCCATATATATATATATATATATATATATGTATTCCTTGTGATTAGCATTACTGCCATGTTTAATGCTTAACCATTCATTGTAATGTTATATTTGACAATCTGCTTATCTCTACATCTCATTACTATTTACTGCATTGTTTATTATGTGTTGATATGTACTAATGCTCATATTCATTGAAGTACTTATTAAGCAGACCCATTGCCTTGTGTTCTTATTCTATAAGCCTCATACGATCCTGACTCAGCTAAGTCACGTGCCCAGGCCTTCGTGAGAACCGCCCACTAGGCCTGATATTATTCAGTCCATAACAGTACCCTTGTCTTTAGATTTTCTCTGAGACCATCCATTTGCACCGTTACAGCCACTTTCCTATGATGTGGATCCTCTTTTATGTCTGATATCTCAGTAAACTGTGTCATCGCTGACAGAGCTCTAGAAAAATAATCAGCTGCAGTTTCACTCTCCTTTTGCTTGATAGTGAAACTCTTCCTCCAATTCACTACTACTGGAAAATAGATGCCCAAATGTGAGACAATTTTCTTAATATTCTCTTGGTTATCCTCGTCTGTTAGGGTTCTATCCTCCTCCAACAAACAATTTTTAATAAATTTTTGTATGTCGGTATTGGGAGGAAGACAGGCCCTCAAAACCACTTGCCAATCTTTATTGGTTGGTTCATGCGCATTTCCTAAGTCTTTGACAAACTTCTGACATCTGGTCAACTCTTTTCTTGGATCTGGGAAATCAGTCATAAATGAACATAGTTCCAACCTAGTCCAAGGACAATACATTGTACATTTTTTACAGGGACTATACCATCCTTGTCCGCTTTCCCATTAGTAACTGCTATTGTGCGGACAGGATAAGCACCAACCGGATCACTACATTCAGTATTAATCACAGGAATAGCTGCTTCAGCACCATGGATGTTCTCCCTCCTCGTGCTTACTCCATTACTCTCACTTCTCTCAGTAGCTGCCCCTGCTGGTCGGACCGCTCCCTTTCCATACTTGCGTTGTACCTTTAACATGTTAATAGCATGGGCAATGGCTGAAATCACAGTGGGTTCATCTTCTTCCTCAGAAACATTTGTTTTAAATTGACTTAAAGCAGGATATAACTTGCTCATTTAAATGTTATCATTGTTGGTAAAGGCTGTACTTAAGACCCCAACCGCATATGGCGGTGGGGGCGCTTGCGCTCAGTTCTCCACGCTCCTCAACGGCAACTTCTGCTGTGCGCGCGCTGCTCTGCCATGTGTTCCCTTCTAGTTGCCACAATTTCAAACAGTCATCATGTTCAACTCTTACTTTTGTTGATTTAATCAACCGCACTTTATCTCTTACATTATTCAACACCTCTGAATCAAAACTACCGATCTTTGGGAAAGGTCTCAAACAATCCTTGGTCATCTTGACCCATTTGTCGCAATACGCCGTTGCACCATATTTCTTAAGCATAAGAAATGTCGCCGAACCAATTGGTCCTTCCTTAGGCAGCACCTCATTAACCATCTCTAGCGTTTGCTTAGCACCCATTGTGAAAAGAGACTATTTCTCAATGCTTCGCAACACAATACTACCGCTAGAGACTTTACCCGTAGACGATTTCAACAGGCTACGTCCATTCACCTCCTAACACAGAAATAACAACGTGAACCACAGGAATATCAGCTCCTTGATACCCTGTCTCTCCAACAAATCTGCTGATTATATTACTACTGGTATCACCATGGTTACCTAACCTTGCCAGTGTAATTCCTCCCATAATTCTACCCAAGTCACAAACACGGTTGCACAATCAACCATGCAGTCCGACCGCACCGCTTAGAGATACTAACTATCGCTAAACTTTGCGATTTATATTGGGGAGGGTGCCTCAAAGCCTCTTTAACTGTTCTCTATTCAAACAGAGCTTTTGCTGCCAGTATACCTGCCGTGTATACCTATCCTCGGCCGTCCAGCCCGCCTCGTCAGGCAGCAACTGATACCCCTGTCTTTTTCTACAGTAAATCAACTTTCACTTCAAAATCATACAATTCACAAATACATACAGCGTAGTTTTCTGCGCAGAGAATCAATTTCCCAAGCAACAGTAATATCTTTTCAGAGGCTTTAGCAAGTGATTACAATATATATATATATATATATATATATATATATATATATATATATATATATATATATATCAGACTATGAACACGATTGTTTAAACACGTGCACGTGGCAACAATACCGGAAGTACACATACGCAATGCAGGAAGTACATATACGTTATACAATGCAATACATGTAAAATGTAAAACGACAATAAAAAGAAACAGTTTTCTTTCTTGTCCCTAGATTCAAGTTAGCGCTCCTTAGATAATGCAAATAAAAGGAAATTCGGTATCACAACACAGAATGAACAACATTGCGTTCTTACCCATATATGACGCGTCTCCACCCTTTGTTGAGGAACCGAAATCCGTAAGCCTTGCGTATCATCCGGTAGCGTAATCTCCTCCGCGAGCCCCCAAATTGTTATGAGCATCTAGTTGCTGTCCAATAACGATTGTCCACTTCCAGCGATGTGGTTCCAAAGCACAATTCGATTTATTAGCAAAAGTAGCTAAGTAACAAGTAAGATTATAATAAGTACATCTGTTACTTATTGCAGGTGCTCTGGATCCAGTGTACAGTCATTCAGGTCTGAAGGCTGTGGTCAAGTAGACTGGCTACTGGGTCCAGAGCTCCTGCTTATATACAGTCAGTTAAACAATACAGATGATGTGGCTTGCTTCCATAGGTTCAGGCTTCAGGAAGGTCCAGTGTAATGCAGGTCTTTGGCCAGTTCAAATGAAAATATCCAAGGGTGGGGGTCAGCTCTCCAGGAGATGCATTCCAACTTTCCAGCCAAGAATCCAGTTTAAACTAGTCTATTTACATTACACAGACAATATCATTCCAACCATTTATTCCCTATCATCGATAACTAGAGTATGCAATGTGCGATCCCTTCGGCGAATGAACCGGACAACTGCGGATACATAAGGGATTAGAATGACACAGAATGACATGTTTCCTGTAACCTGAATGTATTATTTCACTAACATGTATATAACTTAGATATTAATTGAAATGACTATATCCAATTATCTGACTTTGACAGTCCATTCTTTCATCCGAACCTAGATCGATTGGCTTTGACCGCTTGGAGGTTGAAAACTTGATTCTCAGAAAGAATGGGTTTTCAGGGAGAGTGGTTAAAACCATGATCCAGGCGAAAAAACTGTTGTCATCCACCATTTATCACTGCATTTGGAAAGCATATATATGTTGGTGTGTGTAGATCAAAGTGCCTACTATTTCTTTTCGTTTAGCCAGGGTGTTGGCTTTTCTGCAAGATGGTCTGGACAAGGGATTGAGGTTGTCGTCCCTTAAGGTCCAAGTAATGGCGTTGTCGATATATTTTCAGAAACATATAGCTTTGTTACCAGAGTTGCAGACGTTTCTATAGGGAGTACTTCATGTACAACCACCATTTGTTCTGCCAGTGGCTCTGTGGAACCTAAACTTGGTCCTTTTCGGCGCTTCAAAAGTCGCCCTTTCAACCTTTGGAGTCTGTTTCCCTAAAACTTTTTTCGTGGAAAGTGACCTTTTTGCTGCCCATTGCTTCTGCCAGATGGGTTTCAGAGTTGGCAGCCCTGTTATGTCAGGCTCCTCTTCTGATTTTCTATGACGATCGCGCGGTGCTTAGAACTAAGCATTTGTTTCAACCAAATATGGTCTCGAGGTTTCACAAAAATCAGGATATTATTCTGCCGGTTCTTCCTCAGGATTCGCTGGTGAGATGCTTTGAGGATTTATGTGAACCGTACAGCTTCGGTTAGGAAGACTGATACTCTTCTAGTCCTTTATGAGGATTGCAAATGTGGCTAGCCAGCCACAAAGTAGACGGTGGCTAGATGGTTCATCGCTACTATCCGGCAGGTGTACATTTTGAACAGCTCTCCGGTTCCTGAAGGTCTGACAGCTCATTCCACGAGGTCGGTTAGCGCCTCTTGGGTGGCACTGCACGGGCCTAGGATGAGTAGTTGTGTAGGGTAGCTTCTTTATCTTTGGTTCATCCACTCACCATTCTATATCGTTTCCACGTCTTTGCTATAAAAGACGCAAGTTTTGGCCGTAATCTTTTACGTGATGCTCATTCTGAGCAATGCCACTCATAGGGGCAGCTTTGGAACATCCCCAAGGTGAACAGTGTCCCGCAACTAGTGTGAAAGAGAAAATGGGATTTTTGTACTTACCGTAAAATCTTTATCTGAACAGTTGGGGGGCACTGCTGAGTCTAATGGTGGAGAGGTGTTCATCAGGGATTACCGCAAGGGAATATGGCCATGGCTGCTCTCCACCGCAAGTTGCGGTCCTCTAGAGGGTGCAGCAGAGAATGCGCAGAACCACCAAGTAGTTGTGAAGAGATGCAGGGCAGAGAGCTGGAGCGCTGAGGTCCACACAGGTATATAACTCTGGAACCGAACCGATGATGAGCGATGCTCTGCAGTGAAGCCACAGATCTTGACTTTGACATAAGCTGAGCCAATATGGTGGTGAAGTGATGAGCTGCAGAGAGCTATAGCACCAAGATCCACACAGGTGTTATAACGCTGGAACAGGACCAATGATGACATTGCTCTGCGGTGATAATGCTGGGAAGCAATGAGCTGCACAGGCAGTTGCTGAGAATCTGTGAGCAGCACAGGTATTGTTGAGTAGTGATAAGCTGAACAGGTAGTTGCTGAGAAGCAGTGAGCAGCACAGAAATTCTGAACTGCACAAGTAATACTGAGAATCTGTGAGCAGCACAGGTATTGCTGAGTAGAGATGAGCTGCACAGGTAATTGCTGGGAAGCGGTAAGCAGCACAGGTATTCCTGAGTAGAGATGAGTTGCACAGGTAATTGCTGGGAAGCAGTAAGCAGCACCCGTATTCTGAGTAGAAACAAGCTGCACTATCCACGATGTCAGGAACAACAGGAGTCAGAGGAAATGCTTCCTATCAGGTAAAGAGACCAGATGATCTGAAACCCATTAAAGGGAGGAGGACCCTTATAAATGGAACTGGCTGTAGATGATCCAATCACTGCGGAACAGGGGTTTTGAAGGTTCCCAGAAAAAAACATGCATGCGCAGACCACTAGACAAGATGGCGTCCGTTGATCGAGGAATGCCAGGCTGAACAGCACATAGCGGTAACAAAGGGAAACCCAAGCATACAGTGAACCACACGGGGAGAAACTGATGATATGCGTGATACGTACATTTCTCATACAATACACTGCAAAAACTTCATTAATTCATCATCTCCCGCATCGACTATTGTACTTCCCTCCTTACTGGTCTTCCAAAAATCAGACTCGAGCCCCTACAATCTATTTTGCATGCAGCGGCTAGATTGATTTTCCTTGCAAATCATTTTTCGTCTGCTGAGTCACTCTGTCAGTCTCTACATTGATTGCCTGCTTTTCAAAGAATCCAATATAAAATTCTTCTACTAACATACAAGGCCATCAACAAAATTGCACTGACATACATCTCCTCCCTTGTCTCAAAATATTTACCAACTCGACACCTCCGTTCTGCACAAGATCTGCGTCTCTCATCTACTCTCAACACTTCCTCCTATTCTCGGTTACAGGACATTTTTAGGGCTGCCTCCACTTTATGGAATTCACTCACTCGTACCACAAGACTTTCCTCTAGTCTTAAAACCTTCAAGCGTTCTCTGAAAACCCACCTTTTCAGACAAGCTTATAAAATTCTTCTACCCCCCCCCCCTTCTTAATCTCCCTAGGTTACCTTATTCACAAACTCTACACAGCTAACACAAGACAACAACCCTCTGATGAACATAGTTGTGTGACTGGACATACAGCCTACTAAATACTTTATAACCTTTGCATTCTAGCTGGAAAAATATTCAATATGATGTAGCATTTACCCTTGTGTATCAAACTATTGTCCCATAGATTGTAAGCTTGTGAGCAGGGACCTCTTACCTCTCTGTGTGTATGTATTACCCAGTATTGTTTTATTACTGTTTGTTCCCAATTGTACACCGCTACGGAATCTGCTGGCACTATATAAATACATGTTGATGATGATGAATATTGTAAAGCACTACGGAATTTGCTGGCGCTATATAAATAAATGTTGATGATGATATCTACCCTATTTATTGAATAATTCCTTAAAGGCAGCTCTGACAGAGTGAGTTTGCTGACTGAAAAAAATTAAAAAGTAAATTTCATAGATAAAGACAGATCAGCATCCTTTGTTTCAAGATTCAAAAGCTCCTCTCATTATATCAAGGATATTGTCACCCAGAATCACCATATTCAATGGTCAATTGCAATATTAATAGCTCAGGCTCGGTTCCTCGAGAATCGAACACACCCGAACTTAGGTGATCCGAGTACCAAGTCGAGCCGATTCTGTACTTTCGCGCTTCTTCGGAATCGAAAACGAGATAAAACGTCATTGCTACGTAATCGGATCTTGGATCTCGCGAGTTTTGAAATCTATAAATACCGCCCTCCATGGCGATCTAGCGCCATTTGAAAGAGAGACACAGAAGGGGTAACACACTGTGTAGAGCATTTGGTCAGTCAAATAGATAGAAATGAAAGAGGAGGGGTTAGCAGTATTCAAGAAAGTCTACAGTGACATTCAGGAGAGCTCCATTACTAATTCTCATTACAGAAATATACAAATACTAGTGCTGTCAGAGTTGGTGTAATTCTGCAGTCAAATTATACTGTGTTATATAGGTAACAAACAAAAAGGAGAGCTCCATTGCTAATTGTCATTGCTGAAATACAAATACTAGGCCTTGCAGGCTGTTCTTCTGAATTTGCAGTCAAAGTGTACGGTGTTCACAAAATGGATTCACAGCAGGGGCGGATTGGGAACTTAAAGTGGCCCTGGAAAAAATTCTTGAAGTGGCCTCATGTGGGCGGGTCCAAACCAACTGTGGGTGGGGCCAACACAAAAGTAGGCGGGATTTAAAACTACTAGAATTCGGTTGTAGTAACATTTAGGAAAACCTATATGTGATGACTTAAGACACAGTGGGTCATTTCTAAAGCAAAGCAGGGAAAAAGCTGCCAGTCCTGTGCTATAAAAATACATGAAATCTTTTACATTATCTGAGACTGATTTATGCCTCTGTGCTCAAACTTCTTTAGTTGCCTACTAACTCATTCTTCCAAAATTCCCTTCATAGAAACATATCTGACTTTGTTTAATAAGTTTAACTATTATGAAACATGTTGGCAGAATCCTATTTGATCAGTCTGCCAGAGCAGCATATGAGCACCACACCGCACTGTTGCATCTTTCCCTGACATCATGAGCTGTAACTACCAGCCAAATCTCTCTCTTTAATATTTAAAAATGTGTACTGTGTGTTTCAAAAAAATGCATCAAAAATAATCCTTATAATAAATGGCTATCAAGTGCGATCACCAGAAAAGTAAAATGCTTCAAGCATCTGCAAGAAAACACTTCTTTGGTAACAATTATGTATGAGCCCTAAATGTGTCCAGTGACTGGTGGTGTTTTGATTTAATAACAGTGAAGGGAGGGTTGGCAGACAATGGCATAAGTGAAGGGGAGAGCTATTCCAAGAGTTTGCTGTGATATAGTAAGTTTAAAGGAGGCAGGATCAGCAAAGTGATCTGAGAATGGGACCAATGCAAGGTAGAAGGAGGCAATGGAATCAAGGCGAGAACCACTAAAGTATCGCTAGGGCGGGAATAAGGCTCCGGGGGGGCCCGGGGCACTTAAGACAGGTGGGGTTATTATATATGACAAATAAACAGGCAAAACTGTGTGCACTACAGTTAGGTACACGCAGCTCTGCCTTCACAAGTAGTACAGTGTGAAGCGGGGCATACCTCCCAACTGTCCTTTCAGTAGGACCAAATCCTAAGCGAGACGGTCACCGAAATTCAGGACAGTTGGCAGACTGTCCTCCTCTCTCCTACCTGTTCTTGTCACTGTCACCACCTGTGGCTGTTGGATCATTTGCTGCTTGTCTGGATTCTGGAATGTTGGCGGTCCTACATGGAAAAAAAATTGGGTACACGAAATTTAGAAATCTCCAACCATCCCTGGCATTTAATCAATAGCACCCACATATAATAATTAAGCCTGTTTCCCTCCCTCCAAACAGCCCCAGCAATAAATTAATAGCATTTACATTTAATATAACCATTTTCCAAAAACATCACGGCATTACATAATTAATATTCACATTTAAATAATAAATAGCTCACCTTCCCAAACTTAGCCCTACATTTCAATTAATAGCCCCAAACCATCCCAGCATTAAATTAAAGGTCCCTTCACTCAATATTAATTTAATAGGCCCAGTATTAAATGAAATTATCCCACCAATAAATTAAATTGCCCCACCATCACCCCACAAATATTAGCACCCATTAAATAATTTGACCCAACATAAACTCCGCCATTAAATTAATACCCTATCTCCCACCCATGAACTATTAAGACAGCCCCCTCCCTTCCCTCTTATCACACAATATATTAAGACCCTCCCATTCCAACCTTTAGTAGCCCACACTCCTATCCTACATACCCTTTAGCAGCCCCCACTCCTATCCTAAACACCCTTTAGTAGCCCCCCTCCTATCCTACACACCCTTTAGTAGCCCCCCCCTCCTATCCTACATACCCTGTAGCAGCCCTCACTCCTATCCTACATACCCTGTAGCAGCCCTCACTCCTATCCTACACACCCTTTAGTAGCCCCCCTCCTCTCCTACATACTCTTTAGTAGCCCACACACGCACACTTTAGCAGAGAGACACACACACACTTTAGCAGAGAGACACATTTTAGCAGAGAGAGACACATACACATTTTATAGCAGAGACAAACACACTTTAGCAGTGACACACACTTTAGCAGAGAGAGAGACACATACACATTTTATAGAAGAGACACACACACTTTAGCAGGGACACACACTTTAGCAGAGAGAGAGACACATACACATTTTATAGAAGAGACACACACACTTTAGCAGTGACACACACTTTAGCAGAGAGAGAGACACATACACACACACACTTTATAGCAGAGACATACACTTTAGCAGACATACACTTACCTTGTTCCTTCTGCAGACTCCCCTCACTGCACACATGGGACGGCAGCTGTCATGTGACACGTCCCATGTGACCTGTGTAGGAGACTACAGCCAGAGGGGGGGGAGAGGGGAGAGACCATTCTCCGTAGCCACATTAGGGTAGGTGGCTGGTCCCAGAGGAGGGGCCAGCTACCTAGTACCACACTGCCTTTCCCCCTCCCCCGCTGTTCGACTTTCTCTATGAGTGCAAGTTCTGCAGTTACTGAGGCATCTTCTAGTAAGGTCAGTCGTGACCAAGGAAGACCTTGTCATTCGGAACGCAAAAGTAGTCCTCATACTTTTAGGTGTAAAAGTCACGCTGGAAAAAAAACAGTAAGGCTTTATAGGAAAATGTATGTTCAGATTCAGAAGTTACACAAATTCCTAAGGAGAGTCCATCCACGAGTGCTGTGTGTAATTGTGACCATTCTGATAGTGTACCCGTAAAGAATTCCCTTTTCAACCTTTTCGCAGATGTGTGCCTGAACAGCCTGAGTGTAGTCGGTGATACACCAATTGAGGATGCCAATTTGGAATTGCAACAGGATGAGGGGGATATTTGTGTAGCCGACGAGGGCGCTAATGAGGATGTTGATGAGGATGATGTTGTTTGTGAAGTCCTGCATCAGTGGAAGCAGTTCTGGCACTTGATAAGAAGAATGCCATTGCCATGCCTGGACCAAAAAATACACTTCTTATGTGTGGAATTATTTTTACCCAAATCCTGTCAACAGTTGTCTAGCCATTTGTAGCGTATGTAAATCCACAGTCAGTCGAGGTAGGGACCTTAACCATCTAGGATCCTTGTCTATGTTACGCCATTTGACGCAAGTTCATGGCAGGGTGTTGGGAAAATCTGAAAGTTATGCTAAAAAAATAACAACAAGCAGTCCATCATCAGCTAGGACCCTTCTCTCACCTACATCCCGACGCCTGCAATCTACACCCACAACACTGTCCTCAACAATACCCTCAGTAGCGATCAGAGTTAGTCCTGCATCCCAGTTGCTAAGGCTAGATGACTCCTCCTCTATCCTGGATTCCTCAGAAGAATTATTGAGCATTAGTCCCACTGCTGCTGCTGCTGGGGGTGGATCTTCATCCCAGAAGCAGACCAAGAAGAAGACTACTAGTAGTTTACAACAATTGACTGTTAAACAATCGTTTGCAAGAGGAAGCAAATATGAAAGCTGTCACCCAGTCGCAAAGCGGATCACAGACGCCATTGCGACTATGCTAGTATTAGATCTGCGTCCAATATCCACTATTAATGCAGCTGGTTTTAGACAGCTTCTTGAGGTCTTGTGTCCCCATTACCTAATTCCATCACAGCACCATTTCAGTAGAAAAGCTATTCCTCGCCTCTACCAGAAGGTTCGTAAAAATAGAATTATTGGGCTGCAAAATGCCATTCTACCCACTGTACAATTAATCACAGATATGTGGACAAGCAGAACTGGGCAAACTACAGATTATATGACTGTCACAGCCCACTGCGTTGGTGATTCACCAGCAGGAACAGCAGTAGCATGTACCCAAGTACGTCACATTTGTCAGAGGCAGGCTACTCTGTGTATCACCGGCTTCACTAAGAGGCATACAGGTGACAATCTGTTACAAAAACTAAGGGATGTCATTGCAACATGGCTTATGCAGCTTGGTCTCTCTTCAGGATATGTAATTTCTGATAACGCCACCAATATTGTGAGAGCATTACAGCTGGGTAAATTCCATCACATTCCCTGTTTTGCTCACACAATAAACTTGGTGGTGCAGAGCTTTTTAAAAAAAATGACAGGGACATGCAGGAGATGCTGTCTGTGGCCCGTAAAATATCGGGACATTTTCAGCATTCGGAAACAGCATGTAGGAGGTTGCAGCAGCTGCAAGAGCAATTTAATTTGCCCTGCCACCAACTGATACAAGAGGTGGTGACAAGGTGGAATTCCACCCTGTATATGCTTCTGCGGATGGAGGAACAGCAAAAAGCTACGCTTACTCCACAAGCCATGACATTGGGAAAGGAGGGAGGATGTATTTTAGTCAAGCGCAGTGGAGAATACTTTCCGTGTTGTGCAAGGTGCTGAAACCATTTGAAGCAGTCACCTGTGCAGTGAGTTTAGACACTGCTAGCTTGAGTCAAGTGATTCTCTTAAGTAGACTTTTGGAAAAGCAGCTTGAGAAACTGAAGGAAGAGCTGAAACAAATCAATTGTGCTAGGTATGTCGAACTTGTAGATCAAATACATTATTCGCTTCACCAGGATCCAAGATTTATCAAAATCTTGAAATCGGATCAAAACATTTTGGCGACTGTGCTTGATCCTTGGTTTAAGAGCTATGTCATCTCTGTTTCCAACTGACCCAAACCTGAAGAGATGCAAGGAGCTCCTGGTGAGCAAGATGACAGCTCAAGTGTTACGTTACAGGATGGCATCTCCTTCTTCATTTTCTCACTCAACTGCTGCTAGAAAAAAACTTATCTTTCCCAGAAGACCCAGGGATGATGCAAATGACTCCAAATTTTGACATCTGGTCTGGTCCTAAAAGAATTGAAAAAACATGAAACCTCTGCTGTAACTCCACCCAATCCTACTGTCAACATCCAAAGGATGGTGGAGGATTATTTTCACGACCGCATAGAAATAGACACATCAGACAGTCCCTTTACATACTGGGAGGAAAAAACGGAATTTGGAGACCCATGTACCAACTCGCTTTGCACTGCCTAAGCTGCCCACCTTCCAGTGTGTACTTGAAAAGAGTTTGTAGCACAGCCAGGAACCTTGTCAGCGATCGGCGTAGGAGGCTACTTCCCCAAAATGTGGAAAAGATGATTTTCATAAAAATGAACTTCAAGTTCCACCAGGAAGGCCTTTCCCACCAATTACATCAAAATACTGAGACTTCTGTAATGGTGGATTCCAGCAATGATGAATTAATAATGTATGAGGATGATGTACACACTGATAAGTGTGAGGATGAGGCTGAGGATAATGACAACAACATCTTGCCACAGTAGAGTTCATTAACACCACTGTTACCTTAGGTGGCTTAAGGCCATTGTTACCTTGTTTTGTGGGGGCCCAAACAAGCCAAGCATTTCAGCCACAAGGAGTGTCTTTTTTGTGGCTGAAGTGTTTGGTTTGTTAAAGTGTTTATGTCCTTTTTAAGATCCAACATAAGGGTGGGTGGAAGGGCCCAAGGACAATTCCATCTTGCACCATTTTTCCTTTCAGCTACCGCTGTGTGCCAATGTTACCTACATGTGCTATATATTGTTATGTGCTAAGCAAAAATCTTAGACACCCATTGATGATGCAGATTACTCAGCACAACGTTTTAACATCTGGGGGTAAATGTATCATACCCCGGTTTTGTCAACTCGCAGGATTTCGGCGTCTTCGCAGCTTAAATTTAAAGCAGCGCTGCTTTAAATTTAAGCTGTGAAGATGCCGAACTCCCGCGAGCTGACAAAACCGGGGTATGATACATTTACCCCCTGGTCTTGTCTACTGTAAAAGAATTGACCAGAATTAGTGACTCTGCTGTAACTCCACCTGATCCTACTACAAACTATCAACATCCAAAGAATGGTGGAGAATAATTTTTAATTTTTTTGAACCGTTTAAAGACAGTTTTATTAACAAAGAACAATGTTGCTTGCAGAAGTAATATAAGCATGGATATCTAAATAGACGTTTATATGTATTACCTTCCACTTTGCTGCTGTTTCATCAAGTGTTTGTCATCTGCACTTTACATCAAAGGTACTTAACTAGGTTATAATTTTGTGGGAATTGGGGCTGATTCGAAGCTCACTGATGAACTTGCTTTTTGCTGTGAATTACAATGGCTCTTTTTAGTGCATTGTCTGGCACCCTGGAGTGGTGTGGGTCTGATAAAAGCACAAATCCCACACATGGGGTCATCGCTCTTTGCCATGTATTGGCTGTAGAATTACCTCACTTATCCAAGAAACTGGTGGAGCGATCAAATGAACCATAACTGGTTTCATGATCCAAGGGCAATTCCATCTTGCCCCACTTTTCTTTTCTGCCTTTGTTGTGTGCCAATGTGTCCTAGATGTGGTAGGAACTGCCGTTTGTTTGAGTCATTGCTCTGTCGCTTAGCATCCAGCCAGTTCGCTGCAGTATTTGTGCGAAAGTGTATGAAAATAATATTGTGACCTGTGAGGTGGTCAAAATTGACTGCAAATGATTTAAAATGATTTAAAATTAAGTTATTGAGGTTAATAATAATGTAGGATCAAAAAAGAGCAAAATTGTGTGATTTTAGCATATATTAGCAATTTTTCTACAAAAATACAGATCCAAAACCAAAGCACACGAGGGCGGTTATGCCAAAACCAAAACACAAAGCTAATCCAGATCCAAAACCAAAACCACTTCAAGGGGGATTAGGGAGGATCTCTAAATATTAACTATGTCATATCTACTTCAATCTGTGTGGCTACTAATACATCAGAAATACTGCCTGTGCACTCAAAACTTGCTTCTTGGAACACCATCAAAACCTTCTATAAAAGAGAAAAGATAATAATGTTCCAATGTACGTCATAGAAGGGGAGATAGATTTAGCCAATTCTGTTTAAGTGAATTAAACCGTTGACTAATCTTATTATACCCCATTTCTAAGGGTTTTTCATTTCATTGATTAGCAGTTAACCCGTGGAACATGAATGTTTGCAAATAAATACTATATATATATATATATATATATATATATATATATATACACACACACACACATACATACACACATACACTGTATATACTATGATCCAGTCTAGAGAACTTCTGACATACAAAGGTTGGGAGTTATTAATATAAAATAACAAGAGTAGAATCGGCTATTTGTGATTTATCTGATATTCTGATATATGGTGACAAGAGCCCGCTACTGCTGAAGCACACGCGAACAACTTCTTCTTTTTATGCAGCTTTATTGTCAGGATGGTTAAAATGTATTTGACATCGTATTAATTTCACAGCAATTCCAGAGACCCTAAACACTAGCTAGACATAGACCAGCTCTCTCAAGACCAGCCAGCTTCCCCAGCTTTGGTCTCAGTGAAAAAATGACACAAGCAAGCTTTTATACATGATACTCCTCACCCAGAGTTAGCTTGATGGGCAGGTGACACACCCACCTTCCCTTTAAGAGGAAACGCCTATCACTGTCTCTGTTTGCACTAACAGACACACCCTGTCTGTTTGCTGAGAGGAAGGAGCTTTTCAAATCATGTAAGTTAACCAAACTTTAAACTATACATAAGTCTTTACCTGGTTTAACCTCAATCTAGGTGCATAACTGTGACAATGTCTTACTCTGCTTGCATGCTTTCTCTGCATCTTGTCTGGTAAATGCCTCCATTTGTTACATATCCCTCCCCCTAGCCTCTCCAAGTAGGGGGACGCGGACTTCGCGAGGAGCGCATATTTTCGTGACAATGCATCTGCATTCTTGTGCAGAATCCCAGGTCTATGTTCTACTGAGAACTTGAAAGGTTGCAGTGCCAAGAACCAGCGGGTTACCTTGGCATTTACCTCCCGGTTGTTCTGCATCCATCTCAATGGTGCATTATCTGTTATTAAGGTGAACTCTCTGCCTAGGAGATAATAGCGCAGAGCTTCTGTAACCCATTTTATAGCGAGACATTTATTCTCCACAGTGGCATATTTTTGTTCCCTTGGAAGCAACTTACGACTTAGGTACAGGACAGAGTTTTCTACTCCATTCTTCTCCTGTGACAAGACTGAACCTAATCAAACACCAGAAGCATCAGTTTGGAGGAAGAACTTCCGGGTAAAATCCGATGCTTGTAGAACTGGAGAGGAACAAAGAGCTAACCGAAGATCAGACCAGGCGGTTTCTGCAGAGTCAGACCAGGTTAATCTATCTGGACAACTTTTTTTTAACATGTCTGTAAGTGGAGCAGCTCTTGTGCTCACAAACCGCCTGTAGTAACCTACTAAGCCTAAAAAGGTTCTTAACGGCGACTTTTTTTCTGGTCTTGCCCAATTTTTGACTGCCTCCACTTTGTCTAGCTGGGGTTTTACACGCCCTCGACCAACAACGTACCCCAAATATTTGGCTTCTCTTATGGCTATGGCACATTTCTCTGGGTTAGCTGTTAACCCTGCTGACCTTAATGAAGCTAAGACCGCCTCAACTTTGGCTAAATGTGATCCCCAGTCCAAGTAAGCGGCTGCATAAGCTGTGTGAGGTCGTAGCAATTTATTCATGGCCCTTTGGAAGGTGGCAGGTGCCCCATGCAACCCTAAGGGTAGGACTTTATATCGATAGAGACCATCAGGGGTGGAAAATGCAGTCTTTGGCTTGGCCGTGGAAGTCAGGGGAACTTGCTAATAACCCTTTGTTAGATCAAGAGTTGTCAAATAGTTGCTACCAGCAAGATTTTTGCACCAGTTCATCCACACGTGGCATCGGATAGGCATCAAACTGTGACATACTGTTTAGGCGCCTAAAGTCATTGCAGAACCTAATTTTACATTGGGTTTTGGAACAAGTACAATGGGACTATTCCACTCACAATGGACTCTTCAATCACGTCTAACTGAAGCATCTTCTTGATCTCCTTTCTCACGTCCACCCGTCTGGCTTCTGGAATATGGTACGGCTTCAGCTTTACAATGACTCCTGACTGAGTGACAATGTCGTGTTCGATTAAGGTAGTGCGCCCAGGGATGGAAGAAAAGACATCACTGTTCCGGCGAATCATTTCTTCAGTCTGTTGTCTCTGCTTAACGGTCAATGCTGGCTCTATGGGCACTTCAGACTTTTCAATGGCAGTACTCACTACCTGAGGAGAGGTTTCCTCATCATGCCAGGGTTTAAGGAGGTTAACATGATTTATTTGCTCCTCCTTTCTCCTACCTAACTGGCGGACTCTGTAATTGACAGGACCGCCAGCGTCTAGAACTTCATATGGACCCTGCCAATGGGCGAAAAGTTTGCTTTCCTGGGTAGGAACCAGGATTAGGACCTTGTTCCCAGGCATGCAAGATCTAACAACAGCACTTTTGTCATAACGTTTCTTCTGTCGTTCCTGAGCCTCTTTTACATGTTGCTGCACAATGGGCCCTATCTTTCCTAGTCTCTCAGACATTTGGGACACAAATTGTACAGTATTGGATCCCTGGGACCTTGCTGCTCCCACCCTTCTTGTAACATATCCAAGATACCCCTGGGCTGTCTCCCAAACAATAACTCAAATGGACTAAACCCTGTTGACACTTGAAGTACCTCACGGATGGCAAACATCAAGTAGGGAATAAGAGTGTCCCAATCTTTTTTCTCTTGAGCCACTGCTTTCCTGAGCATGTGCATTAATGTGCGGTTAAAGCGTTTCACCAAGCCCTCTGTTTGTGGATGGTACACGGAGGTGTGAAGTGCCATAACCCCTAGCAACTGGCACATGTCCTTCATCAGTTTGGACATGAAGGGAGTACCCTGGTCTGTGAGAATTTCTTTGGGTATTCCCAAACGTGTAAACATCAATACAAATTCTCTAGCTATGTTACTGGACTTTATGTTTCGTAGGGGAATTGCTTCTGGATACCTGGTTGCATAGTCAAGCACCACTAGTATATATTGGTGCCCATGTGCGGATTTTTCCAGTAGCCCCACAAGGTCAATGGCTATCTGTTCAAAAGAAACTTGTACTATTGGTATTGGAATGAGAGGTGCCCTGTACATGGGTTTGGGACAGGTTCTCTGACAAATGGGACAGGACCGGCAATACTTTTTCACTGCCATGTGTACCCTGGGCCAGTAAATCCAAAGCAGAACTCGTTCCCGTGTTTTATCCTCCCCTAGGTGTCCCCCACAGACATGAGTGTGCGCTGCTTTTAACACCAGGAGTACAGGGACCCGAGGAACCATTAATTGTTCTTCTTTTTCCCTCCTGTACAATAGCAACTCTATACAGGAAATTATTTTTGATTATAAAATATGGTATACCTTCTGCAGGCTGGGAGGCTTTCGCTACCACATTTACCTCAGTCACACTTTTAAAGGCATGTTCCAAAGTGGCATCATTAAGTTGGTCCCGAGCAAAGTCCTGCAGAGGAAACAAAATTGGTATTGCGGACCAGTCCGTATCTTCACTGACAGGCGGGGTGGGCTCATCTGCGACATCACCGACCAATGCTAGTTTGGACTGTCCAAGTTTCCCTGCAGGTGAATGTTTTTGTGGAACTCCTGCTGTGACTCCCGGGATGGCATTCCGGATTTTCGGTTCCCAAAGATTGATGTCCAGATGTTGTGGATTCTTAGGCGTTCCTTTAAGACCGGGCTTCCAAACGTTGCATCAGTTGCCGGCATGTCCGACCAGATCCACTCACGGAGGACCTCATTAAACAGTGGGAAGTCTCGCTCCAAAATGAGCGGATATGGGAGTTTAGGTGCTATGGCAGCTACCACCATAACGGTTTTGTCTTTGAGTGTGACTGGTAGTATTGTTCTTTCATACTTCTCTGTCGTGCCATGTACGCAAAGAACCTTCACCTTGGGCAACTGAGAAGTTATGGTTTCGGGTAAGGCAGAGCTGGAAACCAATGAGAGTTCACTCCCCGAGTCAACCAAGGCCAGTACAAGGTTTTGGCTGATTACCACAGTCACCTGGAACAAACAAGGACTTCCTGATGTGGGACTCATGGTAAAACAGCTTGGAAAAGCAGGCCCAATATGTGCCAGGAACAGTCCATGGGTTCCTGTAGTTTAGGACACTCTGCCGTAAAGTGGCCTGGCTCACCACATTCGAAACACTTCAGATTAGACAGCTTTGCACCTGGCCCTCTGTCTGTAGCAGTTTTGCCATTGGGCCCTGTGGCAAGGATTGTCAAACCTGGCTTTTGGTGTGGCAGCGGCTTTGGCATGAATGCAGGTTCTTTAGTCATTTGCTGTAGCGCACAAAACCTTTCTACCACTGTAGCACGCTCTTCATAAGTTTGTGGGTCTGATTGCAGCACCCACCTTTGCAAATCGCGGTTCAGCCCCCGGATGCAGTAATCTATCGCCAGAACTTCAATAATCCGAGTAGGCGAATTCTTCTCAGGCTGCAGCCATTTCTTTAAAATTTTAGAAAGCTCAGCCACTTGCGCTCTGACCGGTTTTCCTTTATCATAACGCCATTGGTGATAGCGCTGGGCTCGGCCTGGCCCGGAAACCCCAATGAGAGCTAATATCTCAGACTTCAGACACAAATAATCAGAAGCTCAGTCCTCATCTAGATCCATATAAGCTCGCTGAGCTTCCCCAGTCAGATATGGTGCCAGTCTCTCAGCCCAATCTTTAGGAGACTATTTTGCCCTTTTTGCAAGTCTCTCAAAGGACACCAGATATGCTTCTACGTCATCAGCTGGTGACATTTTATGCAGAAGCAGACCAGGTGGTTCATTTCTGTCATGCCTCACCTGGCTTAACTCTTCCCTTAAGAGCCTTGTGTTTTCCACATGTGCTTCGGCGACTCGTAGCATCTGAGCTTGCTGCTGTTGCTGCGCAGCGGCCACAATCACGAGGGTTCTCAGTATTTCCTCCATTTTGACGTCTGCTCGGGTTGAGTAGCGGAAACTTGCTTCCCGGAGTATCCCACTCCTGAAACCACTTGTGGCAAGAGCCCGCTACTGCTGAAGCACACGCAAAAAACGTATTCTTTTTTTGCAGCTTTATTGTCAGGATGGTCAAAATGTATTTGACACCGTATTAATTTGAGAGTTCTAAACCACCGCACTAGGTATTCACGTATCCAGTCAACTATTGCGTCAATTATATAGATAACTTGTGGCTGGATTGGTGCACCTAAGACATGTATACAATTCAGGTTAAGAGATAAAGAAGCTAGAGGGAAACATGTCTAATAAGGGCACTCAGTGATCATCGTTCCTGATTAAAATATACCTTTTATTATTGCATTTAAAATATTCATTGAGTGTTCCCAAAGAACCTGAGTATCGTTTGTAGCGAAATAACAAAAAAATAAATAAATAATAAAGTGAAAATATAATAAAAATAATAATCAAATAAAATGTATTTAAAATGGCAGGATTACTCTGCCAAGCCACACTGTGTGTTGTATTAATTACTATATAGTCTTTAAATAATTCGTTATACAAGACCCTATGCTGCAAAGTATCTGGTTTATAAACAGATTATGAGTCCATCTGATTTATTGCCACATCTATAATGGTTTATGCATAGTGAATTCATGTGAGGGATTAAGTATCTGTTTGTTTAACAAGTGCAGAGACAGCAAATCACTTAATGATAATAACGCCAATTACCATAGCATGGATTTACTATTATCAGTAGAATCTATGACTGGCTTATTTCATTAGTTCAAGCCCTGAATAATGGTATTCTTAGTTCCTATTATGAGAGTTCATTATCCTTTAGAGTCCTTATAGGTCACTAGCTGTAATATGTAAATAACAGTATAATTGTTATTGCTAGGACACCTGGGAAACTAAAGAAACGATTGTCTTGTGTCCTATATCTCTTAACCAGATGACTCTAGTCAGTATTGGCTCCTATAACATATTGGGATTCATGTCCCTTAATCTAAAATATCAATATCCCTCCATTCATTCATATCAGCAACATAGTTAGATTTTAACAACACAGTGAGACATTTTATTTGATTATTATTATACTTTCACTTTATTATTTATTTATTTATTTATTTATTGTTATTTCACTACAAAACGATACTCAGGTTCTTTGGGAACACTCAATGAATATTTTAAATGCAATAATAAAAGGTATATTTTAATCAGGAACGATTATCACTGAGTGCCCTTATTTAACATGTTTCCCTCTAGCTTCATTATCTCTTAACCGTATTAATTTCACAGCAATTCTGGAGACCCTAAACACTAGCTAGACATAGATCAGCTCTCTCAAGACCAGCCAGCTTCCCCAGCTTTGGTCTCAATGAAAAAATGACACAAGCAAGCTTTTATACATGATATTTCTCCCCCCAGCCTTAACTTGATGGGCAGGTGACACACCCACCTTCCCTTTAAGAGGAAACGCCCATCACTGTCTCTGTTTGCACTAACAGACACACCCTGTCTGTTTGCTGAGAGGAAGGAGCTTTTCAAATCATGTAAGTTAACCAAACTTTAAACTATACATAAGTCTTTACCTGGTTTAACCTCAATCTAGGTGCCTAACTGCACCAATGTCTTACTCTGCTTGTATGCTTTCTCTGTATCTTGTCAGGTAAATGCCTCCCTTTCTTACAATATATATATATAATCCATAGACAAAAAAACCTTACGGTTTAGCATGTCTGATTAAGGGTTTCTTACATTTATACACAATTTGAAATTTAAGAAAACGATTTAAATTCTTCCACTTAAACTCCCAAAAGCAATAAAATTACGACGATTAAGGCAGAAATCTTAATGGACGTGTTACTTGCGCAATACAGTCATGGTATGCAATCACATCCTGTGTTTAGCTGCAGATTCAGCACTATCATAGAGTGAGATTGCTGTCACGCACAAAACGGTGGAGCTGCTAATTCACAGATTTGTGTGTTCACTGGAATATACAGATGATGGTCTCCACAGTCTGCCCGTTAGTCCTGATTTATAGATGGTAATTTATATAAGTGTTTATGCAAATTTGGAGCTACATAACAGAGCCTGGTTTGTGAATGTACTGAGATTTGGCTGAACAGAACCCCATATTGAGAATTTGGTATTTAGTAGTGCATAACTCAAGTTTGAGCATCAGAACTCTCCCTTGTTAACTGAGGATTTGTGGTGGTCGAGTACTGATGGAAATCCTTACCTTACCTTGTCCTCCAGACACGAATCAGGTTCTTTTTTGTTCGGATATCCGGTGGTCAGGAGATAAATACTTCAATGAAAGGGACAAGGATTGGTCAAACAACTTGGGTTTATTGAGAATGCGGTAAGGATAGTATCGGTAAGACACCGCGCCACTGACCCCTTCAGCTCAATAGTAATGACAAAATAATGCGTCTGATCAGCATAGAGCACAATAGCATTTAACATATGACATACACCTGGTGAGTATAAGGCAGAATAACGATAACATCTTCAATGCACATTGTCTAATAAGGCACACTGGTAATCACAGTTACTACTTTCACGTTAACAATATCTGACTGGTAATGATGCAAAAACCATCAATAATAACCCATCAAGACTCTTACGGTCACTACCGTGCCCACTAGAGGGCTACTTCTTATTCAGGTGTTTGGGGTACTGTGCTATTCCCTATGGGTCAGGCACCCCACTTTTAGCATCTACTGCTGAGTTAACTTGAATTGCAGCGGTACCACTAACACTGAATGTCACACCTTCAATATTAGTAAATCAATTCTTAGGTAAATCACATAACATTAACATCATCTAAAACATTTGGTGCACCAATATTATCCCCAGTAACGTTACCATATTTTCCACTCAGTCCTGGGCTGACCTGTGCACAGGAATTTGGGTAGTGTTGCAATGTCCTGCAGAGGTTTCCATCAAGGGTTAAGTATTATAGTAGAAAGCAGGGCTGTTGTTCATTTCAGCCACAAGATGGCGCTGTTTTCTCAACAGTCAATGAATCTCTATCAGCACATGTGCTCTGCAACAGGGTATAATGTCCAGATAATGTCCAGATATCAGCACACACACAATATATAGCTGAAACGACCGTCTTAATTGTTCCCTGCAGCCTGTGTAAAGGTATGATCTGGGGGAAAAGCTCTCACAATCCTTCCTTGTACAAGAATGCAATGTCAGTTTTGGATAGATTCTCTCATCACTCTTCCCTCTGACACTGGGGTGTGTGCAGTACACTGCAGGCTAGGGTTTTACCTTGAGACGGTTCTGCAGTTAGTGGAGACTGTCTTTGGTGCCCCGCTGCGTGTCCCCAGCTGTTCTCTGTCCGCTTTGCTGACAATGTCACAGTTCTGGCAGCAGCTTATCTTCTCTCTGCTCGGCTGCACGTCCTCCCCCTTGTTCCTTCTAACATGCTGCTCTCTCTCTCTCTCTCCTCCTTCCTGCACATCCTCTTCCTGTTACTCCCCCAGCCAATCAGGGCCTTCATCCCCCTCCTGTCAATCACTACTGGGCACAAGTTTTCAGGAGCACAATTAACCCCTTGTAGCCCTGCATTTTAAAAGCGTTTATGCACTTCCTCTGTGCTGTTCAACAGGGCTTTGGGGTACCCAGATTTAGTGAACCAGCTGATTACTTCTGCAATAAGACCTTATCCTATGGAGAACCCTTCATTTTTACCAGAGCTGGACTAATTTTGGTTCCTTGATCTCCATGAGCAATTATAACATCTGTGTCTACCTGTATATGCTGAGCACTCACATCACATGTAACATACATTGTATTGTTGTTGGTAATCCATTTGCATGAAGTTTTTACTTTACTAATAAATACATCTAATATGCTTTATTTGTATATTAAAATAAACTAGCTTTTATTTTAATGTAGGTACATATTATAATTTTATGTATATACCCTTTGCAGCTTTGTTCTAGCACTCTCTGTGTGTTCGGTTTACATTACTGAGCAGTTTACCGGGAAATATTTTATTAGTTAAGACCTGTTGGCTTTATTTATCCTTGAATTGTTGTTAAAAGTCAACTTAGGCCTAATAAGGGAATGTAATGGCAAACATTGCTCACTGAAAACCAAAGTAAGCAGAGGCTTCTACACCAATTAAATGTATATGAAATATATTGTTATTTTGCAGTTCTACTTTTTTAATGAAGCTGCTCTACTGTCCCTTTCTAAGACACTGAGGCCCTAAACTATGATAAAGGTAAACTAAGAAAATGTAATAGTACTGCATGTGTGTATTCCAGTGAACACACAAATCTGTGATTTAGCAGCTCCATCATTTTGTGAGTGACAGCAATCTCACTCCATAATAGTGCTGAATCTGCAGCTAACCACGGGATGTGATTGCATACCATGTCAGTATTATGCAAGTAACACATCCATTAAGGTTTCTACCTTAATCGTCTTAATTTCATTGCTTTTTGGAGTTTGAGTGGAAGAGTTTAAATCTTTTTTTTTTAAATGTCAAATCGTGTATAAGTGTAAGAAATCTTAACCGGACATGTTAAACCGTAAGTTTTTTTATCTATGGAATTTCATAGCTTTTTAAAAAGTTACAATATTTATGATTTAAAAATTATAAACAGAATTTGACAGCTGATAAGAACCAATGAATCATCTAGTTTATCCTATTTATTTAAATCCATAATAACCAGGAATATTTATATTAGCCTTTACCACCTCTGTTGTCTGGCTATACCACCTATCCTGTACAATTTTGTAAATTACTTTGTCCTCGATATCATCTAAACCTAGTACCCTCCATTCCCAGTATATGTTCTTTTTTCATATACCCCCCTCCCCCCCTCTGTCCACCAACATTTCTATCACATACAACTCCTCCTATGCACCATCTTTTACCTCACATCTTTCACTGCCCACCAGCATTTCTTTCTCTTTCATCCATGGAGGACATTGGATAGTGAAGGGGTATTCAATGCTGTGGCAGGAGCTTGGGCACTTTTAAATGTGCTCCAAAACTCAAGCTTCTCCCCTTCTATACCTTGGAAGTCCAGAATGAACTTCAGGTTTCTTTATAAGTGCCAATCGCAGCTGTGCAATTTCTTCCATGGCTGCTATAGGCAGCCTCTATTTTTGATGTAATTTTTTTATACTTGGACTCACAACTGGGGTTGCCTAGAGCTCCCTGTGTGGAATTTTCTCAGAGGAGAGGGGAAATACTGACACTGTGAAATACAGTTTTTCTCTGCAATTTGTGTCTGTTTTGCAGCCCACTTTCAGCTTGTTATTGTGCTCTACCAGCTTTACTTTGTTCTTTGTGGCTGTTTTATAGTCAGCTGTAAGCTTTTATTGTGCACTGCAGCTGTCCTCTATATCTCCCCTAATCTTTCCTGTTATGTCAGATAAGGAGAGTATGTCCAGGGCCAATCCTGGGAGCTGAGCATCATTTTGTCTAGTGGCCAGTCAGAAGCTGAAGCTTAGGCAGAGTATGTTGTAAAGGTTCAGCAGACACATTAGCCGGCAGGGGGTCCCAATGTAATGGCTGAAACTCCCTGGGCAAGGTATTTGGCCTGGTGCACTGCTACCTGATGTAGCTGTTTTTCCCCATGGGGAAAGCGGGTTTCTACATTCCTCTGCCAAACCTGCTTATCTCTAACATGCCACCCCATATGCCCAGTTTT
Source organism: Mixophyes fleayi (assembly GCF_038048845.1). NCBI lineage: Eukaryota > Metazoa > Chordata > Amphibia > Anura > Limnodynastidae > Mixophyes > Mixophyes fleayi. Next base: position 81,913,663 of record NC_134409.1, read on the forward strand.
TCTCATATGCTCACCAACATTTTACTTATGTCACCAGTATAGTTGCACTAGCTTTCCTTTATTATGACATCTTATATTCCCACCAGTTTTTTAAGTCACACTTCTTTATTGGCACCCAGTAAAAATAATTTTTGGAGGTAAATGTGTGTAACAGAAGTGACGTCATGCACTGTCGAAGGGAAGGATTCTCCCCACCAGGCAGGGACAAGGGGTTCTGCAATGTCGGATTCAGGTGCATGAAGTAGACTCCAGCAGAAGTTTAATGATGCATATAGTGAGCTGTACACATCTCCAGCTGTGGTAGCTTCAACTACACCCGGAGGAGGTGAAGGGGATGCTGTGCCTGCTAAAGGAGGGGAGGGGAAAACATGGCCTAATTATCTGCTGTTAGCTGAGGTAGATGAGGAGAGCAGAAACCACAGCCATATACAGAGCTGTGTGCATTCTACACTGTCAGCTATATTGGTCTAGTATACATTATCCCTCACAGTGACTTTACCCTGACCAATTTATGACAACCCTACACACGTTCTCTATAATATTTGTCTGTCCTTTCCTGGGGGCTTATAACTAGAGATGGGTGGGCTCGATTCCCCGAGAACTGAACCCACCCGAACTTCAGGTATCCGAGTACTGAGCCGAGCAGGAATCGATGCAGCTACTTACGATAAAGCTACATGAGATTGAGCAAGTGACCTGTTCGGGAATGGAGGTTTCTGCTAACATTGATAGCTCTGAGCGCTTGCCGGCAAACCTTCCCACAGACCAGTCTAACAGCGTACCTGATAATCACCTGTATAACAGCATAAGGCAGCAGGAGGGGGAGCCGCCGGTGAAGGAGCCCGTGGGGGCTGCAGGTGGTGCAGGGGGGACGCCGGTCAAGCTGCGGTTCCAGTGGTGGACTTGAAGTCTCCATCTCCCGCATCACTTCCGGTTTTGGCCGATGGTTCCGGTACGGGTCTCCTGAGGCAGGCAGTGGCATCTGATCCCATTGGCTCCCCTTTTCTGGAAACAGGTAATGGTGATAAATATGGCACTGATCCAAAGACTAGGCTGAACGGGACGGTGATAAGCATTGTACCAAACCAAGCTGAAAGTAATATGTTGTCTTGTGATATACGCGAGTATAATGTGAACACTGCACCATTTCCATCAAAGACTGGTAATGTTACTTTTATGCAGGGATCAGAGGCAGCCACCCCTAGCAGCTTAGTCCCTGGTCCTGTATGCTCCCCGTATGTAGGCTCAGGCAGGCTCAACATGGGTTCTGAATCGGTGGTGTGTGCAGGTAGTTCAATTGATGTTGGAAGGTCAATAGACGAAGTAGCTAGGAGAAATGCGGAGTTGGCTGGTAATCTTGGTGTTTGGGATAGGCAGCCTGGTTCCGGGACTATGGGGAATCAATGGGGGAAAGGTCTTAGTGGGTCTATAATGGGTAATCAGGCTGAGGTGGTAAGAGATGGTCCTGTTTTGTCCAATGCTGGGACCGTTGGTAATATAGGTGATGCCCAGGGCGGTTCGGTGCATTTAAACCCTGGGGTACAGGGCTCTGCTAAAAAATCTGTCCCGGGTACATCCTCCTATGCAAGCATTGTGTCTGGTACAGGCCAGAGGTTGGTGGGCCCGCCTCCGGGGGGTCCGCCTCCTAGAGGTCAACCCCCTAAGCGTAGGAATGTTGCGCAACTTAAATTCACTGGTGACAATCCCCCGAACAGAGCTGACTTCTTGAAGGCGTTTCTAGACTCCTTTGGGTTCATGCCCACGGATCTCTTTGCTTGCATCCACCCCATCGGAGCGTCTGAGTATGACGTTAGCTTCATTTTTATATCAGGGCTTGCAGGCATTCTGGAATCGGTGGGGTGGCTGTAGGGGACGAGATCCGTGAGTAAATTTCAGAGCCATAGCCATAACAAGGCAAGAAAGGGTTAAAGTTACAATCCTAGTCAGGAATGAGTCGATCCCTGTGGCCGACTTGGCCTTCTGGTTAAAACGGTATGCGGATCTAGTGTCTCCGCTGGTAAAAGTACCGGACCCGAGCTATGGCGTCTGGGGTGGTGGGTGGTCTGCCACGGTCGATCTGCTTTGCACGGAGGCTGGCCTGACACACATACCGTCGGCCGCCTTCCTCGGTAGAGACAGGATTCAATGTTTCTATCCAGGTCAGCCGAGGATGTGCCATCGCTGTGGGGACTTCCGCCACCTCAGCGCCAACTGTCCGCACCACAAGTATGGGCATTGCGGGGATACTGGGCATGAGTCCCGTTCATGTGGACAAATTAGATGCAACCTTTGTGGAACAATTGGGCACCCATTTAGCAAGTGTCCACATGCTTCCCACAACACAGAGATACCAGATGAGGATATGGTTCAAGCAGCCGTAAGGGTGAAAGGAGAGCAAGGGGATAGGTCCTCCGCAGTAGTTCCTAAGCCAGTGCCCGTTCCTGTTTCCGAGGCAGTTGCACAGTCTAGTAACCCAGTAGAGTCCCCGGTGGTGCCCGTTTTAGACAATGTCTGGGAAAAGCAGAGGAAGAAGAGCAAAAAGAAAACTAAAATAAACAGGGATAAAGACGTTGTCCTGTCTAACAACTTTCAATTTCTTTCAAGTGAGGAGGAAGTAAATGAGGGCGAGGTGGTCAGGACTGAGGGTGGGGATCTAGACCTCAGGTTAAAAACAGATAGGAAGAGGAGAAAGCCCAGTGGTCTATCTTTCGGTGAGGCGGCAACCTATTGCAAACCTAGAGACAAATCAAGGATCCCTGGTGCTTTTCTGAAGAAGCATGTAGTTTCTGGAGGACCCCTTCGGTGCAGGATCTAGCTCTTCCCCCTTTCCCGGATCCTGGGGAGGTGGCGGGTGGTGAAGTTAGGGAGGTTATAGTTGGGTTAGGGGAGGCTTCTCCCTCCGGGGAAGTGGTGGTTCTCCGGGAGGGGGAGGTTTTACCGGCCGGTATAGGTTGTAAGCGATATGGTTCCCCCGATGAGGACTCTGTTAAACCTGTGAAAAAGAAGTGAGCTGATTCCTACCTTCTATAGTTCTGAAGGATGGCTTCCCATCCAGTTAGATTTGCCACTATTAATGTGGCATCTATACTTTCCGAACGAGCTCGTTATAAGGCCTCTGATTTTTTCAGCACGGTTGAGGCTGATTTTTTATTTTTGCAGGAGACAAGATTTATGGAGCACAGGCAAAATATCATAAATAAGCTGGAAAATCACAGTGTATCCAGACACTTTAATAATATACATTCTGCTGATCCTACAGATTTAAGAGTGGCCATTATTGAATCTATAAAACCAACCATTAGAGGAGATGATAGATTCAAAATCCTTTGTGAAAGATAGACCTTTTGGATTTTTAAATTGAGGACCCTTATGTCAGAGGGCTTGAATGAACATTTAAAATTTAATCAATAGTAATAACTAGTGTATTTTTTATGTCACTTTTATTCATTATCCATATATTGCAATAGTTATATAGATACTTGCAATGCACTATGGAAACATCACTTCCAGTGCAACCTCTTTGTAGAGATATGCATTTCCACTTCTAGACCAAATAGCGGATAGTATGTGGTGAACGCCACACTCGGATTCAGTGAGAGTCTCTCACTGACGGGGTATATATATATTTTTTACATCTTCATCCCGGAGTGTGCATCTATATCTCGATTGTATTAAAGAAGAAAGACCGGGTCTGGTTTCCTACGGAGCCATTCATAAGTGGATATTGTGTGCTAAAAGCTTCATTTGGATCCAGTGAGAGTCTGTATCTGACGGGGCACTCACTTTCACATATCTCCATCTCGGAGTGGGAGTCTACATATGGATCACAATAAGAAGGAAAGATCGGGTCTGGTTCCACACGGAGCTGTGAGTTAAGGCTAATTCTTTCCGTTTGTTTCATATTCAGCTCTGTCTGCCCGCTGAAGAGCCTCACATACATGTGAGAGTGTGATTATACCTAGATGGCTTAACATCAGCTCCTGCCATTTAAGTACAGCCATATAAAGAACTGTTCTTACATCTACTCAGTCAGCCGGAGATATCCAGGTGGGGAGAGCTGATCCGAGTCTGTACTTTGTTACAAGTTACGAGAGAAGGTTAATATATATGGGCCTGATTCATTAAGGATCTTAAATGAAGAGGATCCTTATTTCAGTCTCCTGGACAAAACCATGTTACATTGCAAGGGGTGCAAATGAGTGTTCTGTTTTGCACATAAGTTAACTACTGCCTGTTTTTCATGTAGCACACACATATCAACTTTAAATTTCAGTGTACAAATAAGCTATCAGTATTTGTGTGTTACATGAAAAAACAGTCAGTATTTAACTTATGTGCAAAACAGAACACTCATTTGCACCCCTTGCAATGTAACATGGTTTTGTCCAGGAGACTGAAATAAGGATCCTCTTCATTTAAGATCCTTAATGAATCAGGCCCCATGTTTCTTGCTACATATTCACTCAGATAGAAAGCAATAACTTATGTTACAACAAGTCTTTATATGACTAGAACCTCATCATATATTTAAACAAGATATGGATTGAGACTATTTTGTTTTCCTATACCGAGTTCTCTTGTGATTAATATTTTTATAAGAGACCCGTAAGATGTAGACCGAGCCATTACTCTTTAGAAGTTTATCATCATAATATGCATAAACGTTTTCAAAAACACTATATTAAAAGCTTCTTCTATTGCTCCCTTATTTATTGAGGATCACTGTCTTAGTAATCCTTGTGGCACTAGTCAGGATTTTTTATCATTGCATAGATACGATGAATGATTTGTTGCTCACCAAATGAGCTACGTTATATACAGCTGTTATTTTCAATCAATCAGTAGCGCCACTTTTGGTTTGTTTGCATTCATTTACTTTTTTGGTATATCACAGTGCACTGTGATTTGTTCCATGGGTTTAGTTTCATCCAATGTTAAATGCATAAATTTTATTTTTGATGGATAGCTGTGTAATGTATTTTTTTCGTTTTATTTAATTGTAATGTGATATATTAAATTGTATTTTTATATGATGATCCGTGACCACTCATTTAGTACAAATTAGTCATTTCCATTTTCTATAAGTCAGCTAGATTTTTAGCGCTGCAATTTCCTTTTTTGTTATTGCATCTATGTAGGTGGTTTGCAGCCACCTTATCTATTGCAGCAGCTTGATCTTTTGGCATATTTTTGTCTGTATAATATTTCATATAGCCGCCAGATCAAGGGCCATTGTGTGTGTTTTCAGAATTGGAATAACACCTTAGCGATAAGTTGGACTTAGGCTCACCTTTCAGCGCAGGAGTGGAAGAAGGAGGATGTCTCTGTGATTCATTCTCTTTCTATGTGGCCGGACCCTGTCTACAGGACACATCAGCAGTTTCCATCTATCGACCAATCACATCTACGACTCATTCATTAAAAAAAAAATAATACCCTAAACACGTGCATAGAATAATAAAAAAAAAAAGGCACATGGCATTTAATCTTTCGGAAATGCCACAAAAAGGTCCTTGCTACTACAACTGTCTATAAAAATACTAACGCGCTTAAAGGGTAGCAAATATTTTTTTTTAACACTTTATGTGGGTTTTTTTCTCATTCAGACTATTATCGACTTTGACAAATCATTTCAAAATCTTGCTGAATGTATATAATATTTTCAGCAAGATCTTGAAATGATTTGTACATGACAGTAAATGCTCCGCTCCACCCCCCTCACCATCCCAGCACAGAAAATATTCTACTCCCCTCCTCATCATCCTATCACAGAAAATGCTCTGCTCCACCCACTTCCCTATCATAATAAATGCCCCCCCCCCCCATCATAATAAATGTCCAATGTAGCCTCACCCTGTAAAAACCTAATGTTTGATAACTGGTAAGACTCATTCTTTTGGGATCCACAAACGTGGTGATAAAATTTGACTTTGAAGTGGTCATACTCCGGCCGTGTAAAATCAGGTAAACGTATCAATATAAATAAGTCACCTTCTACGCTGTGTCCTCCATGCTGTAGGGCATGATATTTCCAACACTTACCTACTTACTTACACATGCCTTATGTACAATATGATCTATGACATTATGGAGCCTGGGCAGCCAAGTGTGAGTGTCAGTACGGGTCTCAGAAACACGAGACTCATGGGACTGAAGAGCTGTCAATCAAATGGCAGTATGGTGGTTAAGTGGTTAGCACTTCTGCCTCACAACACTGGGGTCATGAGTTCAGTTTCCGACCATGGCCTTATCTGTGTGTAGTTTGTATGTTCTCCCCGTGTTTGCGTGGGTTTCCTCCGAGTGCTCCGGTTTCCTCTCACAATCCAAAAGCATACGAGTAGGTTAATTGGCTGCTATCAAATTGACCATAGTCTGTGTGTGTGTGTGTGTGTGTGTGTGTGTTAGGAAATTTAGACTGTAAGCTCCACTGGGGCAGGGACTAATGTGAATGAGTTCTCTGTACAGCGCTGCGGAATTAGTGGCGCTATATAAATAGATGATGATGATGAGGAGGAGGAGGAGGAGCTGAGCATCATATCTCATGTACAGTGGGCAGGAACACTCTTACCGAATAACGTGATTGGGACTAAGGAGCTATCACTGAAATGGAGGAGGGCAGCAACAACTCTGTCTCCATTCATACTATAATCTGACACTACCTGCAATCAATATATATCTGCATATCTCTATCCCTGCACTCTCTATATCCCACTTACACTCAAGGGCACTAAGAAGGGTGGATGCCGACAGTGGCATTTATGGAGATCTGGCCCCAGTCACCCATTCAATGCCCGGTCTGATCAGTACAATGCGCAGGGGAAAGTGTGTTGTGTGTATATCTGTGCAGCGGGAACAGTTCTGTAAATCCCCCTCCACCATTTTCCTCCATTTAAAATAATCTCCCTCCCATACAATGGAATCTAATTGTTCCTCCCACATTACTGTAAAACTATAAGCATTCATGTTTGTGACCCGCACAGAGAGAGGCTGAAGGGGGACAGAGAGAGGCTGAAGGGGGACAGAGAGAGGCTGAAGGGGGACAGAGAGAGGCTGAAGGGGGACAGAGAGAGGCTGAAGGGGGACAGAGAGACGCTGAAGGGAACAGAGAGACGCTGAAGGGGGACACAGAGACACTGAAGGGGGCACAGAGCGACAGGCTGAAGGAGGGGGACAGAGAGACAGGCTGAAGGAGGGGGACAGAGAGACAGGCTGAAGGAGGGGGACAGAGAGACAGGCTGAAGGAGGGGGACAGAGAGACAGGCTGAAGGAGGGGGACAGAGAGACAGGCTGAAGGAGGGGGACAGAGACGCTGAAGGAGGGGGACAGAGACACTGAAGGAGGGGGACAGAGACACTGAAGGAGGGGGACAGAGAGAGACACTGAAGGAGGGGAACAGAGAGAGACACTGAAGGAGGAGGGCAGAGAGACGCTGAAGGAGGAGGGCAGGGAGACGCTGAAGGAGGAGTGCAGGGAGACGCTGAAGGAGGAGGGCAGAGAGAGGCGCTGAAGGAGGGGGACAGAGACGCTGAAGGAGGGGGACAGAGAGACGCTGAAGGAGGAGGGCAGAGAGACACTAAAGGAGGGGGATGAGAGAGACGCTGAAGGAGGGGGACCGAGAGAGACGCTGAAGGAGGGGGACCGAGAGAGACGCTGAAGGAGGGGGACCGAGAGAGACGCTGAAGGCGGGGGACCGAGAGAGACACTGAAGGAGGGTCAGAGTGAGATGGCGAAGAGGGGGACACAGAGTGATATGATAAAGGGGCACAATGTGATGGTGAAGGGGTCTAAATACATCTTACGTCATTTTGACCCAACTACTTAAAAAACGGGACTACCCTGTAATTATTTTTGCTTAGGGGTGCCTTGGAAAAATTATGGTGACCCTAAGGGTGCCTCGAGCTGAGAAAGTTTGGGAACCACTGCAATAGACGTTAAGGCTTTGGTGTTGCATTTGGAAAGATGTTCTACATTCGGGTGTGGCCCGGGGAGAGGGGCGTGCACAGAGTGGTCTTAACAGCCCCAAGGCAAAGCACTACAGTGGGCCACTATCTACACAACCACTCACAGGAAGTTACAATAATTTGGTTTAGATTAGAAGTTAAAAAAAAACCTTCATATACTGACAAGTTGACAAGCCTACTGGGCCCATCTGTTCATGTGGCCCCTGCCTTGCAAGATGGCTCTTGCTGTGGTTTTATTTGTTACTCAAAATCCAATTTGTAGGGCCATTATGTTTTAAACCCGTGACATTTATGTCACCTTTTAATCAATATGTGTGACAGCATCTATTATTTTCAAGTATAATGGACATTGCAATGTTATCCAAATGTGAAAAGCCTTTCCTGTCAATACTTACTATCTCTTAAGGCCTCTGAATCATCAGCCACCACCAGCTGACTGTTCCCCTCCTGGTCTGCCTGGTCATGGGGATCTGCCTCCACCGCCGCCTCTACATCCAACTCAGCCTCACCATGGGCGGATGCCTCGGACTGGGCCTCAGGGTGGAACTCGCCCTCAGTGTCGGCATCACCCTCGGCCTGGACTGCCCCCTCAGGCTCCAGCTCAGCTTGCTGCTCCTCCTCCTCCACCGGCTGCCAGGGTTGATGCCGTTCCCAACGTGCCCGGTCTTTTGGAAACAACCCAAATAAAACAGGCTAGTTGTAATAGAATCACCACCTTAATATACATTAGAATTAGGATAATCATGTGATCAGACAATTTGAATAAACTTCTCATTGCCAGCACAGACAAATATTTTCAACTCCTAAAGGATAAAAACATGATAGACACAATGGTCCTTCTTTTATTGTACCGCAGGCGGAGGTGTCTGCGGACCCTTTGATAGGCCCGAAGCTTGACCCCATTTGATGTATAACGGCCAGAGGACACGTTATCCATGCCCTCTGTTAGAGCCCTAAATTCACGCCTGCCGAAAATGCTGCCCTCATCTTTCAGCTTCTCCTCTCACACAAAATGGAAGTATGCTGCGCTGTGATTGTTTCTCTCAGCACGTATAGGCGCGCTCACGCCACATGCAGATCTTTCTGACACCTGTGTCTGTAATGGTTGCCTCTCCCACCAAAAACATGGCGGGCATCGCGGATGAGACAAGTACTCTATGCTTTGCAGTGAGTAAACATTAATGTACACCTGGCTTCTCAATTAAATCAGTTATTTAATCCCACTTGTCCCTTTTCCTTCATGCAAATTTGAAAATGCACTGAGCAGGCTCTGGCATACTGGGGACACAACAGTTTTTTGGACCAAATATTTGGCGAACATGTGTAAACATTGTTAATGCAAAATGGCCCTACCTGGAAATGCATGCTACTGATGTGTTCTATTGAGAATACACATACAATTACCCATTAGGCATAAGTTAACAATAGGAAGTCTCATACCAACATAAATAAATAACATACAGTGTATCTGACCAATTGTAAGCATCAATCCAACACCAGTGTGGAACTGAGCTCAAAGATGCTATGGGGATGAGTACCAACAGAATTAAATACTAGTGTTAGTGTGTGCTAGGCTAGTCAAGACACTCTAGGGGGGACATGGAGATAGTAAGTAAATCTTACACCATATAGTGTCAGTTTGGCCATGGTGTTAGCTTGGATTTGATGCTGTCATCAGAAGGTGTTTGAAATGGAGTATACATTTGTAGTAGGGTAATGGCTTTTCAAAGTAGAACTGTACAAATGTTTGGTGAGTGCTTTGCCTACCTGTCATTTAGATTGGAATATGTGTATTTGATTTGGTGCATGCAATTTTTGGACTCTACATCAAGTTGTGTCATGGTTGTGCACAGTTAACATTAGCCCTCTTGGTAGTGCTTTCATTTAAAAACTATAGTGCCTGTTGGTCACAGGATACCCATGTAGACATGGCATATTCCTAGCCTATTAGCTACTTCGCCACACCAAACTCTGCTTATTGATTGGAGTTAATTCAAAACGCACCTTTGTGTCAACCATTATGTTTGGGGTGGGTTTTGAAACTCACAACAGATTGTGTGCCAGTGTTCTGTACTTACAGCTTGCCAATCTGGAGTATGGTCACTCTGCTGGGTGAGGATAATTAAATTATGGCCTCAGAGTGCTATTATATGTCACACTTTGAAAATATTTCAGCTACCTTACATGTAGACACATGTTAAAGCAGGCATTGATCTTACTCTACACAAAATAGGCCCAACATAGAAGTTACACACACACAACCTTGCATATATTCCCAACATGATTGTGTTTTAAGGCCAAGGTTAGCTTTTTGCAAGCCCATTAGCAATGGGAATGCTAGTGCAAAATAATTAAATAATTCTTACACCCCAATCCAATATGAACATTTCTGTTCACATCCATAATACTTGTACCCCTGAATTTGAAGGCCCCAAAATATACATTATGACAGGTGTGTGCAAACTAAAAACCTGAGCTTTCACATACATTTTACAAGGCTTCAAAATGTGTAGATGTGCTGCTGCAAAGGAACATTGCATTACTGCACCAATACACAATATAGTGAAAGTGTAACATATGACTAATAGCGTATGAGGGCGGCCAACAGTGCTGTCCAAAAGGGATATTCAAAAAATATGTTGAGACCACCTCCAACAGATGCCTAACTTGCATCTGACTCGAATACCTTGGCCTTGAATATGTGGACTTTGTGTGCAGCATTTGTCTGTGGCCACGATTCCAAACAAAGCTGCGTTTGATTTGCAAGTGTTTTTGGCCCTGTTGGCTTAAACAGGTCCTAGCCTAGGAAGTGTGCCAGTCAATGCCATCAACATTTAAGAAACACCTGGACAGAGGTATTTTGCTAAACTTTATATGTGCACAGACCATGTTGAATGTGCACAATATCACATTCTCAAATGCACCACAACCATCGAGACTATACTAAATACACAAAGATCTCTAATATTAAAGGAAAAAAACACTACATATAGTGTGAATTCAGGGGAGGACCAGTATGTGGCTAAGGGGCCAAAAACAAAACATGCCCTCAATATATTTACAAGTAGACATGTCCGTAAACATGCCCCAAAGGACTATGTATGGATTCTTGGGTATGACAATGCAAATAACAGCAGTATAGTAGTCAGCAGATACTTGATTGGGACTGCTGGATGACACTAATGCATGGACACATTTATTGTTAACAAACATGAATCTATAGTTGCAGCACAATACATAGCAAATAAGACAGTGGTCTGTGTGCCAAAGTTACTTGCATCAAGAGTAGACAATCTGGGCAAAGTCAAGAAACATAAGCAGCCTAGGAGCATTGGAGAAATACTTCAACGTGTAGTGACACACGAACTGCTGAACTCCAAAAGGCACACCAGCTTGGCCTGTTGAATGTAAAAACAAAACATTACTTCAGCAAGATTAGCTCACATACAACATTAAAGAATGTACTTAGTATATGCCTTGGTGCACATGAAGGTGTCCCCTGTAATGTAACCTGGAAAGCTGGATTTAGCTGGGTGTTTTGCATCATTTGTGCCTTTAAAGTTCCCCCCACAAAATAGAGTTACAAAATGCCTATTGTCCACAAGCCATAGCACCAAATGAACCTCACAAATGTACTGTTTTTGTGACACTAAAATTTCTACCAGCAACAACACTTTACGCTTACATATTATTCAAAACACTAGAGACTTTCATTCCTCCACTGCATACCCCATGGGCACATCCTGGCAAACATTGGGGACAGCTGGTGTTCCATATTAATCTATCATTTGTACAAAAATTATTTCTTCTCAGACCTCAATAGAGTGATATTGGAAGGGAGATTTTGCAACAGGTGCCTATAGTACAGGAGCAGTTATGTAGGTAGCAAGTGACCCAGAAGAGACCTGTGTCTAGATGGACAATGCAGTGAAGGATGTATAGGGTGTTAATCAGTGTCCAAAGCAGCAGAGAGTTACAATTGAATGAGTATCTCCAAAACATTCTACATCATAATTTGGGATAACACATTTACAGTAAGCAACTGAAACATTTAAAAAATAATATAACAACTCCTTTCTAACCATTGCTTAGAAGTGTGGCAAGGCAGCTCATGCAGGAACCCATAATACCTGTCTTCTATGTTTCAAATATCAGATAGAAAGCCAACAAACGTTGGGCAATTTAAAGCAACAAATTATTTGCCTGTGTTCTTTGTACACACCTGTACTTTCAAGCATTCAAATCTACAACATGTTTTCTTAACTGTAACACAAGTCCACAAATAACATAATAGGGCCATAACTATATACTTACAAGCTGAAAAAAAGGCTACAAGTCCATGTCAGTTTTCTTGTGTATGCAATGGACATTTGCAATCCACCTTGAATAATGATTCTTTCCAGGTGAGCCAGGCATGTCCCAGCTAAGGCCTGTTCGTACACAAAGGAAAGCCTTTAGTTTTACCATAAACACAACAATCTCTCCCAAACAATCTACATTATTGTTCAAACTGATAAGCTCCATAACTCCAGACACAGGCCTTCCAGCAGCATTTCTAATTTGCAGAAATCAAAGGTACACTTTGGATTCCCTCTCAAGTATCTGGTCCCAACATTTGTATTTGTTTCTTAAAAAGAAAAGGGCATTTTCTTTCCTCCCAATACAAAAGTTTGTGTGGACTGACAGATATTACCCCAAGTGTGACAAACCATATTTGATTGTTTTTTTACCTTGCAAATCAATGTTGAAGGTTAGGTATCCAGGCTCCACATTTTCCAGAGGGCTGATGATATGGTTGAGTAAACATGCACCCTGGCAATTTGGCTATACCCCATAAGAGTTTAAAGAATAGGTAGAACATTGAAAAGCTTCACAACACCAAACCCCTAAAAAAAGGTTACAAATCAATAGTCAAATAACACACATTAAAAGGCTCATTACATCTGGACTAAAAAATGCACTGTTATTGTGTAACATCAAACATCTTGAAAACATTTAAAGTGCCTATAACACAGTAACTTTAAATAACACTCAATAAAATTAAAATTTAATTAAGGCAATTACCAGCAGCAAAACACAGTACTACCTATTGATTTCTTACAAACTTTTAGGGTGCATGAGGGTGTATTTCATAGGTGATTGTAATGAGACAAGTATATGCAGGTGTATTGGCCAGGTATCAGTTGACGAGATCTGATGCCGGGTCTATGCAACGGTGGTTATGAGTAACTCTTTTTTATTTTATACTGATTAAAACAAGCTTATGTTTAGTTCTTATAGTAAAATTATCTGATATTCATTATACTACACATTGCTTTATTGATTTGGAAAGCACAAAACATGATCCTTTCTGTCTGTTACTAAGAAGGTGTGTTCAAGTGTTCAATTAATTCTGTTGAAGAACATTTCTGTGTAGAAATAGTTAATGTGCAGTTTGGTGTGGGTGTTTCAATCTGAAGTATACCTTAGTGGATAAGGCAATGAGCTTGCAAGGACAAGGTAATGAGTTTGACCCCTGAATGATGCGTGTATGGGGCTTACCTTTGTATATTTCCATGTTTGAGTGTATGTATTTTAACTCTGTGACTTATCTAAGAGTGCTTTAGTATATGTTTTGGTGTGTAATCTGGTTATATGTCATGTTGAACAGTGTGATCAGCTACAACACAGCAAAGCAGTTGTTGCAAAGACATAGGAAATCTCTACTGGCAAAAGTGAAAAAACCTAAGTGTTCACCAAAATAAAAAAGTAAAAATGGGAGCAATATTAATATACTTTTGGTTTGTATTAATCAACATGGATATATTTCAATATGCAGACATTTTGACTCTGCATGTACCAATTCTTTATGTGTATATTATTTATAATTATTGACATTTTTCTCCATGTTTTAAGGAAACCAACTTATGATAGAAGTTGCTGCTCAGCTTTCATTTGTATTTTTTTCCCTGGTCATCACCACTTGTACAGTGGCATAGCAGTTAGACAATCCACCTTGCAAGCTTGCAAACATGTGTTTGATTCCTCACCAATTCTCTTGTCTCTGAGGGATCAATAATATCCTTACAATGTTTGTATTGCTGGTAAAAGTGTCCCTAGGGTAATAGTATGCTTGGCTTAAATTAGCATAAATCATGCATGTAAATTGCAAAAATATAGTGGAGAGTTCCTATATGTCTATTATTAGTAGTTTTTATTGCAATTCCACCATCAACAACTGTCAGATCAGCCATGTAACATTGAGAGTAATGATAATGGTAGTTGTTGAGATCGAAAGAGATTTTAAATAAATATTTAAGGCAAAGTAGATTGTTTGGTCTACATTTGTGAAATAAAAAACAAAGAAAACAAAACCATGCACTGTGCACTCCATTCCAGCAGCCGGAATGAATGGGGAATGCACTCAGCCAACCATTCCCCATTCACCCCTCCCCTTAGATTGTACGCTCCCTTGAGCAGGGCCATCTCTCCTCCTGTTTCCTACACTTCTAACTCTGCTCTCCAGCTACCTTTCCCCCCACCCCCCTGGGGGTCTCCCCGTTATCCGCGCCCTTCCTCTTGGGCTCCAACGCTTGCTGATCTTCCCTCCCCCTCTCTCTAGCTGTGCTTTGAGCTTACTAAGTTACTGTGCTTACTGTTTACTGTACCGTGCCGTCCCACCTTGTATTGTACTTGTCTGTCCCTGTACGGAGCTACGGACACCTAGTGGCGCCCTATAAATAAAAATTAATAATAATAATAATAATAACAATTACAGCAGCCGGAATGAATGGGGAATGCACTCAACCAACCATTCCAGCAGCCGGAATGAATGGGGAATGCTGTCAGCCAACCATTCCGGCAGCCGAAATGAATGGGGAATGCACTCAGGCAACCATTCCGGCAGTGGAATGAATGTGGAATGCAGTGTGCACTACATTCCGAGAGCCGTAATGAATGGGGAATGCAGTGTGCACTCCATTCCGGCAGCTGGAATGCATGGGGAATGCACTGAGAAAGCCATTCCTGCATATATGATGTGTGTTTTAACATATACCTGTAATGTCTTGGAGTAATGTCCAATATATATATCTATAGAAGTATGTATTGATCCCCATAATGCAGAGAAGATATCTGCCTAGCATACCAAAGTGCAGTGTACAGGCCTATAAAAGCCAGGCCTCTTTACTGAAGAACCAGTAAGCAGCAAAGGGCGCTATATTAAGCTAAGTAATTCCGGCGTTCCGGCATTCCGGAAGTTCCGGAATGAGGCCAAAGGGCCAAAATAACATCAAACATCTTGCACTTGCCAATGGCATTTATTAGAAAGGTGTCTGTAAAGAAAAAAGGCTTATTTTACACAAACATACTAATGGAACATTTGTAATATATATAAATCCAAATAATTTTTAATTTTCAAAAAAAATAATTTGTACAAACTGTCTGTATTGATATGTATGCATGTTGTGCATATTTCGTTTTGCATTTTACACGCAAAATATGCTTTTAAAGGCGATTAATAGTTGTTTTAGCTACCTGTTTTGGACTTAAACATGATCCTGGCCTTACTTAACTTTTGTCAAGGATTTGAGACAGGAGTGACCTCAGTTTCACTTAACTGCACAGAGGGAATGCCTACTGTTCTCAAGTGAAAAAACATAACGCCTACTTTACTGAAATGATGTCTCATCTCCGCCCAGTCCGCACCTACTCTCCTCCCATTCCCACCCCTTTCTTCTCAAATGGTCAGCCGCCATCTCAAATATATTTGCGTTGGACTTTGAGATTGAGTCAACTTTGAGTGCTGTATCTGCTGTGATTGCGTAGCGTATGTGGTGTTTTACGCAGCTCAAGTCTCGTTTCGCGCGTGCGCAGAGTCGACTAGCAGATGCGTATGCGTTTGCGTACCTTGATGAATCGGGCCCCATGTTCCTTAACAGTTTTATAGGGACTGGGTTGCCCTTCCCATGTCTTCTTTGCAATATCCAGCAATCCCCTTTGGTGTCTCCCATACAGCAAATCAAATGGCAAGAACCCTGTGGAAGATTGTGAAACCTCTCTAACAGCTAGTAATAAATAGGGTACCAAATAATCCCAATCTCTCCCATCTTTATCCACCACTTTTCTAAGTATACTCTTTAGATTTTTGCTTAACCATTCCACTAAACCATCAGTCTGAGAGTGATACATGGAGTTCCTTAGCTGACAAAGTCAAACAGGTGGCACAATTATTTTATGATCCTTGACATAAATGGGGTACCCTGATTAGTTAGGATTTCTTTAGGTATCCCCACTCAGCTAAAGACATGAACTATTCCCCTTGCAATTGTTTTTGTTGATGTATTGTGCGATGGTATCTCTTCCGGCTATCTGGTAGGGTAATCCATTGTCACCAAAATATACTGATGATTCCAGGCAGAGACTTAATTAGAGGTCTGGCCACATCCATAGCTATTCTTTCAAACGGGACCTCAATAATGGGTAATGGGACAAGCTGACTTTTTTTTTTATATAATCTCTTTTTATTGAAGTAAAACAGCATATACAAATGTATGCAACAGTATTAACACATAAATATAGTACTTCAAGTATTTCGTTGCACATCAACAATTGCAGGTTCGCCTAAAGTGGAGTATATCTGCTTAACTTTTCTTATATAAAAATAATAAAAGAAAGTAAGGGGGATAGGGGATAGAAAGATAGAAGGGAAGGGTGGGAGGAAAAGCATGTGGGGGAAGGTTGGGTTTCATACATTCCACTGAGCAAACAGCACTGAGTGTTTAAATTCGATCCATTCCGACCACATTACGTAGAAAGCTCTATTTTTATCCTCTGCCGAATAGATTATTTCATCCATTGCCATATAAAAGTCTATTCGTGTAAACCATTCATTTATAGTGGGAGCTAACGGTGATTTCCAGTGAACCGGAATCACAGCCTTGGCAGCGCTATTGAGAAATTTTACCGAGGACTTTTTGTATTGAGAGACTGGCATGTTAGTATCGTTGAGTAGCCAAAATCTCGGGCAATTTGGTAAATCGGTTCCCACAATTGATTTGGAGATGAGAATAACCGCATCCCAAAAAAGGTCTGATTGCCGAGCACTCCCACCATATATGTAAAGGGGTGCCCGAAGCTCCTTCACATCTCCAGCAGAGATCTGGGACCCCGGGGAACATCTTTGCCAAGAGGCTTGGGCACTGGTACCACCTAGTTAATATTTTGTAGTGTGTTTCAACCACTCTTAAAACTAATTGAGCTGGCTTGAGTACGCTTAAATATGACTCAGATGTGTCCATGTTTAACTCCCGCTCCCAGTCCCTGGTGAATTTGGGTAGCGCTTTGAATAGATGTACGATCAAGATCTTATATATAGATGATAATGTATGCCTGGGGCATTGAGCCACCGTGCATAGGGTCTCAAACTGCGTGCACGTCCTACCTGTCTCCTCGCGGACTTCCCTAGAACCTGCAAAGTGTCTCAATTGCATATGCCTCCAAATGTCCACATTGGGTAAGCCCCATTTTGCCTGTAGATCGGCAACAGGTATGACTCCAGACCTGCCCACCAGCTGGCCGACACGGGTTATCCCCACTTGGATCCAATGTTGGAAAGACTGTCTTGCGAGGCCCGGTGGAAAATCTGGATTGTCAAAAAGTGCCGTCAAGGGAGAGTGTTTTGTGGAAATGTTTGGAGTAGTTTGCAGCTTTGACCATCTGGCCAGGGTAGGGGAGATAGTCGGGTGTTTAATCGTGGGAAGAGAAGACTGCCATGGGACAAGATCAATAGCTGTGTCTAATACATAATCCTCAATCCAAACCCATTGTCTGTCTCTTCCTCCTCTTGTCCAGTCAAGAACCCTGTTCAGCATAACCGCATCATAATATGTTGAAAAATATGGCAGCTGAACACCACCGTCACATTTGCGCTTATATAGTATGTCATGCTTGAAACGAGGTTTCCTACCCCTCCAAACAAAATGTCTAATAGCCTTATGTAGCTCATTGAACCATGAAGTGGGGACAGGGATTGGGAGTGTGTGGAGGAGATATAGAACTCTCGGGATTAGGTTCATTTTTACAACATTAACTCTATCCATCAGGGAAAAGTCCTTCTGTAGCCAGTCCCTTAAGTTGGAACGTATAGTTGCAATAATGGGTAGGAAGTTATCTGCAAAAATCTTTGAGTTGTCTTTATTTATGATCACTTCCAAATACTTAATATGTGTGGGGTGCCAGGCAAAGGGGAAAGCCAACTTCAAGCCTTCAATTACGTTAGGTGGAGAGGAAATATAGAGGGCTACTGACTTTGAGAAGTTAATTTTAAATTTGGATAGCTCTCTGAAAATACGGAATTCCGAAACTAAGTTCAGAATAGAGACAATTGGGTTTGTGAGGTTCGTGCAAGAAGATCATCCACGAAGAGTGCTAGTTTAAATTCTCTCCCTCCCATCCGGACTCCAGGGATATCCGGGTTTGCTCTAATTGACCGCGCGAGTGCCTCCATACATAAGATGAAAATCAAGGAAGAGAGGGGGCAGCCCTGCCTTGTTCCGTTGGCTATTTTAACGGGTTCTGATAGATCTCCATTAACTCTAACTCTGGCCGTCGGGAGTGTGTACAATGTTTGGATTCTTGCCAGTCCCACAGGCCCCAAACCCAAATGCCTAAGTGTCCCCTGCATAAAATCCCAGTCAACTCTATTAAATGCCTTTTCCACATCTATGGATAGTAAGACGGTTGAATTACTGGTAGAGGTGACATGCTGGATCAAATCAATTATTTTAGTGGTATTGTCACTAGCTTCGCGCCCTGGGACAAATCCTACCTGATCTGAGTGGATAATTTTAGGTTACAGTGACTTCATTCTGTTTGCTATAAGTTTAGCGTATAATTTAATGTCCACATTGAGCAGAGATATAGGTCTATAGCTTGGACAAAGCGCTGGGTCTTTTCCCTCTTTAGGCAATACTGTAATGTGGGCTGACAAAGAATGATGTGAAAAGTGGGATTGGGCGGAAATCGCATTAAAGGCTTGAAGCATGAGTGGTATCAGTTTGGCTTTAAAGGTTTGTAGTAAGATATTGTGAAACTGTCTGGCCTAGGACTTTTCCCTGAGGGTGTCGTTTTGATTGCTTCGTCTAGTTCCTCAGACGTGAAAGGCACCTCCAACATTTGTATGGTATCTATATCTAACGTGGGAAACTGAACCCTCTCTAGGTAATTAGCTATGCGTTCCAGCTTAACAGAGCGATATAGAGATTAGATTAATATGCGTGGAACGTCTTAGCTATGTCAGAGGAGGTAACACATATCTTCCCAGTTTCTGATTTAATGTGTGGTATATACAGCTGGGCTCTCTGAGTTCGCAGGGCTCGGGCCAAAAGTTTTCCTGGCTTGTCACCCCACTGATAAAACTTATTTCGGCATTTACGATAGTCCAGCTGTATCTTACCCAACATCAACCTATTGAGGGTCCTTCTCACTTCCGCTAACTCAGCGAGATTTTCTGACTCTCTAGAGACTTTATGTCTCATTTCAAGAGATTTAATTTTTTCCAAGAGTAGATCTCGGTATGCTATCTTTTGTTTTTTCATGAATGTGCCTAGCTGAATCATCTTTCCCCGAATAACACATTTATGGGCCTCTCATAGTGAGATTTTTGATATGTCAGGAGTGTCATTATGAAGTATATAGTCATCCAGTGCTGTCTCTAATTGGGATTTACTATAATTCTCTTTGATCAGGAGCTCATTCAATCTCCACGTGAATGGGCTGTGGCCAGGTTGGGGTAATGAAAGGGCCAAGTATACCAGAGCATGGTCCGACCAAGTGACCTGACCTGTTGTTGCTTCCCTTATCAGTTCTAAGTGACTGTGTGATAGGAAAAGGTAGTCCAGTCGGGAATATATCTTGTGTGGGTGGGATAAAAAAGTGTAGTCTCTCTCTCCTTGGGGTGTTTAAACCTTCATGTGTCGACCAGCTGGTGCCCATGCATGGTGCGTCTCACCTTGCAGTAAAGTTTGCCTGAATATCTAGTCAGCCCTGATGAGGCATCAATGGCAGGATGAAGCACCCAGTTGAAATCTCCTCCCAGGAGAAGAATACCTTCCCACAGCGGGTCCACCTTATCCAAAATGGCTTCTAGGAAAACAGGTTGATTGTGATTAGGCGCATATAAAGTCACCAGGGTAAAGGACTGGTCAAAAATTTTGCAGGTCAGGGCTAGACCCCTGCCAGCTTGCAGTTTGTGAATTGTTATATCTTTGACCTGCAGTCGCCTGGAAAGAAGAATGGCTACACCTATTGTCTTGCTGTCGGGGTTATTGCATGTGAAAATGTGCGGATAATGTTGGCTACAAAGGCGAGGCTCAGCACCCTGCTTAAAGTGTGTCTCTTGTAAAAAAGCCACATCTACTTTTGTTGCAATGAGGTCCCTTAGAAGCCAAGATCTTTTCTCTGGTATATTAAGACCCTTAACATTAAGGGTCAGACAATTTAGTTTATCCCTTGTCATCTAAGTGGAACATGGAACATGTGATGGCGTGGCAGCTGCTCTGTGGGGGATATGTCCATGTAACCCAGAAAGGTGGTAGAAGAGAATAATGAGGAGAGGGAAAAAAGGGGAATGGGAAAGAGGGACAAGGAGAAGAAAAATGCATATAACAAAAACATTTGTAAATAGTATTAGCTACTTTAAACAGAAATGTCAGCCCGCTCCAGGGAAACATGAGAGGCCATTGACCACTCAAGCCTCGGAAAAAACTCTTGCTGGTCAGGGGGTACTGGGGGGATTTAATGTCAATGACAACTTTGTATAACAATTCTTCTGTACTGTTATCTAAGCTTATTAGTGAGAAAATGTGTAACCTAACATTTCGAAAACCAAAAACAGGCGGTCAAAAAACAATATATATATATATATACATATATATATATATATATATATATATATATATATATATAGGCAAGAACCAGAGTAATCATAACTTTGCAAATATTCTAACTTAAAAAAAACATTCTGCAAGGAGCAACCTCCCCCCCTCCACAAAACCTCCCTCAAAGAAACAGACCACATTTAGTTGTCAGTTCTTTTGTGTGGTTTCCTGACCCTTCTCCTGATAATGTAGCACCTCCGACCTGTGAGAACAGATACAGGAAAAGAAAGAAGGGGAGGGGAGGGGTGCGGTGGAAGGGAGAGACAAGGAAACAAATGGCTTGTCTGCGAGGCTTCTTTACTGTGTCCCTTGTTTAGAAACGAAAGGCGGCAAGCAAATCAGGTCATTTGGACTCTTGAGTCTGTTATTAGTTGGTCAAGTGCCATCTTGGCTCAGCTGATTTTGGCGCTTTTGAGGACCCTTCCTTGACCTGCCCACCTGTCGGAACTTTTCCGCTCCCTGAGGAGCCTCCATCAGCGTCAAGTGGGAGAAGGACTCTTGCCACCCTGGAAGTGTAACCTTTGGGAAACCCAGTGATGAGCAGAAGTTCCACCAGTGCGGCCGATTTCCCTTCATGGACCACCTGCAGCTGGAAGGGGAAGCCCCAGCGATGCGTAATGTTATTCTTCCGTAATTCTTCTGTTAGGGGGCTTTAGCATGCGCCTTTGCTGGAGTGTGTGCCATGATAAGTCCTGAAAGACCTGGATCTCATGACCGTTGAATTGGAGGCAATCCAAGCGTCGCAGCTTCTGCACGATCTCATCTTTTTGTGTGAAATAATGCAAGTGGCAGATGACATCTCTGGGTCTTTCTGAAGGAGCCCCTCGTGGACGTAATGCCCTATGTGCTCTAGCAAAGGTGATGGCATTCTCCGACGGCATTTCTAGTATTTCGTTGAATATTTTCGTGAGGGCATCCACCAGACCTTGTACTGGGACATCTTCAGGCAACACCCTTATCCTCAGGTTATTTCTGCGACCTCGATTGTCCATATCATCCATCTTGTAATGCAGCCACTGTAGGGCTTTTCCCTGTGCTGATACTGTGAATTGGAGGGTGGTATAGCGGCTTTCCTCTGCCTCCTTGCTCTCTTCCAAAGCCACCAACCAGTGACCCATGTGCGCCAGATCCGCTTGGAGTGTAGCCACCTCGTGGCGGACCGCCTCCTTCAACCTGGTCTCCAACACCTCGAAATCCTTCTTGGAAAGGACCTCTTGTTTGGTTGGCAGGGTCCGGAGCATGCCCATAATCTGGGATAGTTCTAGCTGGTCTTTGGCTGGAGAGACCTTAGCGGTCTGGGCTACTGGGGAGTCAGGCGTAGATGGTTGAGAATGACTGGTGGATGAGGCCATGTTGTTCGTTTCTAGTCCAGTTGAAGATTTCAGGAAAGCGCGTAGATTCGAGCGCTGAGGTGTGGGCGCAGGTTGTTTAGACGCTTTCTTGGTGGAGCCACTCTTATTTCTGCCCATCTGGGCCTCCAGCCAGCACCCCATGTCTTCTTCAGCAGTACTATAGCATATAAATGAGTCGTCACTAGACCCGTCCCCCCATTTGAGGTCTAGACAGCCATGTCAGGATCAGGAATGCAGGAGATGTATTTGAGCCGGCATTTCAGGGGTTGCCAGGGAACCCCCAGTCTCCACACCTCCATTGGGCCGCAGGGGCAGCAGAGTCTATTTTGATATAGATCCTGTAGAAGGAAATCATCCAGTGGTGGCCATGCAATTGAGTGACGGGTCTGCAGTAACAGGGAAATCCCCGGCAACTGTGACCAGTGTCTGGGTGTATAGTAGGATTTCCCTGCGCCTCTGTAATTGCTGCTTTGTATCTTTGGGGGCCGTAGATCACAGCAGTGGGAGTTTATCTAGCCACAGATGGGAGCCCAGAGAGGTATCTTGTTTTATGAGTGGTAGGGTTAGCTGTAATTTGCTACTTTTAACGGGGTTCCCCATCGCAAGGTGATAATGAGCCTTATGGCTAAAAGTTCCTCTTTCTCGTGGGCCTCTTTCTTGTTTGCTGTTATGCCGTGGGAGAAGCTCTGGGCCATGTCCCTCTACGTTTCTTCGGTATTCAGCCTCCCGCCGCCAACCGGAAGTTGGCTTCCGAAAACCGGAAGTCGGGTCAATCGGTCCTCCAGAGGAAATTACTGCCGAGGCTGCAAGGGCATGACTAGGCACAGGCGGAGGCCTCGCCGATTGGTCCAGCTTCACGGGCCCGAGTAAGGTGTGTAGCTTTCTGTCACTTGTGCCTTTGCTGTCTTTCCAAGTTGTCCCTGCAGTCCTCAGGCGCTGCTGGTTTCAGACCTCTTTGTAAGATGCTGCCCAGTCTGTCTCCACTCCAGAGATCCTTTCAGAATCAGTGTATGGGTGCGGCTATCTTGGATTCAGTCACAAGATTGCTCTCAGCTAATTAGGTGATAACAGCCTCCATTCCAGGTTTCCCTCCAAAACCAGTTCATGGGATCTGCCATCTTGAACTTAGTCACCTGATCCATCCCAGCAACTCAGAGTGCTGCTTTAGTTCAGCTGACTGCAGTCTCCAATCAGAAAACAACAACTACTATAAAAAGGACCTCCTGGAGGCCTTACCTGTTGCCAGTGTAATGTTGTATTTTAGATGCTAACCTGGTTCCTGCAGTCTTGCGATTACTCCAGCTCAGACAGTGCAGTCTGCATTCTGGCTCCAGTCTGGTTACAGCAATCCTCTTCCAGCATTCCGGTTCCAGGCCGGTTACAGCAATCCACTTCCCTCATTCCGGTTACATCAATTCCCCTTAAGCATTCCGGTTACAGCATTCCAGTTACAGTCTGGTCCAGCTTTCTGGTCCTAGTCCGGTCCAGCAATCCAATTCCTATTTGCTCTCCTCTGCTAGTGTGATTACCATCTGCCCCAGTGCTTTCACTACTTGAAGAGTAACATTATCAGGCCACCCAGCTTTGTCCACGTAGTCACCAGTCCAACTCCAGAGACACAACCCAGTCTGGTTAAAGACAGATCCTCAGGCGTGACAACAACCTACTATCAGGCTCTATTGGGTTTCCATCAACCACTTTTACATTCTCTCTAGCCTTTACCAGAGTAGGGTCTTTTAACTGTTCTGAGGCAAAAATATATTTTCTCACTTTAAGATCAGGTTTTATGAGTTGGCAACCTTTTTTGCACAGCTGGCCAATCTCCAGGTTCCAAGACTAAAGTCTCTGGATGTTCCAGTTCATTCCACCACCAAGGACCCTTTACTCCTGAGATAATTTTACCAGAAGTTACTGGAGATCGCTGTTGCTAAACTAGGGGCTGGTGGGGTACACTCATCAGTTCCTTGGCTGCCAGATACCTCTCCACCATTTCCACAAGCTGGTCTGCTGTTCTAGGGTCCCTGTGGCCTACCCACTTGCACAGAATCACAGGGACCAAAGATATTGGTCCATAATGACCCTTTCCACAATCTGTGGCCCTGTCAAATTTTTGGGTTGTAGTCACTTCTTGGTGTGGTGGAGGAGGTCATGCATTTAAGAGCGCGGGGTTTATCCACCTGGTATCCCTAGCAATGCGCTCATTGTGCTCAAACAGACATTGTGACACCCAAACGAGTCATAATTTCATCTTTTAGTTTATCATAGTCTTTGGCAAAAGAAAGGCTCAAAATACAGGTAATAACTATAGTGCCTCTCAACGGCCTCTGACTTGTTCCCCAGGCAGAGGAGACTGAAAGAAAAGCCTCACAGCCTTTTATCTGCACCTCACAGCTGCTACTACTAATGTTCCAGCAACTGGCTAGCAGGTTGGAAGACCCAAAATTGTCCTAAGGAATGGAGCCTGCCTTCCTCTCTCCATTCATAACCCCAGGGACCCTTACATCACCTTACTGATGCCGGACCACTGATTGGAAACTTTCTTTCCAAATACGCATAATCCCCCTGGGGTTTTAAAACACATACGACAGAAACTTGGAGCATATGTATTTCCCATGAACAACTTCCCCAGCATTTCTGTCACAATATATATATATATATATATATATATATATATATATATATATATATGTATATATAATATAAAAGCCTAGCGGCGTGTGTTAGTCTGTGTGTGGAAAAAACTACCGGGTGACAGAGTGCTCAAGCTGCAGCACCTCCTGCTGGGCAGAGTTATATACTACACTGACCCACTAAATTTTAAGCATTATCTCATTTATAAAAGTAAAAGCCTAGCGGCGTGTGTTAGTATGTGTGTGTGTGGAAAAAACTATTTTCTCAGAAAGGGCTCTTCCAATTGACCTGAAATTTGGCATACTGACATTATTTGACCAAAAAATTAGAATAGTGAAGTCGGTTAACTTCCATCATGCCCCCTTCCCCCCGTGGGAGGGGTAGTTAAGGCTAAATTTACGTGTTGAGGGCTCAAACTCATTTTCGTGAGGTAATTTTACCTCATGAACACACATTAAAAAGGGCCCTTGCATCGGGAAGTAACGCTCTTCCCCTGAGGAGGCCTGGGCTAGGCCCAAATGCATGACAAGAACCTTTTTAAGACCTTAAGTAGCTTGATTTGACTAGAATGCATGAGTATCATGCACGGGTTAACTTGTATGTATATATATATATATATATATATATATATATATATATATATTCTGTAGACCATCTTATGTATCTGTTATGTGGAACAGTGTAAAATCCAAATATATCACACTAATTGCACTACCAAAATCCTGCTCATAATTAAAGACCTATCATATTTGATGGATATGCCTGCTAAGGGCATTGTCATTTATAAATTATTCAAAAGTTATAAAAAAAATTAAATCATGTTGATGCTGTTATCAATAGAAAATATAATTTTGTATTGTTCTGAAATAGGTTTTAGAATAGCATAATATTTGGACCAAGAACACTTTTCTAGTTTACAAGGTTAAAATGGTTAAACCTTGCCCTTCTAAAATTCCTAGTTTTTGTAGCTCCCTTACAAAATTGAAACTCAAGACAAATGTTATCAAGTTGTGATTACTATTCCCTAAAGGTTCCCTCACCTGTACATTAGATATAATTGAACTTATGTAGAGTTAAATGCATTTGTGCCTTGAACTTAAGTAGGAAAAGACATACGCATGAAAAGCTCTTTTACTGACATATATTCAGTCAGACACATCTCAAGATCTTCCAGTTTTTTTTCACTAGCGTCTACGCCATGTTTACATCAGGAGTAACAGATGTGTATACTTATGCATCATTATTGCATAGAGAAAGAGTAGGGATATCTTAGAGATATTTTGGAGATGTGGTCTGACTGTGTTAGTTGTAAGTCCGATAGTTGCAACATAGTATTGTGTACATAAAATAAAAATGTAATTGTGAAGATACAAGGGTTGATATTTTCAAGTGGGTACCATGGCACACACTGGCAAACGGTATTATTGAATACAAATGTAATTTATTGCGGTAATTCACAAAGTTGCATAAAACAGCAATAATTTCCCATCCAGATGAGCACCAATGTTCACAATATACCTTCAAGTTTCTGGTTAAAAGATTATGGTAGTGTTCAACCTATTCAACAGAAGGTACATTCTCCTTGCGTAGGGTCTATTCAAAGATATTTGTCCAGGCTGGCGGAACCGCAGATCCTACTCTGTCTAAAAGAACCCCATAACTCCCGTACTCCTCTTTTTATTCCTATCTTGAAATAGTTGGCAATGAGACAGGCCACATGGAGAGCAGAGCCAAGATGTCTAGGTCTTTGCATATCAAGGGGTGATTAAGTAAGTTATCTCTAGGACACTCCATCTCCATCCCTACATCACTCCTGTTGATCTAATAATTCTTTATCATGCAAAGACACTCACCTGGATGCTTTGAAGGAAAATAAATGTCCTTTGTTAAGCTGGGTACACACTACACGGTTTTCGTCCAATAATCGGCTGAATCAGCCGACATACGACCGCTCGTTCAAAAGTCGGGTCAGTGTGTGCAGTGACACAATGGTCGAAAGTCTGCCCAAATGGACGATTATCGCCTCATTTGGTTGGTCATACCGTTTAATATTTTCGTTTCAATGTCGTTTTCCGCTGTGTAGTGTGTATAAACTTTCGACCGATCCACGACAATCCTCCGATACTTCCTCGACCTGGGGGGCATGTGTATGTTAATTTTTTATGTAAATCCTAATCCCACGTGGTGCGGAATCCGCACATCACAGACTTATGTTTTGTATATATGTGTATTACACCTGTCTGGCTGCAGACCATTACACGTATATAAAGCACGTGGGTTATTAGCCTTTGCATGTATGTTGGCAATCATTTCACATTTAACCTTTATAAAGTTTAAAAACTATGAAAGTTATAAAGTCATATTAACCTTTACTAAATAATAATTATAAAATACTCTGAATAAACCACACAGTGTTAATGCAACAGTTTTATTGCAGGTAAAAAAAATAACAATATAAAATTTGTGTAGTACAATATGAAACATGAAAAAAAAAATTGTATTACAGTGAAAGGGTGTTACTGGTTTGTGGCACAACAGTTGCAAACAGCATATACATGTCATCAAAAGTATTATCAAGGTTTTTGATGTTGGCAATATTTCCTTTCATTTCTTTAAAATAATTGTTGAGCTTGGCAACATTTTTTTCTTCTTCCGAACTTTCATCGGATATGACGATGGTATCTATGAAGCAAGAAAATAAAAATGTTTTACCATTTAGTTTCTATATCTGTAATAAAGTTAATACAAGTTTTATTCCAACACCTGAAATGTGCTCACCTTGCACACTGCTCGAGATCAGTTTGTGTTGTGGTCCCACTGGTACATTTATTTTTACTTGTTTTATAACAGGTGTTATTACATCTATGGTATCTACAGTGGCCTTGTCACCGTTAATTCTTGTTTGTCACAAAACAATAATCATACGTTTGCATTGGTTCATGTGACAGTAGAATGAAATACATAAAGTCCTTCAAACAGGTACACTGCACGACTACAAGGGGTTTTTACAGATTCGCACCAGTCTCCTAGCCTCTTTATTTTTAAGGTCCGACCATCTCTTCTGGACTTGGAATTTATTTATTTTCTTTCCAAGTTTTTCCTTCAGTAATCGCAGTAGTTTTTACATTATCAATTCCTTTCTATTATTCACTTTTCTGTATTTTCGCTTTTGACAGTCGTAGTCGTACTGGTCCAGTACTTTTACCATCATCTCCATCTCTATTGGGCTCATTTACTTTGCTCTTTTACCTGCAGTACATTCTTCTTGAGCATCTCCATCCCCCACCTTAACTTTTCTAACATTTGTTGGCCCTTCCAGCACCATTTCTGACTGCGTCTCCGTCTCCATTGCCTCAACCCCCACTTCCACATTCTCTTCATTCGCCATCTTCTCACGTTCCTCGGCGCCAGACAGGCTCCTCTATAATTTTATACACTCAGACATGGGCGTTTGTTTAGAGAATGGAGCATTGTGGGTGAAGCCTATTCGTGTATAATACCCTCGTGTATCGTTTTTTTTTCTATAACTGTAACCCGTTCATGACCATTACATACAAAGAGATTTTATGATTCTTCGGAGCTGTACATTCGTTCACATATACGGTAAGTTCTTTGTGATTGGTGCACACATGTGTACTTGCATTGGTTTATTGTACAGCACAGATGGGACTTATGTTTCTTTTTATTATACCCAAACAGAACACAATGGCTTACGAAAGAAATGCTGACCTAATGAAGGATTTTATTGAGACCTACAGGGCTCACCCATGTTTGTGGAAAGCCAAATCCAAAGAGTATTCTAACAGAATGATGCGAAACATGGCGATGCAAGAGCTTGTAAAATCATGTCTGCCATATCACCCTGGAGCAACTGTTGAATGGGCAAAAAGCAAGATCCAGAACCTTAGGACTGTGTATAAAAAAGAATTAAATAAAGTGGAAGGAGCCAAAACATCTGGAGCTGCAGCTGAAGACGTGTATGTGCCAAAGCTATGGTACTTTGATATGTTACACTTTGTGAGGGACCAAGAAACACCACGTACGTCCACTAGCAGCATGCCCATAGACAGCAGTTCATCCACAGAGGTAGAGCAAGCATATGATATACCTGCAAGCGGCACATACAAGCTGAAATGGAGCGGCTGCTGTGCGACCTCATGTGTAAGGCTACCGCTGAAGATTTGTGGCCGTACACATTTATTTGCACAACTAACCATAGACACAAACAAGCACACACATTTCAGACAGCACAGTTGCAGCATGGTACAATGGGTGGGCAAAGCGGCATGCCTCAACCTTATATGACATCCACGCCATTACCATCAGTAAGGTTGCCACATTACGCAGGGGACACATCTGGTATGGACACAAGCGAAATTTTGCACTACCAACAATTATAAAGTATTGCTCTGGTCCAAACTATGTATGAATTGCACATTACAAGTTAAATGTATTTTTACAATGTTATATATGTTAATATGTAAACCGCTATTTTTACAATAAATACTATTGCTTTTCACCAACCTTCATATACTGGTCACTGAGAACTTCGATTATAGCATCACAGGTGTCAGGTATTATCATGCCAAGAACTTGGGGTGAAATAGCCGTACTGTATTTAAGATCTGAAAGTGTTCTCCCTGTTGCCAAAAATCGTACTGTTGCCACCAGTCGTTGCTCTGGCGGTATGGGTCTCCTTAAATGAGTGTTCTCCCTCTGGATGAGAGGGGTTAATAGTTGGAGCAGTTCCTGAAAAGTTGAATCATTCATACGAAGAAAATTCTTGAAATCATCTGGGTTGTTGTCCCATTTCTCCTGTAGCAGGGGCATATGAGAGAACGTGTCTCTCCTCTTGAACCAATCTTTGCTCCAACAAGATCTATTCTTTCACCTTCTTTCTCTTTGGTTCCGTACCAGCAGTCTTCTTGCCACAGCAAGCAGGAGAAGTGCAGTTGCTTGTTCTTGTTCTTCTGTAGCCATTGTAGGTTTACAAATAGGAATGAATGAAGAGACAGTGTAGCCTTCTGTTTTTATGCTGTTTTGGGAGTTAATTATAGTGAAAGCTCTGCCCCTTTATGCTAATGTCTTTGGTATCTCGTTACATTTCCAGCAAATATCGCTGCAGTGGGTACGAAATTTAAATCATTATTC
Organism: Mixophyes fleayi; assembly: GCF_038048845.1. Lineage (NCBI taxonomy): Eukaryota > Metazoa > Chordata > Amphibia > Anura > Limnodynastidae > Mixophyes > Mixophyes fleayi. Next base: position 81,943,675 of record NC_134409.1, read on the forward strand.
ACGACAACATGGCTGTCAAAAGTCACTAAAGGGACGTTTGCTCTTCCCTTTATCGTCCTAAACAAGGCTAGTGTGTATGCAGTCCATGGACCGAGCGATCGGACCATCGGTCGCATGTAAAATCGCTCGGCATAAAAAGTTGGTCAAAATTTCTGTAGTGTGCACTAAGGATGAGCGGGCTCGGATTTCTCTAATCCGAGCCCACCCGAACAGTGCGGATCCGACGGGATCCGAGCACTGTTCGGGTATTTCCGGCGCCCAAAAAAATGAAACTAAGGCTCTGACGTCCGAGTCTCGCGTCGGATCTCGCGAGACTCGGATTGCATAAATTCCCCGCTCGCGCCCGGCATCTTCAGTCGGGCTCAGATCATTGAAGAGGGAGGCTATAGGTTTTAGTGGTGCTCCGTCCTGTGTCCTGTGTCCTGTCACTCTGTCCTGCTTAATATCCAGTGGTTACTTGGTCCTGTGCTCTGTCCTGCTGAACAGTCCAGTGGTTATTTTTTCCAGTGCTCTGTCCTGCTGAGTGCAGTGGTGCTTTTGTCCTGTGCTCTGTCCTGCTGAATCCAGTGGTGCTGTGTCCTGTGCTCTGTCCTGCTGAGTCCAGTGGTGCTGCCTGTGTCATGTGCTCTGTCCTGCTAAGGGCATTGTCATTTATAAATTATTCAAAAGTTATAAAAAAAATTAAAAAACATAAAAAACTTATGCAAAAATAATTTAAAACAATTATAAAAAAATTATAAAAAAATAATTGAAAAAAAAGATAAAAAAATTAGTTAAAAAATACTAGGTACTGCTATTTCAAAGTCAAACTACGTTCACTGTTGCTGCTGTACCAAAAAATAATAGCTACTGCTATTTACTATTTATTTATTTATATACTGTTCATTATTTCTGTAGTTCCAAAAAATAGGAACTGCCAGTTCTATTACTACGGTCATTGTTTGTGTAGTTCCCAAAAAATAGGAACTGCCAGTTCTATTACTACGGTCATTGTTTGTGTAGTTCCAAAAAATAGAAACTGCCAGTTCTATTACTACGGTCATTGTTTGTGTAGTTCCAAAAAATAGGAACTGCCAGTTCTATTACTACGGTCATTGTTTGTGTAGTTCCCAAAAAATAGGAACTGCCAGTTCTATTACTACGGTCATTGTTTGTGTAGTTCCAAAAAATAGGAACTGCCAGTTCTATTACTACGGTCATTGTTTGTGTAGTTCCAAAAAAGAGGAACTTCCATTTCTATTACTATGTTCTTTGTTTCTGTAGTTACAAAAAAGGGGAAATGCCATTTTTAATACTATGTTCTTTGTTTTTATCTGTGCAGTGGAATTCAGACCAGTTGAGGGTGATATATTGTGGCCCCGGTACCAAATTGGGTACCGGGGCCACTCCACTACGCAGTCCAGATAGATGCGTATCAGATATTAAACTACATTCAGTTTTGGGGGCAAATCCAAAGTTAATGAAAATGACCTGTCATCGTCAAAAACAAGAGGTATTGACGCGCTCGAACTACACCCTGTATATGCTGCAGAGGATGTAGGAGCAGGCAGCTGTGCAGTGGAATTCAGACCAGTTGAGGGTGATATATTGTGGTACCAAATTGGGTACCGGGCCCACTCCACTACGCAGTCCAGAAAGCTACCTCGGTGCAACGTTTTGGACTAAAAAGAATATTGTGAGGTGTGAGGTGTTCAGAATAGACTGGAAATTAGTGGAAATGATTGTTATTGAATGTTATTGAGGTTAATAATAGCGTAGGAGTGTAAAAAAACCCAAAAAATGGATTTTAGCGCTTTTTATGCTTTTTTAAAAATAAATCAGAACCCAAAACCCTAAATCAGAGACAAAACCTTTCGTCAGGTGTTTTGGCAAAACAAATCAGAACCCAAAACCTCAAGCTAATCAGAACCCAAAACACAAAACACAAAACACTAAAAGTGCCCGGTGCACACCCCTAGTGTGTACCCAGCTTTACAAATGAAAACAAAAGTTCCTCACAATGTATACACTAACAGAATTATCAATAGTATGCTTTGGAGAACATAATAACAATGGGTTTTTACATCATAATTTTAAAGAAACACATGTAAGACTGTGTATGTATTCTTCCATATTTATGCAATTTTGTATATTAAATTTAAAATCAAAATCAAGATGCCAACTGTCAGTCATAGTATGTTCATGTTGTAATATTAACAGTAATGAAGTCATATATACATGACACTTCAGTTGCAAATGCAAAAGTCTACTTTTCCATACAAAATAGAATTAAATTCAAATATCTGTTGTTTTCCCCTTTACAAATCAAATGAGAATTCAAATGCAAATATCTATTAAGTAATGCAAACAGACGCTCATAACGTCATATAATATAACTAATGAATAAAGTATTATCAGTTGAAGGGGTCAATCCGCGGTCAGAATTGGCTAGCTAGTGCTGTTGATCATCTTTATCATCGTGTCTCATTGCTCCAGTTCTCCAGCACCAACAAGTGATAAGCATCCTGACAGGTGTACAAGCGTTTGCATTCAGGTCTACCTACAATTATGTGAACACACCCGTACTCAGCCTACACCCCCCCTCTCTTTTGACCTCTGTAAAAAGTCAAAATTGTAAGATGAGCCAAAACTTGCATTTAGACTTGTACATATTCATTTTTGCTTCTCATGTGCAGTATAGGAATGCATATTTTACTTAAAAACAGATGTACTTCCAACTCCACATGAGCCCCCCATATTTTTTCTTTAAGATGGAACCAAGTCCATGGCCCCCCTCTAGTTGATTCTTCTATCTCTTGCGAAAGGGATAGAAGGCCTCTCTTTATCTAGCAGACAACTGTTTTTTTAGAAGAAAAAAGCAGATTCATATGCCAGAACCACTAGTTTCAAAACCCTAATTTATATATGACTAGTTAAAATTGTTGGTTATACACCTTTTGATGTTAATAAAGGTGTTCAGTGGTGTTAATGTGGAAGTTAAGCCACAATGCTTTCGTAACTTAAACAGGTTGCTGTTTATTAAAGATGATAACAAAAGGTGAATGCAGCTACTCACAGTTGCTTGTAGTACCACAGGCAATATACTAGAGATGCTCAGGTTCGCATCCCCGAGAACCGAACACACGCGACCTTAGCAGATCCGAGTAACTTTTGCGCGCCCTCGGAATTAAAAGTGAGTCAAAACGTCAATGTTACATTAGGATCTTGCAATTTTTGGATTCTATAAGTACCGCCCTCCACGGCGATGCAGCACCATTTCACAAAGGGACATAGAAGGGGTAGCACGGTTCTTGGCAGTCTCTAGTACAGTTGGGCAGCGTCATAGGTAGAAAAGAAAGAGGAGAGGTAGCGGTGTTCTTCAAAGTCTCCAGTGACATTCAGGAGTGCCCCATTGCTCCATTGCTAATTGTCATTGCTGGAATAGAAATTATAGGGCTGGCAGTGTTCTTCAAAATCTGCAGTTACATTGTACTGTGTCATAGCTCACACAGAAATAAGAGAGGTGGCAGTGTTTAGTGCTGAAACAAAATTTCAAATAGTGCTGGCAGTGTTATTAAAAGTCTCCAGTTACATTTTACTGTGCCATAGCTTATACAGAAACAGGAGGGGTGGCAGTGTCCTTGTCATTCTCCAGTCTACAGTCACATTGTTCTTGTCACTCTACAGTCTCAGTCATGATGATACTAATCTCTCTACCTCATGTGCTAAAGCCTATGTCCAAGTGCATAGTGGTTTAAGTCAGGGAAACCAAAATGTAACTAAAAAGCTGTATGTTTTCTCAATCTATTAATTGTTTATTAATTATGTTTTATATCTGTATGCCCTGTACATTTGTATTTTAAATCTATAATTGAATGTGTTGCATCCTTGATACCCTATCGAATCCATTAGCCTGATAAAAAAAAAAATATGAAGTAGGCGCCTCAAAAGATTGATATATTCAAATATGCGTACCACAAAGAAGATAATCACAGACACTTCATATAGTATGTAGAGTAGGTAATTTTTCCAAATGAAAGATTCCTCTCAATAGTGTCCAAGGAGATCAGGTGCTCTCAGAAAGAAACAAATGAAGATCATAGTGTATTATTCTTTAAACACCAAAATATTAGAACCAACAGCATTCCCTCATAAATCTGCGTACCAGAATGTAATAAATATAATGCTTATCTGTATATCCTCTGTCGCTGGCACTGGATCCTCCCGCTTGGTTATTCCGTGATCCCTCTGGATGTCATGTCCATGTACATAAATGCCAATAGACAGGGAAGAAAACGCACAATAATGTATTAACCTCAAAAATATGAGTACACTGTACCAAATGGTTTTCCAAATATTATATGCATACCAGAACAATGCAGATTATTGGCATATCTCAATGGTCTCGTGTAGACAATTTTCTCCAAACTCATATAAAAAGTGGAAAATGAGTATATATATATATATAAAAGATTGTTTAATGAGCTTTAAAAAATTCACACATAGAAATGTTTAGTATCTTGTCAGGCATAAACAATTTGTGCCCCAAAAATAAAATGCAAATACATGGAATGCCTTTTACAAAACTATACAAGTATACCAGACCCTCCAGCCAGCACCAATGTCAGTGGCTTGGATTCTCAGATGTATGTCAATACATGCAGGAAAAAATATATGCATATAAAAACAAACCTGAAGGTGAATCAATATCGGACCCTTCGGCCGGTAATATTACCGCTAATCATAGAAAAACAAGTCTAAAGATACATCATATAGGACCCTCCAGCCGGTAATACTGTCATTAGCCTGTTAAGAAGAAATAGGTCGACCAAGTTAACCCTTTGATTGCCAGTGTGTGATTTCTTGATACATTTGATTAATAAGCTCAGTGTATGCTTGCATTTACATTTGTGTAACAGTCTCGAGGTGTGAAGAGTTAACCCTGTGTTCGCTGGTGTGGGTCTTGCTAGTCTGTGAGCAGCTAGAAGCCTTGTGTGCCAGTGTGGGACAGTATATTGGGGTCCTATTGCCCGTATTCAATAGGTAGTGGCAAACCTGAAGTGTGTGAGGTGTGAGCGCTGTTTGGCGGCGATTCAGTAGGTCTATAACCTGTGTGATAGGTAAAGAGAGACTGCGGGCTGGAATCGTGTAACCTCATACAGCAAACATCAACAAAGTCACGCCAGCTGGGAGTGTGTTCGTGACAATCCGATTTCAAGATGTTGATAAGTCTTGGATCCTGGTGAAGTAATTAAAGTACTTAATCTACAAGTCCAACATAATTAGCGGAATTGCTTTGTTTAATTTCCGCTTTCAATTTCTCTTGCTGCTTTTGCAAAAGTACAATGTCACACTTCTGGTATCACAAACGAACCCAATAGCCAGGTATTTCTGAATTCAAAAGGATTTATTTTGGTATACAAATAAATCTTCAGAGTCCAACAAATAAAGTCCAAAGTAACAAGAGTATAAAGGTCTGGTGGAAGTATCAAGTACTTGTAGTCCAAATCACAAGGAGGCAAGGTTCTGTGGAAGCATCTGGTTCAGATACAAACACAATACTCGTGCAAAGGCTTCATAACAGGAAGTGCCTTTTCTAGGCCCAAACAGGAAATGGGATCCAAGATGGAATCTTCATGAGACAGTCCCGGCCATCTTGGATAAGGGCTATTGTAAGGGCAAGTTCATAACAGAGATCCAAGATGGAAACTTCATGATGCAATCACGGCCATCTTGAATGAGGGCAAAACTAAAGGCAAGTACATAACATACAATTAGCTTGACTCAAGCTAACAGTGTCTGCACTCTCTTCACATGTGACTACTTCAAGTGGTTTCAGCACCTTGCACAACACAGAAAGTAGTCTCCACTGTGCTGGACTAAAGTACATTCCCAATAAATTCTATTATTTTTGCAGCTGCCGCATTCTCCTACATGCTGTTGCAAAATCCCGAAAATGATCTAAATATTTTGGGTCACAGAAAGCATCTCCTGCATGTAATTGTCCTTTTTTAAAAAGTTCTGTACCACCAAGTTGATTGTGTGAGCAAAACAGGGAATGTGATGGAATTCCCCCCGCTGTAATGCTCTAACAATATTGGTGGCGTTATCAGAAATCACATATCCTCAGGAGAGTCCAAGCAGGATAAGCCATATTGCAATAACATCCCTTAGTTTTTCAAACAGGTTCTCAGCGGTATTACCGGTCACCTGCACTTTGTCTCATTTCTGATAACCACCTCTCACTCCTGCCTTCAAATCTTCTCCCGTGCTGCTCCCCACTTATGGAATTCCCTACCACTCTCAATCAGACTTTCGCACAGCCTTCAAATCTTTAGATGCTCTTTGAAAACCCATCTAATTTTTAGAGATGACCTTATACTCAATAACACTATTCAAACTAATGCACCCTCACAACTATCAGCTGTGCCCTCTTCCCTTTAGAATGTAAGCTCTCTAATGAGAAGGGTCCTCCATTCCCTTTGTTTTCATGTCTCCATTCATTTTGTCTGCCTTGTCTGTTCTTGCTTTACGTATGTTCTGTTTTATGTATGCCGTTGTCTTCCCTCCTGTACAACGCTGTTAAGCACTATTATAATAATAATAATAATATGCCTCTTAGTGAAGCAGATGATACACAGACAAGCCTGCCTCTGAAAAATGTGACGTTCCTGGGTACATGGTGCTGCTGTCCCTGCTGGTGAAGACGAATCACCAACCCAGTGGGCTGTAACAGTTATATAATCTTTAGTTTGCTCGGTTGCACTTGTCCAAATATCTGTGGTTAAGTGTACAGTGGGCAGAATGGCATTTTGTAGCCCAATAAATAAATTTTTACGAACCTTCTGATAGAGGTGAGGAATAGCTTTTCTAGTAAAATGGTGTTGTGATGGAATTTGGTAACTGGGACAGACCTCAAGTAACTGCCTAAAACCAGCTGCATTAATAGTGGATATTGGACACAGATCAGAGCCGGAACTAGGTAGGTGCGGGCGGTGATGTTGCCCAGGGCGCAAGCCCAAGGGGGCGCAGCAGCCGCCCGCTACCTGGCTCTGTATCTACAGCCTATTACTTTCACAGTGGAACACATGTGCATTCCACTGACCGGAAGTTTCGGCATTTGGAACGCAAACTTACATTCCAAATGTCAAACTTCCTGTTTCTCTCTCTCCCTCTCTCCCCCCCAGCACACTTTGGCTATTTATCCATCACACAGGTATACCTCTCCTACACACCGGTAGGTGCTGGAAGGTAGGTCGTGTCCTGCATGGGCATTATGTTATGTGAAACATCTGCTGCCATGGAAGGGTTCACAAACTTTCACATTCGGGTGATGCTGCTCCAGGCTTAGGCATTGTCTTTATGCACTGATTATCTCCAGATAGACGTTTCATCTGACTTAAATGACAGTCTCCCTTTCCATTTGCATGATGTGTTTGGACCATATATCTGTATGTTTAATGTTGTGACTCAGCAGCACTGCTGTTTATTGTATTTTAGTTGTGTATAGTAAATATTTCTACTCATTTGTGGTTTGCCAAGAAATGCCCATTAATGTGTTTTTATAATAAAGAAAGGGGAATCTGTTTAATCATAAATGTCACTTGCCATTTAAAATATTGGGATTTATGGATTAGTTATGGATACATCTGTTAATATTAGCCACAACAGTGGATAATATTTGCTTTTGCATTAAATAAATGTGATCAGTAGAATGTGAAACATTCCTTGTTTTCCCGGTGTTCATGGTGAATTTGTCACCCAGGGTCAGGGGCGCACGCAGGATTTTAAAAGGGGGGATTCCCCCCCACCCCCCAAATAAAAAAATAGAGAGAGCTGCTGCGCATTGCTCTCTTTGTTTGATAGTGAATGGAAATAATATTGTGACCTGTGAGGTGGTCAAATTGATTGCAAATGACTTGAAATTAGTGGTATTGAGGTTAGTAATAATGTAGGGGGGGGGGAAGCAAAATTATGTGATTTTAGCAAAATAAATAGGGATTTTAGAAAAAAATAGGTAACCAAAACATGCAAGGGCGGTTTTGCCAAAACCAAAACCAAACCACGAAGTTACTCCAGATCCAAAACCAAAACCAGAACACGGGGGTCAGTGAACATCTCTACAATATACACTTTATGCAGTACAGGTCCATGTATGCAGTAGTTAAACAGTTGTACAGATATGCATATGGATGCAGTCACGTCACTTACGGTTCCTGTGTCCCGGCAATGCTGGACAGCCGGGCACGTGCGCTCTAGTCTAAACACCAGTGGGCTAACTTAATGAATTAATTAAACATCTCCTGGGGCTTATTTAGTCTCTCTCTCCACTCCTTCCTGATTGTTTCCTTTGAGTATTTAAGGCAGGGGGGCTTAGACTCCCTGCCGGTTATAGCGTTTATTCTCTGTGGATAGCTGACTCCTGATACACTTCCTGTTTTGACCTTGGCTTTGTTTTGGATCCACGTGAACTCTGATTGCCCTAACCTCTGCTTGTTATTTAGATACCCCTGCTTGCTGCCAGCGCTGACCTATTGGCCTGTCTTTGACTACTCTGTTTGCTTCAGATCCCTGACTTCGGTTTATATCTGACCACCTGTTATAATCTGGATTCCCTCCTCTGGCCTTGCCGCTGTGGATTCATTAATAAACTTGCACTACAATAGAGTTAAGACCCGGGGGCATCCGAGTACTTATGAGCACATCAAGCTGTATGGGAAAGGCGGCTGCTATAGGCGAAGACCTCCACCGCTAAGTTCTGTTAGATTATTACGAGATCGGTCAGCCTAACAAAATATATATATATATATATATGCTGCACGTCTTTGTAGTATCTTGTTTGAGCAGACAGACTCTCCTTATACTAGTGGTGCACTGTGAGGAGCCTCCGTTCACTATTAGAGGGCTTCTGGTAGCTTTATATTGAAGTATAGGAGAGGTGCTTCTGCTCCGTTCAGTGTATGATGGAAGAACGGCGTGAAAAGCCGAACTTCCAGTTTACAGGGTCCGGGCATTCGCAGTAGCGCAAAACAGACATAGACATCCTCGGCCCCACTTCCGCCTCCACTGGACCACCTGGGATTGCGGTTGCCATAGAAACCCGAGAAGATGGAGCGAAAGTGCTCCATATACCAACACCCCCCTTGCTTAATAGCGTCTCCTGTCACAAAGAAAGAACAATTTTTACTCTATCAAACATTTCAATAAAGTAGTACATTTTCTCAGGAATATAATTGTTCACTGTGATGTCAATACCTTTGTTAACATGTCAGCAGGTTTATCTTCAGTGGTTATATACACACTGACAGGCTTCTACTCCACTAACTCTTGGATAAAGTAGTGTCTTATGGCAATGTGCTTGGATCGTCCATGGTGCTTTGTACTTGAAGATAAATCAATTGCTCAATGGTTATCACACTCAATGTTGATGGTCTCACTTTTTGTTAAGAAGACCACTTTAACATAAAATCTCCTTTATCCATAAGGCTTCTTTTGCTGTACTTCACCTCAGTGGTGGATAGGGCAACAATTGGTTGTTTTCTGCTTGACCAACTGACGGCTGCGCCTGCTAAGACAAATAGGTGCCCTGTGTAAGAACGACGATCATCCTCATGAGATCCCTAATCAGCATCACAGAAAGTCTCTAAAGTTAAATTCTTGGGGGTATTCAATTTTTAGCGAAATTTTTTTTCCCCACCGTGTCACGGAAAAAAAATCTGCCGTGGATTTTTGCCAGCAATAGGGACCGTTTGGAGTTAGCACAGTGGGAAAACTCGTGCAATTCAATTGGGAAAGAGGGAACGCTGCCCCCGCACGTTAAAAATTGTGTTTGCAAGATTTTATGGGAGTGAAGGGAAGTTTTAACGCTGTCATGTATAACACAAAAAATAGGTTTTGCATACATTTCCATACATTAGATTGCATTACATATTGATACACATTGATAATATCTACATTACAGAATTTTCTTTTAGAATATTTTTTATTGCACTATTTTTTACCATGCAATCATCTATACCATGTCAAAACACATTACTATATTCATATTTGTACCAAAAACATACATAAATCTAATTAATTAGTGATTTTATTTTTTTATTTTTTCTAAAGTTTTTTTTATTTCAATATTTTTTCAGATGAAAATCAACTTACACAAGTTAGGCATTAGTGATAAACATAAGTTTAACTTTTTTTCAAAATTTTTACATGATTTCAAATACTTTTCAGAGGTTTTTTATTTTTAACACATCAAAGAGGTGTGAGATAAAACAGCATATTTGCCTGTTTTAACCACTGCGTTAAAAAACAATTGAATAGCTTTTAACGCGGATGCCTCTCGTACGCCCTATACTTTCAATAGACATTCTACTGGAGCGCGAGTGGACTGTTTCATGAAAAAAAACGAAGCGTTACAAATGGAATTGAATTGTGGGTAAAGTTAACTCGCTCAAAAATGATAAAAAACAGAGTTAAAATGACTTAACACGCTCAAAAAAACCAACTCGCTAACAATTGAATAGCCCCCTTGATTTTAGTAAATCCTACCTTTAAAGAACATGCACCTTTTAAGTATTTTAGGATTTATTTGACTGCGATCCAGTGTTGCCTTCCTGGGTTGATAGCAAATTGGCTCCCATGACTCACTGCATATGTGATGTCGGGTCGCGTCCCAATACTTGCGTACATTAAGCATCCAAAAGCATTTCTGTAAAGGATTTTACTCATTTCCTCTATCTCTTCACTGCTTGTTGGTGACATTGCTTTTGTCATTTTTAAGCTTTTATCCAAAGGTGTCTTTGTTGGTTTTGCGTCAAACATCCCATACTTGGTAAGTATATTTTTAATGTGTGTGTCTGTTGATCAACTGTAATAGTTCCATCATTCAAGTTTTCTATGATCCCCATACCTAACAGCTTATTTGCAAGGCCTAGATCTTTTAATTTTAATTTCTGCTTCAGCAGGTGTTTAGTACTGGTGGTGGGTCTCTCTTGGCCTGCTAGCAACAAATCATCTACATACAGAACTACGAAGAACATCTTTTCCTCAATAATTTTGGAACACAAGCAATGATCAGTCTCTGCCCTATTAAAGTCCATGACAAACAGTACAGCATCAAGTGTTATGTACCAACATCGACTACTTTGTTTAAGACCATAAAGTGACTTCTTTAGGAGGCAGACTTTACCTTCTTTGTAGACACCCACATTGTAGTGTTCAGGTGGCTCCATGTAAATCTCCTCTAACAATTCTCCATTCATGAATGCAAAGTCAAGCTGATACCATAACAAATCATGGATAGTGGAGATGGCAATCGCTAACCTCAAGGTGCTGTATCTGACAACAGGTGAAAAGATCCCAGACTTTTGTGTATAGCCCTTGACAACAAGGCAGGCTTTATAGCGTGCAATGGTACCGTCCGCATTCACTTTCTTACAAAAGACCCACTTGTTCCTGATCGTTTTGCAAATACTTGACCTGTCAACTACAGTACATGTATGATTGTTATCCAGAGCTGGTTTTTAAGGTAGACTGCAGTGGACACTGCTTCCACCCAAAAAATTTTCTCCATACCTGCGTCAGTCAACATAGTCCGTGCTCTTTCAACAATTGTTCTGTTAGCTCGTTCACACCGTTCTGTTCTGGTGTGTAGGCGTGTGTTAGTTGGTGCTGTATGCCATATTTTCATAAGAATTCTGCTAAAGTCCCTATGTTGTATTCTCCACCATTGTCAGATTTCAAGGGTTTAGTTTCAGACCCGTTTGAGTCTCTAGAAGGCTTTTGCATTCCAGAAGTTTCTCTACAACTTCACTCTTGACTTTTATGAAGTAGACATGTGTCATCCTAGATGCGTCATCAATAAGTGTCAGAAAGTATCTGTAGCCACTGATCGATTTCACCTCCATTGGACCATACACATCAGTATGCACTAGAGCTAGGGGTACTTCAGCTTTAGTTGCTGATTTGGGTGAGGGGCAGTGAGTTTGCTTACAATTTATGCAGCTCTCACCTGTCAGTCTTTCAGAACTGCTCACAGTGATGCCTGCCACCATCCCATCAGCAAGTTTCTGGACGTTGTCATATCCTAGATGAACCAATCTCCTATGCCACAGCTCGATTGTTTGACTGTTATCTGAAGCCGCCATCGCATGACATTCTCCGGTGTCTAGAACATAAAGCTGGTTACACCGGGTTGCTGTTGCAATTACAGCACCTTTCTGGTTTTGAACCACACATTTGCCCTTTGCGAATTTGACCTCATAACCTTTTCTCTCAAGGATGCTTATAGCGATAAGGTTGGTTCCCAACTCTGGTACATACAAGACGTCTTGGATGTTTGTGATGGTAGTTTCACCTTTTATATTCAGGCGGACTTTTGATAGCCCCGACTTTGTTGCAGTAAGAACTTTTCCACTGATTCCTTTTTCTGTAACTGCTTCACATGGTTTTCAACGAACTGAACCAATCCTGATTGCAGCTAAAATGTCTTGTGGCCCCGAGTCCATATACCAGTAGTCTTTCTAATGACTATCTGCTACATTCAATGCTGACTCATTAGGTTTTTCATGCTTTTTCTGTTGCGCACAACTTGAAACTTTCAGCCTACATTAAGGTGCCTTGTGACCCATCTTATGACATATGAAACATTTATACTTGGACTTCTTGGACTTCGCACTTTTTGTGAGTAGAATGGTACTCTCAGCATTTGCCTTGACAGGAATTCTCTCTTTGAATTGCATCAGCTTAGCTCAAACGATTTCTGTCATTAACTTGGTATCGTTGGTCTCCAATACTAGGAAATCATACTCTGTGTGAAATACTGCAGCATTGCCATTGCGACTTCCTAGTCGTCCTCCTGTGCTCCCACAGATGCCAGTTGCTGGGATATTGACAGCATTTTATCTATGTACTCATCCATATTCTCACAAGTACTCAATTTAGTCCTGTACAGTGTACTCTTCATGTTTATCGTTCTCATCAGACCTTTGTCCTCGTATGCATTTTTCAGAGCAGTCCACATCTCACTTGTTGAATCTTTATCATTAATGATAGAACACATATGCTGTTCTACAGCTAAGCCAATGGTGGACATGGCTCTTTTCACCTCATCTGCAATTGGACTGTCATCTGGATCTACTGTGACTTTCCACCACTTTTCCCGCATTAATTGCATTTGCATTGCAAACTTCCACGTTCCATAATTCTCAGAACTTTGCACTTTCACATTATTATTGTTTGTCCTTGGCTGTCATCTCAAATGATTTTATACACTTGTACACATTTCATTAATTTAAAGAAGCGCCCCTTTTTCTCATTCACTATTTTCTAGTTTGTTTTTTGGGAGTTGACCACTCCCTGCAGGTGCTGCAGTCTTTATATGATGGAGGTTCAGGGGAAGGTTTTAAATGGAACACCCTGAATGTAAATTTGTATCACTAGATTAGGGATTCATCTACAGGTAGAGGACGGCTGGGCCGGGGGGCAGGGGAGTCCCCCGGGCCGCTCGGTCTGCTGCCTGTTCGGGCCGCTGCTCGATGCAGCCGCGTCATTCTGGCGTGGCTGCATCGAGTGTCGTGTGACGCCTGTGTGCTGGATAGTATTCTGTATATTTGGGGGGCGGAAATGTTTAGTAATGAAATTGATTCTGAACACTCCTACGGGGCTCCTCCCATAGCCTCTGGGAGCCCTGTAGCATCAAATCACTGAGGGCCAGGGTGTAGTACAGCCTAGTACAGCTAGTCCAGATATGATTGGGGCAGCCTCAATCAATCATATACATGGGAGCCTCAATCTCACTAGGAGACTCCCATGAAGTAATTCAAAATAAAGCACGTCCGGAGGCGGTAGAGGGGTCATCTCTCCCGGTCGCGTGTACTGCGCGCATGCGCGGCCAGGCTCCCAGCAGGTCGCATGGGCAGAGACTTGTGGCCAAGGGTGCGAGGGGGAGAGGTAAGGCTTTGAGACATAGGATGCAGACACTGTCCCCGACTAGAGGGCAGGGGCCGCGAGGACGCCGGCATGACGCTAGGTCCAGGTCTGTGTCTCCAGAGGACAAGGATTGTGAGCGGGGGTTGGAGGCTGACAGGATTAGCGGGAGAGGGGGGGAAGGGGGTCCTGCAGTGCGGCAGGCGTCTGGAGGTAGTCGGGGGATCGAGTTGCGGACAGGGGTAGTTCGCATTCCCCGGCTGTCACTCATGTAAGGAGGCATGATTATCATGAGAGGATTGGTCATCGGGATGACTGGGATTCGGGGAGCTATGCAGAGAGTCTGGACAGTGAGTATGGAGGAGGCGAGGACCGCCATCTGAGGGATGAGGGACAGCAGTTCTGTGATTTCATGAACACACAAGCAGTGCATAGACGGGCTGGGGAGAGGTTTTACGGGTTTGAGGAGCAAGAGGTAGGTCCAGGAGGGCCTTATCAACTGCGGCACGCTCTCCCATCGTGGGGGCCGGGAAGGGGGAGGGGAGGGCCAGCGTTCTATCCTTAATCAGGTCAGGGAACATATATGCACGGACCATATCTTTTACCTCCTGAGAGTTGTGAAGAGCAGTATAGGGAGGCAGGTAGATGGGGGGGCCAATACCAGAGTAGGATGGGGGTCCACGGCAGCGGACAGGCATGTTGTCATCAACGGGTTGGCAGGGACTAACCGCATGGTAGGGGAGGGTCGTATTATCAGGATAGACCTTCAGTTGAAGTGGAATCGCCGCATAGGCCTCCCCGAGCTTGTTATGTAAGCCGGCAGCAAGGGCGCGTAAGCAGTGGAAATTATGGAGAGGGAGATGATGTGAGTTGGAGGTCAGTAATTCCGGAGCGCATGCATGCGGAGAGCAGGGCAAGACAATCAAGTACTAACGTTCTTTGTCCCCGAGAAAGACAGAGTAGTAGTGTAATGGATGTTAGCGTCTTGGTGGAAGGTCCGGCAGCATCAAGAAGACGCTTTTAGGAGGTATATTTTAAGTATATTAATAAAGTAAAAGTTTTTTACTTTTAACAAGAAGATCGCTGAGTGCCTTCCAATACACAATTCTTCCTATCCTCTTCATGCTTCAAATCAAGAAGACGCTGTCTGTCAGCCACAAGGAGTGCAACGTCAGCAGAGGCGGCGCCTCGGCGGGATGGAGCGAAAAGTCCGGGGATCACATCGCAAGGTGAGTGCCGTAAAGTTTTGTCTCACACGGTTACACGTAGTGTGTCATCTATATGCAGTGGTTCCTCATCTGATCGGGAAAGTAGTTCTCGGAAATTATTGAAGATTCTGAATGAGAATTTTAGTGGGGCTAAGAGCCAGAAAAAGGTACCACATGCTGCGGTCAAGGAAAGCGGTAGTAAGGGTCCGGTAGTCCATTGTTCGTATACGGTGCTGACATCCGGAATTAGGAAGAGTACGAGAGAGAGGATTAGAAAAGGAGCATATGTAGATATTTTCATTATAACAAAAACAGGCAAGAAAGAGCTGGAGAAAGCAAAGGAGAAAGGGGGAATAGGAGAGGAGGCTTATAAGTCATTCTCCAATTGGGTGACGGCTTTTAGCATCTTTGCTTCAGTGTATTTGGAAACTAGGCCTGAGGCGGCGGTGGATGTCTGGCGATATTTGCACCTCATTACAGGTAATCTATAGAAGGGATGGAGGCTCCATTTGGCGGAGGTATGATGAGAGCTTCCGGGAGTAGGTCAAAGGGAAACGCATCATTCCTTTTGATTGTAAGGATGTGGAGACGTGGATGGAGATGATGCGTCCTAAAGAAAGTGAAGGGCAGGATGTTAGGGCGCAGGGGTTTCAGATGCAGGGGAGACATGGTTCTCCCCCAATGCAGACCAGAAACAGGTGCTTTGCCTTTAACAGCGTCATGTGCACTAGGTACAGGCATGTTTGTGCCAAATGCAAAGGACCCCATCCAGCCCGTGATTGCTCTAAAGGTGGGCCAGGGGCAGGAAGAGGCAAGAGAGAGTCAGGGCCTGCTCAGTAAAGCAGGTTTGCCGGTCCAGACGGTGCAGCTGGACAGTTGGCTTCGCTTGTTTCCGGATAGGAAGCAGGCGGAATTTTTAGGTGCAAGTTTTAAGAGAGGTTTTCTCCTTCCCATAGTAGGTAATGTTACGTCTAAGGCAAAAAAGAATTTGCGCTTGGCCTATATGTTCCCAGAGATTTTGGAGGAGAAGGTGTGGAAAGAAGTAGACTTAGACCGCATGGCTGGCCCCTTTTCATCTCCTGCTATAGCAGAGTTGGTTATCTCCCCAGTGGGAGTGGTGCCTAAGAAAGCGATAGGGAAATTTAGGCTTATACAGCACCTTTCCCATCCTCACGGGCAATCAGTGAACGATGCCATAGCCGCGGAGGACAGCTCAGTGAGTTACCAGTCGATCGAGGAAGCCTTAGATTTAGTTATATCTTTTGGACCAGGGGCTTTGTTGGCAAAACTAGATATTGATCTGCTTTTCGCCTGCTTCCCCTACATCCAGAGTCGTTTAGATTTATGGGTTTCCATCTGCCAGATGGGTACTATGTAGACAAATGTCTACCAATGGGTTGTGCAGTGTCCTGCACATTCTTTGTAGCGTTCAGCTCCTTCTTGCACTGGTGTATACAGGCAGGAACGGGTCATGTGGGTGTAGCTCACTACGATTTCTTGTTTATAGGAACGGCTGGTTCATCCGAGTGCGCAGACATACTTTTTGCGGCTAAGGCTTTATTTGCTGTTTTGGGAGTGCCAGTTGCACACAACAAGACAGCGGGTCCCTTACCTTGTTTGTCATTCTTGGGAATCGAGATTGACACATTGGAGAGTTGTTGTAGGTTACCCCAGGAGAAGGTGGAGAAGCTGGTAAGATCAATTGAACTTACGTTGGCTTCAAGGTCTGTTTCCTTACACCAGGCCCAATCATTGTTAGGTTCCTTTAATTTTTCCTGCAGAATTATTCCTATGGGAAAAGTGTTCTGTAGAAAGATGCAGCTGGCTACAGCGGGAATGTCGCGGCCACATGCGCGGGTTACACTAACTAAGGAGGTTAAAGAGGATTTGCGGATGTGGTTAAGGTTCTTGGGGAACTTTAATGCCATCCGTATTTGGCCGGCTGCACCAGTTTCTAGTAAGCACCTTGAGTTAGTAATAGACGCCTCTGGGTCGGTCGGGTTTGGAGCTTACTTTAAAGGTCGATGGTGTGCGGATCGGTGGCCAGAGGCATGGCGTGCCAAAGGGTTGCTGGGCAACCTACTGGTTCTGGATTTGTTTCCCATTGTAGTTTTGGTGGAATTATGGGCGTCACTTTTAAGAGGGCAGGAGGTGATAGTCTGGTGCGATAATCTGGGAGTAGTGCAATGCATTAATAAACAGAGCGCATCATCCATTCCTGCAATCGAGTTGTTGAGGCATCTTGTGTTGTGCTGCCTTGAGAATAACATTACATTCAGAGCAAGACATGTTCCTGGGGAGGAGAATGAGGTGGCGGACGCATAATCCCGAGGGCAGTGGTTACGTTTTAGGGAATTGGCTCTGCAGGCAGACATTACGGGTACGCCATGTCCCCCTTTTGTTTAGCAGGTAGTCGAGCAGGTATTGTAAGACTGGCAGAAGCTTCGTTGGCCCCTTCCACCAGGAGAGCATATCGTGCTGCATGGCGTCAGTGGGGACAGTACTTACAGTCGCGCGGTCGGTGTGACTCAGGTCAGAGCGCTGACATGCTTGATTTTATTTGGCTTAAGTATCAGCAGGGCATTTCTAAAACTTTAATGCTGGCAGGAATTTTGTTTATGGCCAAACTTCATGGGTGGACTGATTTCACTAAGGGGTTTTTGGTCACTAAGGCCCTTAAAGGTTGGTCGCGAATGCAACCAGGAAAGGAGGATATTAGAAGGCCGGTTGACAGGAATATATTGAGGAAACTTATGTCTGTGCTGGCGTTCATTACAGATGGTGCTTATGAGTTGTTGCTCTTTCGCTCAGCTTTTTCGCTCGCTTTCTTTGGTGCGTTCAGGGTGAGTGAGTTAGTTGCGCAGTCTACGAATAATTTGGGGAACGCCTTGTCAGCGAAGCGTATGTTTTTGGATGATAACATGCTTTCTTGTCAAATCCTTAGATCCAAAACAGATCAAGTGGGTCGTGGTCAATGGATATCCATTTCTCCACAAGGGGATGGTGATATCTGTCCCGTGGCACTGTGCAAGGAATTTCAAAGAGTTAGACCACATAATTCTGAGCCCTGGTTAATTCACGATGACGGATCCCCTTTGTCGAAATTTCAGTTCACGTCCATATTTAAGAGTGCACTGAAGCACGTGGGTCTAGACCCGTCACTTTTTGGCACTCACTCCTTCAGGATTGGTGTGGCTAAAGTTTCTGCTGAAAGTGGTTCTTTCGTTAGCGCCATTAAAGCCTTAGGGCATTGGAAGTCAGATGCATACAAAAGGTATATTAGAACAAATAGGTAATGGATACGCAATATTATACTCCCCGCCCAGTGTTAACCTTGGGCTCCGCTGCTCGCTATGTTTTTATACGGGGGCATGAAGGGATTTTGCCATTTTTTCCTCCGAACAAGGCCTGATTAGTGGTGTGCCTCCAGGATTATGGTTTTTACCTTCATTTTGTTTAACATCTTTTTCCCCTTACTTAATTATTCTATAAAGTCACGTTAACAGTCACTTAAAAGTCATATAATTTTCCCATGCTGCAAGGAGTTGTGCTATAAAGTTAAATTGATTGTGCCGAGTCTATCGGTTTATGGTGAATGAGTTCAACCTGGTGGTGACGGATCCTATTATCTGTGTTACAGGTTGCTCTTCTCAGAGGATAAGCATATGGATTGTTGGGCATTTGTTTGTGTTCTGGGTGGCCAGATATAATTTTGACAACAATAGAGATGCTTTTGTAAGGCCAGATGATATTCGTTGGATCGGTAAAGAGGTCTGAGATGGCAAGGTTTGATGCCACTTCTGTCTGCCGAAATTGCTAAAGCAGGCCCTCCAGATGTGTTGGTGATACAATTGGGGGGTAATGATGTGGGCATAGGTAAGTCGCTAGACCTAATTATCGCTATCAGGGAGGACCTGAGAAGTATTAAGAGGCTGTGGCCTTCAGTTATAATTTGCTGGACCAATATTATCCCACAAATTAACTGGCGAGCGGAGATAGCTTTCTGCAAGATTAAGAACATGGTGGCAGAATTGAATAGAGCAACAAGGAAAATAATTCTGCAATTAGGAGGGATTGTGGTAGATCACCCCTTAATAAGATCCGATTTGAGTAATCTGTATAGAGATGATGGGGTTCACCTGTCCGAGGAAGGTAATTGTATTTTATAGAGCAGGTTTTTTGGAGAGTAGGTCAGTTATTGAGGTCTATGGGTGGCGGGCTGGGGGTCCGTTAAAGGACTCCAGCGTGGCAGGAGAGCTTTTTCAATCAGCGACTAATTCATGCGGTGCTACCGCTGATTGGCCGCACGTCACTGCTCCTGTCGAAGCACCCTGGCTCTTGGTACTTCTGTGCGAGGGCCCCTTGACCTGCACTGTGCGCGTACGTCTTGGGGAGCCCAGAGGGGAGTGGTCACGATGACGCCAGATTTAGCACCGGACGATCGTAAGGGACTGTGGTGCCTGGGACTTTATTTGCCACTACAAAGTTGTTGTGTCTTTATTATAGTTATGTTTTAGAGTGATAAGATTAACATTATTAATGTATGGTGTAATGCTGAGGGAATCAGCAGTCTACAGTTTATTAAGAATGAAGCCCTTAAGCTGAATGGAGATAAACGGAGCTGCTTGTCACGAAGCAGGACCTGGACATTAGGGGTTAATGTGCTGGGATGTTGCTGCGCCCGGATGTTAGGGGGAGGAGTGAAAGGAGGTTTTCATATATATCCCTGGCTAGGCAGTGCAACTTCCTCTTGCATCAGGATTTCCCGCCCACCCGCCCATTTTTTATTAAGTTAGGTTTAAGTTAGGGATGTATAAAATAAAGGTTGGGCAGGCAGGAGAGCTTTTTAAATCAGCGACTAATTCATATGGTGCTACTGCTGATTGGCCGCACGTCACTGCTCCTTTCAAAGCACCCTGGCTCTTGGTACCTCTGTGCGAGGACCCCTTGACCTGCACTGTGAGCGTACGTCTTGGGGAGCCCAGAGGGGAGTGGTCACGATGATGCCAGATTTAGCACCGGCCGATCGTAAAGGACTGTGGTGCCTGGGACCAGTGGTTAGTGCCTGTGGGCCATACACTGTTTGGTTTTAGATATTAGTTTTTAGCTGATTGAATCGCTCTCGCCGCCACCCTTTATAGGTAAGAAATAAATAAAATAAATAAATAAAAAGATTATTTTATTTGCCACTACAAAGTTGTCGTTTCTTTATTATAGTTAAGTTTTAGAGTGATAAGATTAACATTATTAATGTATGGTGTAATGCTGAGGGAATCAGCAGTCTACAGTTTAATATATATATATATATATATATATATATATATATTTTTTTTTATTTTTTTTTTTATTTATATATTGGTGGCTTGTCCACCAATACAATGTGAGCTTCCAATAGAGTAGGAGGCTCCCATTTAGGTAGGACAGGACAGACTCCCACCCCTGCGGTTATTATTGAAGAGAAGAACAAGGCACAGCAAGAAGAAAAAAAAGAGAAAGAAAGAAAGAAATTGCAATCACTTTTATTCAGTATGTTCAGTTTTTTAATATTATTTTTTTCATTGTTATTGTTGAAAAAAGAGCTTTTTTTTGTGTATGTGTGCGAATAGATAATCATACAAATGGTGTAGTGCTATTTGTATGATGATCTATTAATAGAGCTTGATAAATAGGTTCCCCCAACAGGGGTTATCTCCAGTGAAAACCCTATTAGTATTTTGCGTAGCAAAACCAAGCCATTTTGCTGGCAAAAACATCAGTTTTTTTCAAGCAAAATGGCTTTTTATACTTTGATAAATCAGCCCCTGGGTTCAGTACTGTAATAGAACATTATTATATAATCTGTGGCTAAACCCCGCTCCCACCTTCACGGATAAACAGGCAAAAGCATGTTAACATGCTAAACCCGTTGTACAGCACCGCGCAACAGCTGTTTAACCCTGCACAGCCACAGCAGCTCCTCCATGACATAGCCAGACAGTGGAAATCTTCACTGCTGCCCTGCGGCTGAACGGTGAGTCCCAATAACAATGGGCGCTCAGTGAATTATTTATAAAAATATAGGATATATATTCTTTATTTAAATATACTATATTTTTTACTTTAATTGTATTTCACAGTTACTGGGTACTATATAAACTGAAAGTCAGCTAGATGGCATAGGATTGTTTGTGAATTTTTTATTTTTTTTGATTAGTCCTGAATTCAAACATTTGGAACCCCCCCCCCCCTTAAAAATTCTGCATTTCCCCTGCCTAGACACACTGGACTTCATCTCTGAGTCCCTGTGCAAAGTGTTTGTGGATATTATATACATATTTATATACATATATATATATATATATATATATATATATATATATTGTAACAAAAGGAGGCATTTAGCTGGCAATATGCAGATAAAGCAGGGAAGTAGAGTAAAACATTGGCACAGTTATGTACCTAGGTGGAGATTAAACCAGGTAAAAACATATGTGTAGTTTAAAATTGGTTTACTTACATGATTTAAAAGCTGCTTCCTCTCAGCAAACAGACAGAGTAGGTCTGATAGTCTAAACAGAGCCAGGGATGGGCGTTTCCTTTTAAAGAGAAGGTGGGTGTGTCACCTGTCCATCAAGCTAGGCCTGTGGGAGGAGTGGCAGGTATAAAACCCTGCTTGTTTCATTGTTCAGAGAGATCAACGCTGGGCTAGCTGGCTGATCTGGACAGAGAGCTGGACTATGTATAGTAAGCGTTGAGGGTCTCCATAATTGCTGTGCAAGTATACGGTGTCAAAACATTATTACCATCCTGACAATAAAGAACCATAAAAAGGAAGAAGTTGTACGCGTGTGCTTTTGCAGTAGCAGGCTCTTGCCACAATATGTATATACAGGGCCATAACAAGGGCAGTGCGGCCAGTGCGACCACCCAGGGTGCCACGCCAAATTGCTCCAATCACACCCCTCCTGGAATTTTTGTGATGCTGCCACAGAGCAGCACCTCCCTGCCCCTGGACACAGACTGCAACGTTCCTCCTGCAGCATCGCTACGCTGATAATGTGAAGAGGAGCCAGCAAGGAGGGAAGCTGAAAAGAGACCCAAGGTAAGTGCAAAGAGCGGAGGAGAGGGGGAGCGGATGACAGGGGGGAGAGAGGAAGTGGATAACAGGAGGAGCTGATGAAAAGGGGAGGAAAGGGGGAGCGGATGACAGGTTGAGCGGATGACAGGTTGAGAGGATGAGAGGGGGAGCGGAAAAGAGGGGGAGCGGATGACAGAAGCAGCGGATGACAGGGGCAGCGGATGACAAGGGGAGGACAGGGGGAGAGGATGACAGGTTGAGCGGATGACAGCAGCAGCGGATGACAAGGGGAGGACAGGGGGAGCAAATGACAGGGGGAGCGGATGACAGGGGCAGCAGATGACAAGAGGAGGACAGGTTTAGCGGATGACAGGGGGAGCGGATGACAGGGGGGACCAGATGAAAGGGGGAGCGGATGACAAGGGGAGGACAGGGGGAGTGGATGACAGGTTGAGCGGAAGATAGGGGCAGCGGATGTCAGCGGCAGTGGATGTCAAGGGAAGGACAGGGGGAGCGGATGACAGGGGGAGAGGATGACAGGGGTAGAGGTGGAGCGGCTGACGAGGGGGAGCAGAGGAGAGAGTGAGCAGATGACAGGAGGAGGACAGAGGGAGCGGATGACAGAGGGAGCGGATGACAGGGGTAGAGGTGGAGCAGTTGACAGGAGGATGCAGAGGGGGCAGAGTGAGATTGCAGAGGGGGCAGAGTGAGTGGATGCAGGGGCACAGAGTGAGTGCATGCAGAGGTGGCAGAGTGAGTGCATGCAGAGGGGGCCAAATGAGTGGATGCAGAGGGGGCAGAGTGTGTAAATGCAGGGGCACAGAGTGTGTGGATATGAAGGAGCGCACAGAGTGTGTCGATATGAAGGAGGGCACAGAGTGTGTGGATATGAAGGAGGGCACAGAGTGTGTGGAGATGAAGGAGTGCACAGTGTGAGTTAGCTGTAAATTATTTTTTGACAGAAATATAATTGAAAAAAAAAGATAAAAATATTCTTTTCCCTTGGATTTATGTGTATTATTTTTGCTAAATAACTATTTCTGTCCTGACCTAAATACTTATTATGTTTTTTTGACCCAAGTACTTATAAAACGGGACTGCTCGGTAATTATTTTGGACGGGTGCCTTGAAAAAATATGGAGACTCTAAGGGTGCCGAGAACTGCTAAAGTTTGGGAACCACTGGCTTAGACAATGATGCTATATGGACTGAGCTGCTGTCTTGCAGATAAAAATTGGTATCTGCAGTGATTTTGTCCTTTATTAGTATACATGATAGATGGTGTACTATTATAGCTGTTATGAGTTAAATCGCTGGGACAGTTTGCAGGTTAGTATCAGAGATTCACTTTTTTTTGTGGGGGGGTGGGGCGCCAGTGGTGTCTCTCGCCCAGGGTACTAAAATGTCTAGTTACGGCTCTGTATATATATATATATATATATATATATATATATATATATGGGCAGCTACTTATGGACCAGTGCTATGTGCTTGCCCCCCGGGCAAAAATTTGCCAGCCCTGCCTTGATGCTGGCAGGTGAGCTTAACCCCAATATGGCTATATTGTGCACAAAATTATCCTTTATGTATATGCTGACACAATGATTTTTATATTTTGGTTGTTTTTGAGCCCCGGACAACATTTTTCTTTTAATTCTCAGAACCTTTTAATTTAGAAAACTTCATACTGGTGCCTGTGCTATGCATTTTTCTTTGTGTACTGAATAAAGGACTATTCTGTAGGATATCAGCTTCCTTTTATTCTGTTGTACTATTGCAATCGTTCTTTACATTTAAGCATTTACTTTAACACACAGTGCTGGGCCCATAACCTGTTGGTTATACCTTTTGATGTTAATAAAGATGTTCACTGGTGTTAATGTGGATGTTAAGCCACAACACTTTTGTAACTTAAACAGGTTGCTGTTTATTAAAGATGATAACAACAGATGAATGCAGTTAATCACAGTTGCTTGTAGTAGACTTTATGCAGAACCGGTCCCTGTATGCAGTAGGTAATACAGTGGTACAAATATGCATATGGATACAGACACTTCTATATATATCTATATATATATATATATATATATATATATATATATATATATATATGTATAAATCTATATCTATCTATATATATATATATATATATATATATATATATATATATATGTATATATCTATATCTATATATATATATATATATATATATATATATATTTATATATATATATATATATATATATATATATATACTGTATATATGTATGTCTATATATATATATTAGAGATGCTCAGGCTCGGTTCACCCTCGGAATTGAAAACGAGGCAAAATGTCATTGTTCGCTACGTCGTTGGATCTCTGGAGTTTTGGATTCTACAAGTACCACCCTCCACGGCGATCCAGCGCCATTTCTCAGGGACACAGAAGGGGTAGCACAGTTCTTGGCAGTTTCTAGTGCAGTTGGTCTGCGTCATAGCTAGTAAAAAAAGAGGAGGGGTAGCAGTATTCTTCAAAGTCTCCAGTGACATTCAGGAGAGCTCCATTGCTAATTGTCATTGCTGAAATAGAAATAATAGGTCTGGCAGGCTTGGTTTTCTTAATCTGCCGTCACGTTGTACTGTGTAATATAGGTAACACATAAAGAGGAGAGCTCCATAGCTAATTGTCATTGCTGAAGTACAAATAATAGGTCTGGCAGTGTTGGTGAAATTCTGCAGTCAAATTCTACTGTGTTATCATAGGCAAAGCGAGGCTCCCGCTTCACACAGCTCTGTTTGAAAAGAGCTAACAGTAGTGCTCGTAGCATTGCCCATGTATATTATGGGGATAGGAAGAGTTGGAAAGCAGCCAAGCACTGTCTAAAATTATAGCTACACCCCCATGCATGCTGGTCACGCCCACTGATGGCGTGGTATGGAAACCCTCTCTACAAATCCTGCATTTGCCCCTGGTTATATAGGTAACACACAAAGAGGAGAGCTCCATTGCAAACTCTCATTGCAGAAAAATACAAATACTAGTGCTGGCAGGCCTTTCATCTGACTTTGCAGTCAAATTGTCATGTGTTATATAGGCTATACACAAAAATAAGAGCTCCATTGCTCCATTTCTAATTGTCATTGCTGAAATACAAATACAAGGCCTTGCAGGCTTTTCTTCTGACTTTTCTTTTCTGCCACTGATGTGTGCCAATGTGTCCTAGATGTGGAAGGAACTGCCGTGTGTTTGAGTCATTGCTCTTTTGCTTAGCATCCAGCAAGGTCACTGCAGTATTTGTCTGAAAGTGTATGAAAATAATAATGTGACCTGTGAGGTGGTCAAAATTGACTGCAAATCATCATCATCATCATCATCATTTATTTATATAGTGCCAACATATTCCGTAGCGCTTTACAATTGGGGACAAACATAGTAAACTAATAAACAAACTGGGTAAACAGACAAAGAGGTGAGTAGGCCTTGCTCACAAGCTTGCAATCTATGGGACAATGGGAGTTTTACACATGAGGTTAAGTCTACATTTTGCATTTCGGCCCAGCCAGACTGCAAAGGTAAAAGTGACTCATAAGCCTAATGGTTCTGTCATACAACAGTGTTGGTCAAGGGGTTGTTGTCTTGTGTGAAATTGTGTAATGGGTGGTAATAGGGTAATGTAGTGAGGTTAAGAGGGTGGTTGAGGAATATTATAAGCTTGTCTGAAGAGGTGGGTTTTCAGAGAACACTTGAAAGTTTGTAGACTAGAGGAGAGTCTTATTGTGGGAGGGAGAGAATTCCATAGAGTGGGTGCTGCCCGAAAAAAGTCCTGTAACCGGGAATGGGAGGATGTAATGAGTGTGGATGAGAGACGCAGATCTAGTGCAGAATGGAGTTGGCGAGTTGGGAGATATTTTGAGACAACAGAGGAGATGTATGTTGGTGTAGCTTTGTTGATTGCCTTGTAGGTTAGTAAAAGTATTTTATATTGGATTCGGTAGAAAACAGGCAACCAATGTAGAGACATACAGAGTAATTCAACAGAGGAATAACGATTTTCAAGAAAAATCAATCTTGCCACAGCATGCAAAATAGATTGTAGGGGTTTGAGTCTGTTTTTGGGAAGACCAGTAAGGAGGGAATTGCAATAGTCAATGCGGGAGATGATAAGTGCATGAATCAAAGTTTTTGCAGTGTCTTGCGTGAGATATGTGCGAATTCTGGAAATGTTTTTTAGAAGTATGTAACATGATTTAGATATAGAGTCAATGTGGGGAACAAAGGATAGGTATGAGTCAAGGATTACACATAGTCAGCGAGCTTGTGGGGTGGGATTTATGGTCATGTTATCAACAGAGATAGAAATGTCAGGTATGCTCTTGTTAGTGGGTGGGAATATTATTAACTCTGTTTTAGAAAGATTAAGTTTGAGTTGGCGAGAGGACATCCAAGATGAAATGGCAGAAAGGCAGTCAGTTACACGGGACAACACAGATGTCGAGAGATCAGGAGAGGATAGATAAATTTGGGTATCATCCGCATAGAGATGATACTGAAATCCAAAGGAACTTAGTCGATTTCCAAGAGAAGCGGTATAGATAGAGAACAGCAGAGGACCTAGCACTGAGCCTTGCGGTTCTCCAACTGATAAAGGAAGCGGAGCAGAGGTGGCCCCAGAGAAACAGTGAAAGAGCGATTGGAAAGGTAGGATGAGAACCAGGATAGAACAGTGTCTTGAAGACCTAGGGATTGCAGCATTTGTATGAGAAGAGAGTGGTCAACGGTGTCAAATGCAGCCGAGAGATCCATTAGAATTAGGCGAGAGTAATGGTATTTAGTTTTGGCAGTGATCAGATCATTGACAACCTTAGTCAATGCAGTCTCTGTGAAGTGTTGTGAGCGAAAGCCAGACTGAAGAGGATCCAACAGGTTGTTTGCAGAAAGGAAGCGTGTGAGGTGAGTGTAGGCAAGTCTCTCTAGAAGCTTGGAGGGGCAGGGGAGCTGAGAGATGGAATGGTAATTTGAGAGAGAGTTTGGGTCGGAATCTTGTTTTTTTAGAACAGGAGTAATCACTGCGTGCTTGTATAGTGATGGAAAGTTGCTAGTAGAGAGCGAGAGATTACAGATTTTAGTTAGAGGTGAAATGAGCACAGGAGACAGGGATCTACCAATTTGCGAGGGAATAGGATCAAGAGGACAGGAGGTATATATATATAAGAATATAAGAAGAGAGTAGAAATTTCCTCTTCATTTGTGGGGTCAAATGAAGAGAGGGTGTCAGAGGATAGTGGGAAGGAATTGAGCTGATTGCTTGTCGAGGAAGAGGATACCATTTCTAGTCTGATCTTATCAATCTTGTCCTTGAAGTAGGGAGCAAGATCCTGAGCACTGGTACTAGACGGAGGGTTTGGGGTGGGAGGATTGATAAGAGATTTAAATGTGTTAAAAAGGCGTTTGGGGTTAGAAGCCTGAGCATAGATAAGTGATTGAAAGTATGTTTGTTTTGCAGTGTCCAGAGCATTTCGATAGCAGCGGTAGATAGAAGTATATGTGAAGAAGCCATTAGAGGTGCGAGATTTACGCCAGTAACTTTATGCTTTATGAGAAAGTTTTTGAAGATTTTGCGTTGCTGTAGTGTGTCACGGTTGATATCGAAGTCGATGTTTAGTATGTAGTGTCGCAGGAGCCACTTGATCAAGGGCTGTTGCTAAGGTTTGGTGAAAATGAGGTACTGCCATCTCAGGGGAGGAGAATGTAGAGATAGGGGAGAGAAGGTGTTGAACAGAGGTGGAAAATTGTTGAAGATTAATAGAATTAAGATTTCTGAGGTTATGAGGAGGCTTGGTAGATTTAGACATTTAGACATTAGAGATGTTAGAGCACTGGGGGTGAGCGTGTAGCTGATAAGGTGATGATCCGAGAGGGGGAAGGGTATGTCACGAAAATTAGAAAGTGAGCATAATCTAGAGAAAACAAGATCAATGCAACGGCCATCCTGATGAGTAGATGATTCGATCCACTGGGAGAGGTCAAGTGAGGAGGTTAGAGAGAGTAGTTTGGAAGCATATTTGGAAGGTGGGTTATCAATGGGGATATTGAAATCACCCAGGATGAGGGTGGGGATGTCTGAAGATAAGAAGTGAGGGAGCCATGCAGAGAAATCCTCAATAAAATGTTGGTGTGGACCAGGTGGGCGATAGATGACAGCAACACGCATAGAGAACGGGTTAAAAATCCTAACAACATGTACTTCAAAAGACGTGAACATGAGTGATGGGACATTTGGTAGAACTGTGAACGTGCACTGTGGGGAGAGAAGTAGTCCAACCCAACCGCCTTGTCTGCTTTCAGGTCTGGCTGTGTGGGTGAGATGGAGGCCACCATGTGAAAGTGCTGCACGTGAGGCAGTGTCTGATTGCATGAGCCATGTTTCTGTTATTGCCAGAAGGTTGAGGTTTTTTGAGAGGAAAAGGTCATGTATGGAGGTAAGTTTGTTACAAACAGAGAGTGCATTCCAAAGGGCACATTTAAAGGACTTTTGAAGAGAGGGGAAACAGGTGATGTGTTTGAGGTTTGCTATAGAGCGGTAGTGTTCTGATGTATGTGTGTGTGAGGAGTGTGGGGGACCTGGATTAGGTGATATATCACCAGCTAATAGAAGCAAAGAGAGAAAGATAGGTAAGGGGATTGTAAGATGTGTGACCTTTTTTTTCTGGTGACAGGTGAAGTCTGTACTTGTTAGACATAATAAATAGGACAACAGTTCATGGGTGTAAGCTAGAGGTGAGTGGAGTAAGGCAAGTGCAATGTGGACAAATGTTTGTGTTGGTGTATTTCTGGAAGTTATCAAATGTTGTCAAATGTTTGTCCAACTCTGTTGTCTAACTGTGCATTTTCGTACACTTTGTGAGAAAACTCACTTAGTGTAGAAAACACACAAATGTATCACCCCACATACGTCACCCCATAGACTTGCAATTAGTGTTATTGAGGTTAATAATAATGTAGGATCAAAAAAAGAGCAAAATTTTGTGATTTTAGCATATTTTAGCAATTTTTCTAAAAAAATACAGATCCAAAACCAAAACACACAAGGGCGGTTTTGCCAAAATCAAAATCAAAACCAAAACCAAAACACGAAGCTAATCCAGATCCAAAACCAAAACCACTTAACGGGGGTCAGTGAGCATCTCCAATTATCATGGAGGAGATGTTCAAGGTTTAACAATAACTAGGATTGAACATATTAAAAGAACTATATGAGAAGGCAATAGATTCAGGTGGTTGTGCATACAAGAGACCATCTGGATATATCAACTCAATTCATTGAGTCCAGGTGGACTTAATGAAACATTAGAATTGAATGAGATTGTCCCTTAGTGACACGCTCCCAGCTGCCGTGACTTTGGGGTGTTTGCTGTATGAGGTCACACACGATTTAAGTCCGCAGTCTCTCTCACCTATCACACAGGTTCTAGACCTATGGAATCGCCCCCAAACACATCGCTCTCACACCCCCCAGACACTTCAAGGTTCAGCCACCACCTATTGGGTACGGGCAATAGCACCCCAATATACTGTCCCACACTGGCACACAGGCTTCTAGTTCCACAAACTAGCAAGACTCACACCAGCACACACAGTGTTAACTCTTCACACCTCCAGATTGTTACACAAATGTAAATACCAGCACACACAGCTTGTTAATCAAATGTATCAACAAATCACACACAGGGTAACCTGGACGAGCAATCTCTTCTAAACAGGCTAATGAATCCGTTAGAGTATCAAGGACGCAACATATTAAATTTTAGATTTAATATACGAAAATACAGGGCATTCAGCTATAAAGAAAAATAATGAATAAACAATTAATATATTGACATAACAAGCAAAAACAGTTTAAACATACAAAGGATTACATTCAGATTTGCACTTACATGAATTGTATTCTGGCCAAGGGGAATTTGGCTAGGAAGATGGACAGCTTATCAATGTAACTTGATTCCCCAAAAGTCTGACAGTTTTTTTCTTCAGAACACAGATTTTTAAGCAAACTCAAAGGGGGCGGCATTCACAGGGGCAGTGTGAATGCTAATGTGGGGGTAGGGATGTCCCCTGGGTGTCACTATACTTTTCTCACAAATATCCCCAGAGTCTTGGCATGTTTGTAATTCTTCACAGATATATCTCGGAGAAATAACACCCCCCTCAATAAACCGGTCATAATCTCCCGCACGTTTAAATACCAAATATGATAAGATTACAACAATATCCAATCTCCTCCTGAAATACATGTGACTATGGCTGTTCCCTGTGTAGTTGGTATCTATGTTTTAAGACCCTTGTGTGGTTTTTGCCCCTCAGTACGGAGTGGCATCTAGATTTCCCAAAATATGAACTATGACAACATTTTCCTTTGAAGGTCATATTTCTATATACCTGTATAGGCTTTCACATGGTGCCTACCAGGATCTCCAGCTGTGATTGGCACCACAAAGTCTATTCAAGTGTCTAAAGCGAACATCCTGGAAGCTGCTAAAAGTTGCAGCCTTATCTCCTCACACTGGGATGTAAAAAGCCATCAAACACAATTACATCAGACTCTGCGTCTTTAACTGTTACACTAACTTATCAATGGATTCATTTGATACAACCTATTTACACTGCAGTTATGAATTATCCCTTATAAATAACTGCAAGCTCTCTATGTTCACGACACCTTCCCTTTTTAAGAGATGGCATGGGGATTGACTGACAGGTCATTGCCCAAGCCATCTCCCACAGATCCTGCCTGGTTGAAATGGAATAGCTGTTCGCTGGGCCTCACTAGGTTCTCTGGGGAGAGGGGTTAAGAAGGGGTTACATATCTCAGACAGCTTGGACTTCTGGTCCTGCAATAGCTGTGGGCTAACCTCTGTATTCCTAAGGGGTCCTATCCCTGGCGCTGCAGCTGCTAGATCCACTGGCAAGTCCTTCTTCCCCTCCCCTGGCAATCTACAGACTGTCAGGGCACACGCATCACGGTCATTATGAGCCTTCAACCGATTATCCTGAAAATTTGTCTCTATCATCCTGGCAGGGGGATCATACCACTGCTTTTGGCTTGTCTGGGCCTGCGTCAGGTTCTCATGTACCAATGGCAGGGGGATCATACCACTGATACCTGTTGCCAGCCTTTGACCTCAGCGTGGACCTGACTCTTCTTGCCTGGGTTCTCCCCAGCCGGTACACACTTCACGACCCTCTGTCAGTCTGCAGCCCAGTCTGTCCCCACCATCAGGGGCTCCAGTGAACACCTGACTGGCAGAGTAGACTCCGGGTTGTGTTGTGCCGGCTGGAAGGATTCCTAACATTATAACCGGCCCACTCACGGAGACGAGATTAGAATGGATGCAAGTGGATCCACACCGTCTCCGGCACAAACCCTAGCAGGCCATGTTGAGTCTTTGTATCAGATGATGCAGGGATTGGCTGAGCGTATGTCTGTTCAAGAAGAAGCCACAAAAGCTTCACAACCTCCTCCAGATCCCATCTGTGAGCCCAAAATGAATTTACCGGATCGGTTCTCCGGAAATAGAACCCTGTTTCGGAACTTCAGGGAGAGCTGCAAGCTCTATTTTCGGATGAGACCCCGCTCCTCCGGTTCAGAGCAGCAACGAGTTGGGATTATTATTTCCCTTTTACAGGGTGACCCCCAGTCCTGGGCGTTTTCTTTGCCACAGACCAGTCCTGCCATGTAGTCCGTAGACTCCTTCTTTGAGGCTTTGGGTCTACTGTATGATGACCCGGATCGAGTGGCCTCCACGGAAGCTCATCTACGGTCCTTGAAACAAGGCCGACGGTCGGCAGAAGAATACTGCGCTGAATTCCGTAGATGGTCACCTGATAGTGGATGGAACGACCCTGCCTTACGTAGTCAGTTCCGTGTCGGCCTGTCTGAACAGATTAAAGATTCTCTGGTGCAATACCCGTCTCCTAGCTCTCACACCAGATCTCCGTTATAACGGATCATAAGAATCTGCAGTATATTCAGTCAGCTAAACGTCTAAACCCCCGTCAGGCTCGGTGGTCACTGTTCTTCACCCGATTTAACTTTATTATCACTTATCGTCCTGGTTCTAAAAATATTCAAGCGGACGCCCTGTCCAGAAGTTTTCTGGCACGTCATGCTCCAGTCACTAACCCAGAGCCTATTGTTCCTGTATCAATGGTCCAAGCCGGATTAACTCAAGATCTGAGCTGTACCTTACAAAGGTTTCAGAGGTTGGCTCATGATAACACTCCGGTAGGACGTTTGTTTGTCCCAGTTCATCTAAGGAAGACAGTTCTTGCTGAAGCACACAACAGTCGGACTGCTGGACATCCTGGCATCTACAAAACACTAGAGATACTTCCCCATACCGTATGGTGGCCGTCTCTGTCTGCTGACGTCAAAAGTCACGTCCTGTCCTGTGAAGTTTGTGCCAGGAACAAAGTTCCCAGGACTCGCCCGGTAGGGCAGTTAGTTCCGTTAGCCGCTCCTGCTAAACCTTGGACACATCTGTCCATGGACTTTATAGTTTATCTACCACCCTCTGCGGGACACAATACCATTTGGGTCATGGTAGACCGGTTCAGCAAGATGGCACATTTCATTCCACTAGTCAGGCTTCCTACTGCTCGAGATTTGGCCGTCCTATTCATTCAACACATTTTCCGTCTCCATGGACTCCCTACGGACATCGTCTCTGATCGGGGTTCTCAGTTCATAGCGCAGTTCTGGAGATCATTCTGTACCCTTCTGGGAATCAAGATTAGTTTGTCATCAGCGTACCACCCTCAGTCAAATGGGCAGACTAAAAGGGTTAACCAGTCCTTGGAGAAGTTCTTGCGATGCTACACGTCGGAGTTCCATGACAATTGGTCCTCCTTGTTGCCCTGGGCGGAATTTGCCTGTAACAACTCCTGTCACTCGTCCACCAAAACCTCTCCATTTTTTTGCAATTATGGTTTTCACCCCAGATCGAACTCTTTGTATTCTCTCCAGTCCGTTGGTATCCAGGAGATCCGTTCCACTGCCAGGGATCTCAGAGTTATCTGGAAGAAAGTGCACTCATCTTTAAGACAAGCCTCACTTGTTGCAAAAAAAAATTCGGACCGGCACCGTACCACCTGCTCTCTTAAGGTTGGCCAGAAAGTCTGGCTGTCTACAAAAAATATCAGGCTGAAGCAACCTTGCAAGAAGTTGGGCCCTAAGTTCATCGGGCCGTTTTCATCATCAAGCAGGTCAATTCGGTTGCATTCAGGCTAAAAATTCCGCGCTCCTTGAGAATCCCCAACACGTTTCATTGTTCTCTATTGAAACCAGTACTTTATCCAAATCAAGTCCAATCTTCGAGTTTGTCTGGGAGAAATGCAAGCAAGCCACGAAGATACGTGGTTCAGAAAATCCTGGATTCTAAAAAAGTGCAAGGGCAGGTGCACTTCTTAGTACAGTGGAGGAATCGCGGGTTAGAAGAACGGTCTTGGATCCCTCGGAGACAACTTCATGCCCCTAAACAGCTGAAGGAGTTCTTCAAGAAATTTCCAAGAAAACCTGGATGTCGGGGTGCCTTGACCCCTCCTCAATGGGGGGGGGTACTGTCACGAGCCGCGGCGGTACTCACAGCCGCCGCGGCTCGCTTCTGGCTCCCTCTAGCGTCCCGGCCGTCACCTTGACGATCGGGACGTCATTTCTTCCCTCTGCCCGGCCGTCGCCAAGGCAACGGCCAGACGCTACCACACAAGCGCTGCGTCCCGGCGGTGCTGGTACCTGGGCGCATGCGCATAGCAGGCAGCCGGTGGGCTGATTTCATTAAGCATTAACAGACATTAGCCTGCAACTGTGTAGGTCAGGGGCAAGACTTGATTGGCTCGGCTGGATACTAGGAAATTAACCTGCAGGAGTGTGTTCAACTGCTGATTGGTCTGTGTCTGTATTTAAGGCAATGAGGTCTGCTGCCTCATTGCCGGTTATAGCTTCTGTGCTCCAGTCTGCTGACCTGCTTGTTCCAGTTCCTGTATCCTGTTATCTACGTTTTGACTTCCCGTGTTTGACCCTTGGCTTGTATTGGACTTCGCTTGTGTCTCCTGTGACCCTGATCCTTGGCTCGTTTACCCGTTCCGCTTCTTTGCCTGTGACCTCTGACCTCAGCTTGTTCATCGATACTGATACCTGCTGCCGGCCTTTGACCTCTGCGCGGACCTGACTCTTCTTGCCTGGGTTCTCCCCAGCCAATACACACTTCACGACCCTCTGTCAGTCTGCAGCCCAGTCTGTCCCCACTATCAGGGGCTCCAGTGAACACCTGACTGGCAGAGTAGACTCCGGACTGTGTTGTGCCGGCTGGAAGGATTCCTAACAAAGACATTCTCTTTCCTTGTCACCTCCTGGTGCCTGGGATAAAACATGGTTACTCTCAACAGGTTCTGGTACTGTAACATGGGTGGCATTAAAATCATTACACACTTCAGGCATAATATGGCATTTCTGTTCCCTGTCACGTCCTGCTACCTGGGAACAAGCTTTGGTACTTTCAGTTGATTCTGACACAGTAACAGGGGTGGCATTGACATCGTCATTACAGACATACTGAGACAGCATTCTTCCTAAATCTGTCCCCAGTAACACATTTATAGGTATATTATCCGAGACCCCAACATCTCTTATACCTCTTCCAGCGCCCCAATCAAGGTAAACTTTGGCTACAGGTACAGTAAGGTGGAATCCACCCACCCCTTTCACAGAAATACATTTTCCTGGAATGAAGTCCTTTAACCCTACCAGTTCTGAATGCACTAACGTAACATCCGCACAAGTGTCTCTTAACCCCACAGTTACCTTGTCACCCACAGTGACTGTTTGTAGGTTGTCCTTCCGGCCCCCTTCTGGTCCCGCAACACACAGGACAGCTGGTGAAGATTGCAGGGAAGGTACCCCCCCAGCGGAGGATGAACTGGTCTTCTTCTCTGGACAGGCGGTACTAATGTGCCCCGCCTGGTTGCACACAAAACACCTGCGGGTGTCTCCCAAAACAGGCTTTGCCCCAACCCTCCCAAAAGATGAAGAAACAGTGGGTGATGGTGTTGAGGGGGATGGCGTTGATCCTCCTGGCCGTCCCCCTTTCCAGGCCGACTGCCCTGGCACGAAAGTCCCTCTTTTAGCTGCAGGTGCCCGGGTGACAGTATACTTGTCAGCCAGTCTAACTGCTTCCGCAGATGATGTAGGGTCCCGATCCACTACCCATTCCTTCACATCAGCTGAGCACAAAGTCACTGTTTGAAGGAAGCACACAGCTGGGCCACAAGTCCTGAATAAGTGTCCGAGGCACTGCGTTTTAAATCTCGGAATTTCTGCCTATGTGCCTCTGGCGTGATATTAAAACGTTGCAACAGGGCACTTTTGATTGCCTCATAATTTCCATCCATCTCAGGTGAAAGATCGGCAAAGGCTTCTAATGCTTTACCTCGCAAACCAGGAGTTAAATATTGTGCCCTCTGATTTTTGGCCAGTCCATACTGTCGTCATGTCTTTTCAAATCCTCGCAAAAAAGCATCCAAATCCCCGTCTTTTTCCAATACAGGGAAATTCTCATGACGAGGTCTGCTAATACCAGCCTCTTTGGCTTCTGGCTGGCATTTGAGCTTGGCAAGCTCCAGCTCAGATCTACTCTCTGCCTCTCGCTCGGCAGCTTCTCTTTTTGCCTGTCGCTCTGCTTGGCGCTCTGCTGCCTCCATAGCAGCGTGCCTCTCTGCTCCCTCCATAGCAGCACGTCTCTCTCTCTCTCCTGACGGTCAGCAGCTTCCTTCTCCTGAAACTGCTGTATGAGTTGCATTTTAGTTGTAATGTCCGCTGGGCCCAAATATTTTAGGGCAGTTTGCAAATAAACGTCCATAGCAGTGTCCACACATGAACCATTAGAATCATCCAAAACTAACCGTCCCTGGTTTTGAGGAATATCCACAGTCATGTCCGCTTCTGAGTCCTGGCTATGCTCTTCCTCGGACTCAACTGTAATTTGATGCTGATCCCTCTGTACAAGAGCTTCAATCAATTGCTCCTTGCTTTTGCCACTTGTGGGAATTCCTGCATCCTCACAATCTGAAATCAGCGCCTCCTTTGTCAAACGTTTATATGCCGCAGCCATCTCCTCAGTTACGTTGCAAAATAAAAGATAGAAAATAAAACAAGAGAGCACAGTGGTCAGCACAGTAGCCTAGTGGTAAGCACGTCTGCCTCACAGCACTGGGGTCATGAGTTTGATTCCTGTCCATGGCCTTATCTGTGTGGAGTTTGTATGTTCTCCCTGTGTTTGCGTGGGTTTCCTCCGGGTGCTCCGGTTTCCTCCCACACTCCAAAAACATACTAGTAGGTAAATTGGCTGCTGTCAAAAATTGACGCTAGTCTCTCCCTCTCTGTCTGTCTATCTCCCTCTCTGTCTGCCTGTGTGTGAGCATGTGTTTATATTAGGGAATTTAGATTGTAAGCCCCAATGAGGCAGGGACTGATGTGAGTGAGTTCTTTGTTCAGAGCTGTGAAATTAGTGGTGCTATATAAATAAATGATGATGAAGAGAGAAGGGGAGGCAACTGCTTTGCACATATGTCTCTAAAAATAATAGGCCCTGAGCTTTGTCCTTGTAAAACTATTGTATTCCTCGCAAGGTTACAATCAGTTTATAAGTGCAAGGATTAATTGCTTAAACCATGCACATAATACTCTAAGAAATTAAATCATCCCACCGCTATGCCACCAATTTGTCACGAACATGCTCCCAGCTGCTGTGACTTTGGGGTGTTTTCTGTATGAGGTCACACACAATTTCAGCCCGCAGTCTCTCTCACCTATCACACAGGTTCTAGACCTACGGAATCGCCCTCAAACACAGCGCTTTCACACCCCCCAGACACTTCAAGATTCAGCCACCACCTATTGGGTACAGGCAATAGGACCCCAATATACTGTGCCACACTGGCACACAGGCTTCTAGTTCCACAAACTAGCAAGACTCACACCAGCACACACAGGGTTAAC
This sequence comes from Mixophyes fleayi, assembly GCF_038048845.1. Taxonomy (NCBI): domain Eukaryota; kingdom Metazoa; phylum Chordata; class Amphibia; order Anura; family Limnodynastidae; genus Mixophyes; species Mixophyes fleayi. The sequence continues at coordinate 81,980,874 of NC_134409.1, forward strand.
TCTTCACACCTCCAGATTGTTACACAAATGTAAATACCAGCACACACCGCTTGTTAATCAAATGTATCAACAAATCACACACAGGGTAACCTGGACGAGCAATCTCTTCTAAACAGGCTAATGAATCCGTTAGAGTATCAAGGACGCAACTTATTAAATTTTAGATTTAATATACGAAAATACAGGGCATTCAGATATAAAGAAAAATAATGAATAAACAATTAATATATTGACATAACAAGCAAAAACAGTTTAAAATACAAAGGATTACATTTAGATTTGCACTTACATAAATTGCATTCTGGCCAAGGGGAATTTGGCTAGGAAGATGGACAGCTTATCAATGTAACTTGATTCCCCAAAAGTCTGACAGTTTTTTTCTTCAGAACACAGATTTTTAAGCAAACTCAAAGGGGACAGCATTCACAGGGGCAGTGTGAATGCTAATGTGGGGGTAGGGATGTCCCCTGGGTGTTACTATACTTTTCTCACAAATATTCCCAGAGTCTTGGCCTGTTTGTAATTCTTCACAGATATATCTCAGAGAAATAACACCACCCTCAATAAACCGGTCATAATCTCACGCACGTTTAAATACCAAATATGATGAGATTACAACAATATCCAATCTCCTCCTGAAATACATGTGACTATGGCTGTTCCCTGTGTAGTTTGTATCTATGTTTTAAGACCCTTGTGTGGTTTTTGCCCCTCAGTACGGAGTGGCATCCAGATTTCCCAAAATATGAACTATGACAACATTTTCCTTTGAAGGTTATATTTCTATATACCTGTATAGGCTTTCACATGCTGCCTACCAGGATCTCCAGCTGTGATTGGCACCACAAAATCTATTCAAGTGTCTAAAGCGAACATCCTGGAAGCTGCTAAAAGTGGCAGGCTTATCTCCTCACACTGGGATGTAAAAAGCCATCAAACACAATTACATCAGACTCTGCGTCTTTAACTGTTACACTAACTTATCAATGGATTCATTTGATACAACCTATTTACACTGCAGTTATGAATTATCCCTTATAAATAACTGCAAGCTCTCTATGTTCACGACACTTAGTAAGAATTTATATCTATATATACATCATGTTTTAATTTGTTTTTGTGTTTTGATATTTATTTGTTGTCCTTTGATGTAAATAATGCTAATATATTATTATATTTTAGTATGTATTTTAATATATACTCAGTCTATATTTTAGTTGATGATGTAATCATGTTTTATACATGCACGTTCTCTCTTATCAGATTAAGAAATTATAAAAAGCGCTCTACATATGTTAATTTTATTGTTGAAATTAAATTATATATCGAAAACATACTAATTTAGGTGATTATATAATATGTTAAATATTGTATAATATGTTATTGAAAGTTCATAAAAGAATAACATATAACATGTTTTAACATTTAATTTTTTTCATTTTATGTTTTACAATATATTGATATGATACCACGTGGAATACACATGATAACGATTTAATTAGAGGACAGGTCTTTAAAAAGACGTAGCCAGGTGGTAAATGTACACATTATTGATGATGCCTCTAAGGAAATTGTACCTTTACGATGAAATGCGTTATCATTCTATATTTTAATATAAGCGCTATCACCTTGAGTTCAGTTGAATGGATTCACAGACATTCTTCTATGCTAAATTTTTAGATATAGCGATCACTGGTACTCAGCTCGCAGCCTGTCAGCAGAGGTCTGGACGCTGATTGTAAGGAAACACACACGTCGGTAATAATATCTGGAAAGCAAATAGCTTGAGAGCTGCACCACCTATGGGCAATATACGCTCTGCAATTCTACAACAATCGAAGCTAATCACATATTTAAGAGCCGCTGCATTTGAAATACCTTGCAGGGCAGGTTCCTGACATTTCATTTCCTCCACATATGAGCTGATTGCAGCGTGTTCCAAATTCATCATCTACTTTGGAGTGGTGATATTATAAAAGTTCCTTTTTATTGAAGGATATCAGCAACAAGATAGGCATTTATTTTCATTTGCTAATTAATTTGAATGTTTGTTATATTGAAATCAACTGTATCACCAAGTCGCCATCACCACATGGTGTTTTACGGAAGGTTAGCCAGCTTCGACAGACAGCTCTCAGGTGAGGTACTAAATTGCCATACGCCTAAATTCTATATCCGTGGGACTAATAATAAGGAACCTGATTCATTAAGGAAAGTTAAGCAAAAGTAAGTAAGACAAAACCATGTTACATTGGAGGGAGAGGTAAATTTGAAATGTGATGGCAGATTTATAGTTGGGGTAGGGCACGTCCTTGATCAACTTTAAATTTCAGTGTGCAAATAAGCTATCAAGTAATTGTGTGCTACATGAAAAAAATAGACAGTATTTTCCTTATATGCAAAATAGTAAACTAGTTTGCACCTCTTGCATTGCAACATGATTTTCTCCAGAAAACTTGAGTATGAAAACATACTCAATTTTTTTGCTTAGCTTTCCTTAACGAATCAGGCCCATGGTGTGTAATTCCCCTACAATAACCATCTATTACAAAGAGTACTACATGCATGTATGAACACATATTTCAATGTTATCATATAAGAGTGATTCTGGATCTTGGACATGCTCGTTTAAAAACAAGATTTTGATATCACAAAGGTTACTCATTTGAGAAAAGACCGGAATCAGAACTCTATTGAATTTCTGTATGTGCTCAAATACAGATTCAGTTTGTAGAGTTGTCAAAGTGAATCCTATTGAAAGTCAAATATATAATTTTATTGTAATAAGGTACCGTTATTCTTGAATTTACTATATGGTTATTTAAATGACAGGTTTTAATGTTTTAAAAAAGTGTTTACGTTATTTATATACTATTTCATGAACTCATTTAAGCATATCTATTGACATTTTAATCTGAGACTGCATACAGTTCGGTGGCTGGTCCAGTGGGAGGGACTATCCACCAGTAAGCATACCGTGCCCCAGACTGGGTCTTAAACCACCCCAAACTAACTATATCATAATTCACTTTCAACGTCATTAATTTTAGTTGACCTATTTAAATATAAAAGTTATATCTTTACTACCACTTTTGATATTGTTTCTCACACCTCCTGATCACATTTTCTAAATCCTCCCCATTCCACCTCTATTTCCCTTAACTAAACCCTGTTCTCTGTTTAACACAATCTCGCACACTGCATTTTCAATCCCCCAGTTCATGGTGATTTATTTCTTCCAGCCATCTAAGCATCTTCTCCCCCAGCACATTGAAATGCAGAATGTCCCTTCTTCAGAGGCTGTAACTGAGTGTTAAATCAGACCAGTTCTCAAAAAAAAACAAACACAGAATGAAAATGATTTTTATTAGATTCCAAAAAACTTACTGACCTACATTTTATCCTTAATCATTCAATGCCCTTGTCTTCAGAGTTTATCAGATGCCCTTGATCCTCTCTTGATTAGCTGCTAATAAATTGACCCTAGTCTGTCTGTGTGTCTGTGTGTTAGGGAATTTAGACTGTAAGCCCCAATGGGGCAGGGACTGATGTGAATGAGTTCTCTGTACAGCGCTGCGGAATTAGTGGCACTATATAAATAAATGGTGATGATGATGATGATTAAAAAAAAATAAATTCTTGGATCTACTACACTCCATATTCAATCCAAAAATAAAATTGTCCCTCCCTGGTACCACCATTTATACTTGTTCCCGGACTGGTCTATCCCCATCTACCTTCCTAGCTACATGGTACAACAACCCTTTACACCAGGTCACACTCCCCACCTCCATAGCCGCAAGGCTGCCTCCAGCCTGGTGCCTAATGCCTTTCAGTGAGGGATCAGAGAGCTGAGCTGTCCTGAACTCTTCCCTGCGGTCCTCACTATTGTCTAAGACAGGATACGCTGCAGGGGGGTCTATGTTGGGGTTACTAGGATCAGTCAAAGTGGGGTCAGCCAAAGGGAGGTCACTGTGGTCAGCTGTACTCACCACTGGAGCTGGCATACTGCTAGAGACAGGAGCATCCCTGGGCACCCCCACATTATCAGGTTGGCAGGAGACAACATCCCCTGCATTGCTAGGGGATTTAGTCTTTCCAGAGGCAAAGAGCTGGCTGTTTCCTGATGAAATAGCAGATGTGGTCTGTTCCTTTGGGCTGACTGAAGCTGTGGTTGCTGGTGATGGCTGCTGGCTAGCAGGTGTGGTCTTTTCCTCTGGGCTGGGTTGTGCAGATGTAGATCCTGAAGACTGTAGTTGGGCAGCTTGGCTCCAGGTAATGGGGTTGAGAAATGTGGTCTCAATTCCACCCCCAATATCGTTGCCCAAGATCACATCATTTGGGGGGCCATCCATAACGGCAACATCTCGTAACTCCTGGCCATCTACCCGGTCCAGATACATCCTTGCGACAGGCACTTCCCTCTCCAGTCCAACTTTGGCAGTGCGACTCTGCTACACTGCAGCAGGATCAATAAGTTGGTAAATCACAACAGTAGTTGAGGCCCCTGAGTCTCTAAGTCCTTCACCCTGCTGGGGTCCCACTTGGACCGTCTGCAGGTTCCTCCACATGTTTTTGGACAAACAAGTGACTCTCCGCTGAGTCAACTTCAGACACGCTACACTCCATTGGGCTGACAGGGGTGGAAACAGTCTCTACTGGCTCACCTTCGCCAGTTAAGTCACCAGTACTCGGTTTAGGGGCACGAGTCTGGGGTACTGGGGCTGAGAGACAGTTCATCCTTAAATGACTTGTTTTCCCACAGCTGTAGCACTTCTTATCTAGCCTGGGCTTCGATGGTCTCTGATAACTGCCAGGGACAGGGCTGGGCGGTGACTGGCGAGGGGTACTCGAAGAGTTAGGTGCTTGCTTTAGGGGTTGAGTAGAAGAGGGGTGTCCCCCTGATTGTTCGTCCTTTGATGTTGACTGTTTGCCTGGCGGTTTCTTCAGACATTTGCAGAATACACATTTTCTCCACTCGATTGCTAACTTGAGACAAGACCTTTCCTCTACCAAAATACACAAATGACTTCCTCAGCAAATGCTTATTGCATCAGAAATGAATACCTCAGGAATGAATGACATTCCTCTTCAAAGTGCCACATGATATAGTAAAATCGTACAAAAAGTACATTAGGCAAAAAAAGGAACAAACGTGCGTTTAGCAAGGTGCACTATGTGTCCCTAAATTGTTGTGATAATCACATGAGTCATCCACTTAAAATATAACTTTTATTTGATATAAGTCTAAAAAAACAGAGAAATATAAAATGATATCAAACTAATAAAACAAATTAAGTGACATTACTGAGTGCACTAGCTATTTGCTCTTGTATAAACGAAAAAAAACCTAAACAATTCTATGATAAATTTAACAATCACCATAGTATTCAATCCTTCATCAATTGTGACACACAGGGGGTAATTTATTGCCTCATGTACCTGTAATTTGAGTTACATAGGAATGACGAGCAGACCATTAAAACAACGTCTACTAGAACATATTGGAAATATTAAAAATGCAGAACAAGATATCTCGAAAATGAACCACAGTTGCCAGACACTTTCTGAGATTCCATAATTGTAATCCAAAACATCTCTCAGCATTTGGAATGGAGAAAGTAAAATTAGGAATGAGAGGAGGTGATTTAAAATTGGAATTACTAAAAAGGGAAGCACGGATGATATTCCTTATGGGAACAATACATCCCACTGGACTGCACCGCTATAGATTTTAACATTGGTTGTTTTACTTAACAACCTCATAACTTTCAGTTTTAGAGAAAGGCTTTATTCACTATATTTGCACACTCTAGGTGGTAAATGTATCAAAGTCCGATTTCGCAAATCCAGGAATTTTCTCAGGAGAGTTGACATTTGCAGATGTATGAACCTGAAATTTCATGTAAAATCGCCAGAGTTGTGTTTCTGTCAAAATCAATAATTCCAAAATCGCTAGAGATCAAACTCCCGACTGTTTGCCACTCTATCTATACAAGCTTCAAATGTATGAAGCTGTGATTTAGCAAACTCTCCTGAGTTTGCTTTAAAAGACGCCAGATACAACACGCTGCATTCTAGCAGTGTGTTCAGCAAACACATCACTGTTACACTGTCTATAGAGCCGGAGGTACTGGCAAACTGATAGAAATAAATAAAAGTAAAAAAAAAAAGCGTGGGGTAATAACGGCGATAAAAGAGTTAAAAAAATAAATGAACCCCATTTTGTTTTGTGGAACTACTAGTTCCAGCCAGCCAGGGTGCCATAAACAGTGTGGGCATGCTGATACTTGCATAACTACAAGCACCAGCATACCCATGGCAGCCAGGGAATGTTGGCACTTGGAGAACCACAAGTGCCAACATGCCCTGACACCCACGGCTGGCTGGGACCTGTAGTTCCACTTAAGAAAATGTTGAATAAACCACCACACCCTGTTTACAACCACATACTTTTAATAAAAATAATAAAACTCCAATAAAAACACAAAACACCCTCATTTATATCACATACTTTTATTAAAAATAATATTATTTAAATCTTTTATCGCCGTTATTACCCTACACCCACCGGCCAGGGGTGTAGGAAGAACCCTATCGCTTTCAGCACTGGGCTGGTTGTCACTAGATGGGGGCCCGCTCGTTTTTTTGGGCGTACCTCACTCCCTAGGGAATCCAGCCCAGCACTGAACAGCCTTGGGTTGGTTTGTCATTATGGCAGGGTGACCCTTGCCGCGTGTCCCCCTGCTATAGTGCCACCAACTCCGGCTGGTTTGCATAGTGCTGGTTAAGTGAAAATCGGGGAGACCCCATACAAAATTTTTCACCGATTTTTACGTAACCAGCGGTAGGCTGGCAGCACTAGGGTTAAAAGTGAATAGAGGGGGGACCCTACGGCCTTTTTTAAAAAACTTTTATCTATTTTTAACAGTTTTGACAGCTGCAGGGACCTCCGGCTGTATAGGCAGGGACAGTGTAACAGTGATGTGTTTACTAATCTCGCAGCTACATAAGGACAACACAGGAGAGTTAGCTAAACACGGAGGTGTTTTACATCGCAGCAAATCGCCAGAGATGACCAGCGATTTTGAAGATCAGGGTAAAAATCGCAGCTTGATACATTTGATAACTTTTGGACTAAAATCGCTGGTAAAGACCCGCTATTTGCCGCGATTTTAAAACTCTAATAAAATCGGACCTGGATACATTTACCCCTATTTACCCCTAGGGGGTAAATGTATCAATCTGTGGGTTCTTCAACACCCGCGTGTTCAGCCTCTTCCGCGATTAAATTTCAAGCGGCGCTGCATTGTAAAGGGAAGTTAACCCTTTACAATGAAGCGCCGCTTGAAATTTAATCGCGGAAGAGGCTGAACACGCGGGTGTTGAAGAACCCGCAGATTGATACATTTACCCCCAGATCTTTATTCTAACAGTCACTTATCTTAATATTACATTTTTGTTATTTTATATATATAACAATCATTCCTAATTTTTCACCTTCTATATTACTTTTTTGACCTCAAGAAGTTTCTTAGTATTTTTTCATTTTATTCTTCCTTCAATTTCAAAACATATTAGTCAATTATGTTTAATGATCAATTAAGGAGCAACAGTTTATTTTAATTACTTATTTTTTTAATCACATAATGAGACTGACATTATGTTTAAATGTTTACATATTATATATCAGCGATAACTAGCTTATATGAAGAGGCTATTAGGTAGAGATGGTCACTGACCCCCGTGTTTTGGTTTTGGATTCGGTTTTGGATCTGGATTACCGTCGTGTTTTGGTTTTGGTTTTGCAAAACCGCCATTGCGTGTTTTGTATTTGGTTTTGTTTGGTTTTGTTTTGCTATTTTGTTGGAAAATCAATGTTTTTGGGCCTAAAATTACCCAATTTAGTGCTCCAACTGTTTCATAGATAAGTAATCTAATTGTAGAGGTAATAAATCATCCAAAAAACAGTTTAATTCCTGGTAAGTAGGCCTTCATTTATTCTACACACAAAACAGATTGTCTTCCTCTCCATCTATGCATATTGGCAATGCAGCCATCGCCTTTGGATGTATATTACACCCTACACTTATAGTTAAATATGTAAAAAAATGGAAAAAGGCAGTTTGCTTTCTGTCTCTATAGGCCCCAATGTACTTGTTTAAAATCAAAAAAATTCAGCCTTTATAGACTGTACAATATTAAGAGAAGTGGACAAAGCCAGTTTGGGGTCACTCTGTCTATGACACCCTACCCTTAAGGATAAATTGCCCAAACAGCAGCCTTTCAAGGCGGTACGTGATATGGAAATGCCACAAGTCCCTTTCCTCTTTGGGGGTAGATTGCACCCTACACTTACATAGAAAGTTTTAAAAGATGTTATCATCGCATCTTCAGCTTCATCCTCGCCCTCATCAGTGTGTACGTCATCATCACAGACTATCAATTCATCGCCGCTTGAATCCGCCATTAGAGAACATTCAGTGCTTGGATGTCTTGGATGGTGAAGGCCTTCCTCGTGGAAGATGTAGTTAATTTTTATAAACATCATTTTCTCCACATTTTTGGGAAGTAACCTTCTACGGCGATCACTAACTAAGTTACCTGCTGTGCTGAACACTCGTTCAGAGTACACACTGGAGGGTGGGCAGCTTAAGTATTGCAATGCAAGTTTGTACATGGGTTTCCAAATGGCCTGCTTTTCTTTCCAGTAAGGAAAGGGACTGTCTGACATTTCCATATCAACTACCTCTTGAAAGTAATCCTCCACCATCCTTTGCATGTTTATACTCGTATTGGATGGAGTTATGGGCAAAGTGACACATTTTTTTGAAAAATCCTAAAAACCAGCCCAGATGTTAAATTGTTCTGGTCTGCCCCCTGCGTCTTCCCTGCTTCTTTTTGGGAAATTTAATTTTTTACGAGCAGCAGCAGCTTGAGAAAGTGAAGGAGGACACGTCGTCAAGCCGAGGCCCAGTTCAGCGGCCAACTTGCTGAGCAATAGCTCCTTGCAAAAGTTCACATCTCACTCATTTACAAGTAAAGACTCAATGTAGGTCTTAAACCTTGGATCAAGCACAGTGGCCAAAACGTTCTGATCCGAGTTCAAGATCTTAATAACTCGAGGATCATTGTGAAGCGTATGAAGTACTTGATCGACAAGGCCAACATACTTTGCTGAATTGCTTGCTTTCAGCTCCTCCTTCATTTTCTCAAGCTGCTTTTCCAATAGTCTAATTAAAGGAATGACTTGGCTCAAACTAGCAGAGTCTGCACTCACCTCACACGTCACAACTTCAAATGGTTTCAGCACCTTACACAGCACTGATAGGATTCCCCACTGTGCAAGAGTGAAATACATCCCCCCTCCTTTCCCAATGTGATGGCTTCTGCAATATGCTTGGATGGCTTTGCGCTGTTCCTCCATCCTCTGAAGCATGTACAGGGTGGAATTCCACCTAGTTACCACCTCTTGCTTAAGTTGGTGGCAGGGCAAGTTAAACTGCTCTTGGAGCTGCTGTAATATCCTACATGCTGTGGCTGAATGCCTGAAATGGCCTGAAATTTTACGGGCCACCGAAAGCATCTCCTGCACCTCACGGTTATTTTGTAGGAAGCTCTGCACCACCAAGTTGATGGTGTGAGCAAAACACGGAATGTGTTGGAAATCACCCAGCTGTAATGCTCGCACTATATTGTTGGCGTTGACATACCCTGGGGAGAGTCCAAGTGGTATAAGCCATGCATAAATCACATCTCTCAGTTTGCGTAACAAATTGTCAGCTGTATGCCTGTTAGTGAAGCCGGTGATACAAAGAGTGGCCTGCCTGTGACAAATGTAACGTAGTGGTGTACATGCTGCTGGTGTTCCTGCTGGTGATGGTGAATGACCAACCCAGTGGGCTGTCACAGTCATATAGTCTTTGGTTTGGCCACTTCCACTTGTCCACATATCTGTGGTTAAGTGGACAGTGGGCAGAATGGCATTTTTCAGCACAATCTCTACATTTTTACACACTTTTTGGTATAGTTGTGGAATTGCTTTACGGGAGAAATGGTGTCGCGATGGAATTCTGCAACGCGGACACAAAACCTCAATTAACTGTGAAAAACCAGCTGCGTTTATTGTGGAGATTGGACGCAGATCTAACACTAACATTGCAGCCATGGCGTCTGTGATTCGCTTGGCGACTGGGTGACTGCTGTCATATTTGCTTCCCCTCGCAAATGATTGTTTCACAGTTAATTGCTGAAATGTAGGACTGCTCATTTTCTTGACCTGCCTCTGGGATGACGATTCACCCTCAGCAGCAGCAACAGCAGCAGCAGTGGTACTAACGCTTTCTTCAGAAGAATCAATAATAGTGCAGGAGTCATCCAGCCTTAAGTGAGATGCCGGGCTAACTCTGAGCGCTACTGAGGATATTGATGAGGATGGTGTGGTGGGTGTATTTTGTAGCCATCGGGATGTCGGTGAGCGGAGGGTCTTAGCTGATGATGGAGTGCTTGTAATTTTTTGGGAAGAACTTTCAGCTTTTCCCAACACTTTGCCATGAACTCTCGTTAAATGGCGTAACATAGACGAGGTTCCAAGATGGTTAAGGTCCCTCCCTCGACTGACTGTGGCTTGACATACACTACAAATGGCTATACAATTGTTGTCTGGATTTGGGTAGAAATAATTCCACACATAAGAAGTGGATTTTTTTGTTTTATCCCCAGGCATGACAATGGCCTTTTTCTTGTCACGTGCCAGAACTGCTGCCACTGGTGCAGGACTTACACAAACAACCTCATCCTCATCAACATCTTCATTAGCGCCCTCGTCGCCTACACAAATCTCCCCCTCATCCTCTTCTAATTCTAAAGTGGCATCATCAATTTGTGTATCACCGGCTACACTCGGGCTATTAAGGCACACATCAGCAGAATGCTCACGATTAGACATCCCACTGTTGGATGGACTCTCCACAGGGATTGGTGTCATTTGTGAATCAGAACAAACATTATCCTCTAATGCCTTACTGTTATCTTGCAGCTCGGCTCTGATGTGTAACAGTAGTTGTGCACCAATTGTAGGCTCGGTAACTTTTTGGAATCTGCCACTAATAGCCAAAGGTGAAGGCCTCATTCTCTCTTTGCCACTGTGTGTGTAGAATGGCATGTTGGCAATTTTTTTTTTTATCGGCACTTAACTTTTTCTTTTCGCTTCAACACAGTAAAAAAAAAAAAAAATGTTTTTGTTTTGTGGACTGATTTCGATACACTCTGTAGTTTGACATCGCCTTGCCCAGATGATGTACTGGGAACACTAACATCAGGACTGGTGACAGAACCTGGTTGCTCATTCTGCTCATATGTGGACTGCTTTGAATCCATTCTCAGCCCAAAGCACTTGTAGTGCTAAAAATTATTTGGTAAGATACTGCTGACAGATAGTAATTTTGACAGCCATAAATACTTATGCACAATTATGGGGAACACCCCAATAGCACTGGGGTGTGCTAAAAATTAGTTGGTAGATACTGCTGACAGATAGTAGTTTTGACAGCCAGAAATATTTATGCACAATTAGGGGGGACACCCCAAAAGCACTGGGGAGTGCTAAAAATTAGTTAGTAGATACTGCTGACAGATTGTAATTTTGACAGCCAGAAATATTTATGCACAACTAGGGGGGGACCCAAAAAGCACTGGGGAGTGCTAAAAATTAGTTGGTAGATACTGCTGACAGATAGTAATTTTGACAGCCAGAAATATTTATGCACAATTAGGGGGGACACCCCAAAAGCACTGGGGAGTGCTAAAAATTAGTTGGTAGATACTGCTGACAGATAGTAATTTTGACAGCCAGAAATATTTATGCACAATTAGGGAAAGCACTGGGGAGTGCCAAATATTGAAAAGAAAAAAACCTCTATCCTCTTCTCTAGCAATTTTTCTTATAATTGGAATAAGAATATTTGATTCTCTATCCCTGCTCTAATCAGCCTGTGACTACACCCTGCTCTCTCCCTCTGTCAAATGGCGATGGATTGCTGTGGAGGCGTGTATTTATAATCTTGAAGTTCGCGAGAACCGAGCCCCGAGATCCGACGACGTCACAATGACGTTCGGCATCGATTTGGATTCGGAGCGTGCTCAGCTCGGTACTCGGATACCCAAAGTTCGTGTGGGTTCGGTTCTCGTGGAACCGGACCCGCCAATATCTACTATTAAGCAGCACAAATAATACTTTGAATAGAGAATTGCACTGATACAGCTTATATACGATACCACTGTCACTATGAAATCTGTCATCCATCTAGATGCGATCCAATAGTTAAAAATACATAAGAGCCTAAGTTTACAATAATAGACTTTGCTACAACACAATCAGTATTATTATTCAAGAAACTCATTGATATAATTAATACATATTATTAATCACAAAGAGATCAATTTAATTCATTTATAGTTACAGACGTGAATCAACCAATAAAAACATATAAAAATATGTAAGAGGTGTAGTTTAATGAAAACCCATTATTCATTGGCAAATTGCATTGTCAATCATATGAGACACTTTTCTCCGATTGGCCCTCTGCCTTGACGTCACTCTGTAAACCCGGGACTGACAGTATATAAGAACTGTCAGTTCATCCCGTCGGCTTGCCTAGACTAAGCACCACCTAGCGAAACATGTGCTGGTGTTCCAGTTGGGTGCACCTGATTTACTATTATTGTTACGAGTCGCGGCTCCCCGACGGGCCGCCGCGACTCACTTCCTGTGTCCTCAGACATCCCGGCCGTCTCCATGATGACCGGGACGTCACTTCCTCCCCCCACGTTCCGGTTGCCTGGGCAACAACCGGGACGCGCTGTCTCACCTGCCGCAGTGCCCGGCCAGCTGTCCTACAGCCAGGCGCATGTGCGCAGAAAAAGGTACTTTATCTGAATATTATTCTTTTTATTTATGACCTCCTATGGTCTCTCTTACAACACCAGTTATTTGTGAATGCTGTGTATTCTGGGCATAGTATTACTTGGCTTGACATGCTGTGATTATGTATTGGGAGGACTCTCGCTGCACACTACTCTTATTGGTTCCTCTCACTACTTAAGGCAGTGAGGACAGAGCCTCACTGCCAGTTATAGCTCCCAGTGTAGCTAGGCTCCCTGTTCCCTGTTTCCTGCACCTCTGCTGTATCCTCGTTCTGATTTCCCGTGTATGACCCCTGGCTTGTTTCTGGACCCTGTTGTATTGCCTGTGACTCCTGACCTCGGATAATGCTTGGAATTTCTCTGTCTGCTGCCGGCCCTCGACCTCTGCCTGGACTTCACTCTGCCGTTGCTTCTACCCTCCATAGCTGAGTTCTCCCCAGTCAGCGCTCATCTCTTGACCATCTGTTGTCTGCAGCCATGTCTGTCCCCACCACTAGGCGCTCCAGTGAACACCAGACTTCAGAGCAGACTCCGGTCTTTGACGTGCTGACTGGAGGGGTTCCTAACAATTATATGGAGGGGATGGGGATCCTATATGCAGCATAAGCTCCTATAAGTCCTGAGTTAGGAAGGAGCATAGGAGGCAGTTAGCAATTCACCGTCCATAGCCTGCCATTATGGATCACAGATTTTGAATACAGCCACACTGAGGCATAATGACAAGTGAGGCTTTTAGGGTAAATGCACTTAAAGGACGACAGGGTTTGTAACAGGCTGAACACTTACCTGAAGGGGTTAACATTGGGTGGGGCTTGACCAATGGTAGCTCCTGTGGGAGGGTTCTGGATTGAATATAACAGACGGCACTTCCTGGTTTACATCACTCTTCAGCACGAGATCCCACACACCCACTCCTTAGTTAAAGTATTTTTATGTGACAAGGTTTTTGTGGTAGGAAGGCACTGCGTTCAGCGGCTGATTAGTGGGCGCAAAAATAGTTGGCCGCAGGTCACTGTCCCCTTAGAGGTACCAGTAACTCCTTTTTGGTCCTTCGGTGAGGAGGGCCCCCCGTCCGGCTCGTTGAGGGATGGCAGCGTGAGTTTAGAAGGGGCAGTCACTCTGATGCCTATTCAGCGCATGATAGTTTGGGATGTGTTCCCCATGGTTCGTGGATGTACGGCGATTTGCGCCAGTTCCCACGTTATCTGGTTATATCAGCTTAGGAGCTGTATCGCAGTGCCCTTTCTCCACCACCATAGGTTTAGTTTAATACTAATATAATAATAAATGTCCTCCATTTTTAGCAAACTTATACATGTGTGTTTATTTGATATAAATGTTTAAGAATTTTTAAGGTTGATGTAAAGATTATGGGAACATACACAGTGAGCCCTTTATAGCCATTGTGGATAAGACTATCTCTGTGTTCACTAGCTCCATTATATTTCAGTTAGCTAGGAGCATTTAGAAGGTAGATAGACTCCTTCCTTTCCTGATTTCACATCTTGCATAGACCTTAGGCATTTGGATATACTACTAGAAAATAGCTATACTAATACATCTATACCTCCTCTCTATCATTCTCAGTGGGAGAATTATTAAGGGAAACACAAGTGGCAGACATTTGAACATTAATTCAGTACATCAATTTGCATATTTTTTTTTTAAACTCTTTATTTTATGAGCTCCACACAGCAGGTAGTAAAAATATCGAAACAGAAGATCCAAAACATGTCAGTAAGAATACAGAAAGTAAAAACATAAGACATATTATTACAGACATTTCTTGTTATGAGTAAGCAGTGAATTAACCTATGAAGGTGAAATTGAACAAAAAATAAATGATCTGATCCAATAAAGGACTCTGCTGCTATGGAACTCTGTGTCAATGCTGTTTCTTTTTCTCTTTTAGAAAGAAAGATAGAAAAGTAAAGGGGGGAGGGTAGGAAAGGGAAGGGGTAAAGAAGGGAAGGTATAAAATTGATGAATACATCTGAAAGATTGTTTTTTAGGGGGCATTGTTGCTTGATGGAAGGAGTACCAAAAGTCCCAAACCTTGTGAAAGTTTACAATTTTGTCATGGAGGAGACTGGTAATATATTCCATAGTGGCCATGTACCACACATGAGAGACTACACTTTAGAGGCTTGGTGGATGGAGGGATTTCCCTTCTTTCGCTATCTGCAAGCGAGTAGCGGCACAAATATGCTGTAAAAATCTGTCTCCCTGTTTATGTAGGGCTTTGACCCGGGAGCATAACAGCATAGCTATTGCGTCGGGCAACACCTCAATGTCTAAAATTCTTGTTATTAGGTCAGCAACCTGAGACCATAGATTAAAGATATTAGGACACGTCCACCAAATGTAGTAGAATGAGCCCACCTCCCCACAACCTATATTGACCACTTTTTAAAGCCCATTAGCTGCATATCCCTCACTTTGTTTATACAAGAGCAAATATCTAGTGCACCCAGTCATTTTACTTATATAATTTGTTTTATTATTTTGATATCATTTTATATTTCGCTGTTTTTTTAGACTTATATCCAATAAAAGTTACATTTTAAGTGGATGACTCACGTGATTATCAAAACAATTTAGGGACACTTAGTGCACCTTGCTAAACGAACCTTTGTTCTCTTTTTTGTCTTATGCCATATTTGTGTTTTAAGGTTGCAGCCCAGATATAAGTTAAGTAACAATATAGAGAGTATTGTATACACTCATTTTCTATTAGTATTATATCAACTTGGTTATTGTCCTACAGCTGGTGCAATAGTACAATCCTCTTCTTTCTTCTATAAAATCAGTACATTGCAATGATATAAATAAGCGCCCTGTGCTATTTCCTTAAAATTAATTTATACCATAAGTTATTTATAAGTGATCCAGTCATACCACCCACTCTATTAAATGCAATTATCTAATCATGTGTAGCTCAGAAGCTGACTACTGTGATTGTGAAGATACACTGTTTTGTGTACCCCAAAACCATGGTACACATCCCCTGTTGGCTGGCGCAGGGTTTTTAAGTAATGGGCAAGGAGACATATGGACATTTTGACCATAAAACTGGGGATGTGGAATAGCTGCATTATCTTGCCTCTTAATGGTCAACAAAACTTTAACTTTGGATAGAAACTTTAAACAAACTGGGAACAAGGCTGTTACAGTTACACACAACTTTAACTGACCCCTATGCCAAGGTCTAATTAATATTGCATGCTCTATGTCACACTACACATGGACATACAAGGTAGCTAAAATAAATGCAGATGTGATAACAAAAGAGAGGAATGGTCCTTCTCATGATATTTCTTGCAATTTAGTAAGAAAAGGACATAGCTCAGAGCAGAGGAGTAAGTGTGGGTCTGTGTGGAGATTGCAACAGTAGCCAGGGTATACTACTGAGTGTAGTATGAGTGGGAGTAGGTTAGACTCTAGTAAACTGGTGGGATTTCATAGCATGTTTAAAGATTTGAAGGCTGGGGAAGAGTTTGAACAGGCATGGTAAGAAATTCCATAGGTGGGTAATGTTATGGAAGAGGTCTTATAAGCGAGCATGAGAGGTGGTTATGAGACAGCAGGTGAGGTGCAGGTCAGAAGCAGGTCTACTTGAGGTACAGTATGTCCATATAAGGTTTGAGGTGTATTAAGGGGTGCTGTTGAGAGCTTAGTAGGTGAGTGTGAATAAGTGAATTGGATTCCGGAAGACACCAGTAAGATGGTGCAGCAGATGTGGAGCAGCAAAAGACAAAGCTCAGTATTGCCAAAGCATTTATGATTGAATAAAGTGGTTACACAGAATGCCAGATAGGAAGAGGTTGCAGTAGTTCAGGTGGGAGATAAGAGCATGAATAAAAGTTTTGGTTGCATCTTGGGTACATAAGGGCATAATCTGGAAGTATTTTGAAGGTGAAGGTGACAGGACTGTGAGAGAGACATTGGAAATGAGTAAAGCAGAGAGTGCATTGAAGGGTGACACAAAGTGGGTTTGGGAGACTGAGGAAATTGTGAGGGTGTTGATGGTGAGGGAGATTTGAGTGCAAGTGATGACTCATGGAGAAGGGAAAATGATAAATGCTGTTTTGGAAATGTTAAACTTTAGATAGCATTGTGTCACACACCGGCCCCATGGACGGCGTTGTTACCTCTATCTCATAAGCGGTGACCACGGTATTCTGGACTCAGTGTTTTCCTTTACAGTCTCCATCTGGTTTTCCGTTCTGCGCATGTGACAATCACCACTCTCTCTTATGACCTCCTACCCGCTCCCATTGGCTCTGGCACTATGGAGCGCTACTTAAACCTCCCAGTTCCTGCTCTCTGGATCTTGTTCTTCGAGTTACTCACTCTCATCAGGATTGGGCTCTCTTCTTGTGACTTACCTGTGGTTGCTGTGCATCGCTGTTCCAAGATCTGCTGTAGTTTCTCTCAGGTGCCTTCGCTGGAACTCCCACATTACCCGTTCTCTGCTGCTGCATTCTGAGTTTTCTCTGCAGGCTTCACTACTCGGACTTCAGCGATTTACGTTTGTAACTCCAGCCTTATTAGGAACTCTCTACACCTGCTGCACTGAATTACCATCTAACGGATCAGCTCAGTTCTTCATTATTACTGTTTCTACTGAACTGTCACTGTACTAGTAATTTATCTGCTGTTGCCCTGAATTACCATCTAACGGATCAGCTAAGTTCTTCATTATTACTGTTTCTACTGAACTGTTGCTGTACTAGTAATTCATCTGCTGTTGCTCTGAGTTGCCATCTAACGGATGAGCTAGTTCTTCATTATTATTGTTTCTACTGAACTGTCGCTGTACCAGTAACTCATCTGCTGTTGCTCTGAGTTACCATGTAACGGATTAGCTAGTTCTTCATTATTACTGTTTCTACTGCACTGTTGCTGTATCAGTAATTCATCTGATGTTGCCCTGAGTTACCATCTAAATGGATCAGCTAGTTCTTTATCGTTACTGTTTCTATTGAACTGCCGCTGTACCAGTAATTCATCTGCTGTTGCTCTGAGTTATCATCTAACGGATCAGCTAAGTTCTTCATTGTTATTGTCCTCAGTGAACTACACCTGCCCCAGGATTCATCTACCGTTGTTCTGAGTTACCAACTACGGATTAGCTAAAGTTCCATCTCTCCATTTCCTGCTACCTTAAGTATCCCCTCTACATCAGGCTCCACCTATTGTTCTGCCTTACTCTTTCTGGGAACCGCGACCTGCGGTAATAGGTGCTTCAAAGCCCATGCCCTCTCCTAGGGCTTAATGGTGAATATCACCTAACGTTAGACTCTGCGCCCCAGTTCGAGCATCAGTCATCTGCAGACATACAGGACTCTCTAATTATTTACCAGATTTCGTGACACATTGGTACATACATGTGGAAATTGGTGATAGTCATTACACCGACTACCACAAACCCTACAACACTTACCCCGACAAGGATTGCCCGACCGTCTGTTTCCTGACACATTTGTAATCCCGAATGTTTATTAAACTGATTTGCAAGAAGTCCGATCACTGAACATGCCGGCACCTGTAAATGACGTAACTTTGAAATGCTACAGTATTATTTATACTCTTAAAGGGTAATTTAAGGAGGCACCACCTCTATAATTTAAAACCTTTACTAAAACAAATTGGTCCTGAGTCATTAAGGAGAGTAAAGCATAGAGAAGGAGTAACTTTGTATCTGAGCAAAACCATGTTGCTCACCGTTGATGCGTTAGCTGAGCAGGGTGGAGCAGAGACAGGGGAGGATGCACAGGTAGGCAGCTGGGTAACAGTTACTAGGGGTAGCAGAGGGAGGAAGAGGCAGGCCAGTTCTGAGCTAGGCAATCCCAGCAGATTTGCCAGATTGGATGAATATACTGTGGAAGGCAGTTCAGAATTGGTAGAGTTAAATGACACTGCTTCCTCTAGCAACCAGGGGAATGGTCTCTCCAGCACAGAGGGGACCAAAGTTACTCAGGGACCCAGGCAGATTGTGGTGGTAGGGGATTCAATTATTAGGAAGGTAGATAGGGCAATCTGTTACCGGGACCGTGCATGCCGAACAGTGTGTTGTCTCCCGGGTGCTCGGGCTCGGCATATTGCGGATCGGGTGGACAGATTGTTGGGAGGGGCTGGGAATGACCCAGCGGTTTTGGTGCATGTTGGCACCAATGACCGAGTTAGAGGAAGAAGGGGTGTCCTAAAGAATGATTTCAGGGACATAGGTCGCAAACTTAAGGCAAGGACATCCAAGGTAGTATTTTCGGAAATACTACCTGTGCCACGCGCTAGTCCAGGGAGGCAGCGGGAGATTAGGGAGGTTAATGCGTGGCTAAAAGATTGGTGTAAGAAGGAGGGTTTTGGATTCTTAGAGCACTGGGCTGATTTCTCGGTCAGTTGCCATCTTTATTGTCGTGAGGGATTGCACCTGAATGAGGAGGGGGCTGCAGTGCTAGGGGAGAGGATGGTTAGAAGGTTGGAGGAGATTTTAAACTAGGCTCCAGGGGGGAGGGGCAAGCAAGTATTTATGGGATAGACATTGAGAGTAGTAAGGAGGAATTTAACAAGAGTAAAGAAGGTGGAGAGGGGGGAAAGGTAAGCATAGCCGATAAGGAGCGGCCCTTTTTAAAGCAAAAAGAAATACCTAAGGGAGGCAATAGACTTAAGTGTATGCTTGCAAATGCAAGAAGCCTGACAGGTAAAATGGGGGAGTTAGAACTAGTAGCAATGAATGAGCAGTATGATATTATAGGTATTACTGAGACCTGGTGGGATGATACACATGACTGGGCAGTCAACTTGGAAGGCTATTCTCCCTTCAGGAGGGATAGGGTAAATAAAAGGGGAGGAGGAGTATGTCTTTATATTAAGCCAGAATTAAAACCAAGTATTCAGGAAGTTATATACGAGAATATTGGTGATAATATAGAGGCATTGTGGGTGGAAATATCCAGCGGAGGAAAAAGTTCAGAGAAGTTGCTGATAGGGATATGCTATAAACCGCCAGATATTAGTACGATTGAGGAAGCCCAACTTCTACAGCAAATTGAAAAGGCTACACAACTAGGTCAAATTTTAATTATGGGGGATTTTAATTATCCGGACATTGATTGGAGTACTGAGACCTGCGGTACAGCTAGGGGAAATAGGTTTCTGAGCACGCTAAAAGACCATTACATGTCCCAATTAGTTGAGGAACCAACTAGGAACCGGACTATACTGGACCTAGTAATAACAAACAATGTAGACGTAATATCAAATATTCAAGTAAAGGAGCACTTGGGAAACAGTGATCATAATATGGTCTCATTTGAAATTAGTTTCCAGAAACAACAGTATAAGGGATCAACTAGGACTTTAAACTTGAAAAAGGCAAATTTTAATATGCTAAAAGAGTCTATAAAGAGCATAGACTGGGACAAAGCCTTTGAAGGAAAAAATACGGAAGAAATGTGGGCTGTCATTAAAATGTTGTTGGAAACATACACGTATAAGTTCATTCCTATGGGAAATAAATGTAAAAGAATTAAGTCTAAACCAATGTGGCTAAATAAAAAGGTAAGGGAAGAAATGCAAAGGAAGAAGCGTGCATTTAAATTGTTTAAGTCTGAAGGGTCAGAGGAGTCCTTCCATAGGTACAAGGAATGTAATAAAACATGCAAAAAGGAAATTAGATTGGCTAAATTAGAAAATGCAAGTTGCAATAGAAAGTAAGACAAACCCCAAAACGTTTTTTAAGTATATTAGTGGCAAAAGGATTAAAAAAGATAATATAGGACCCCTAAGAAGTGAGATGGGTGAATTGATAAATGATACTAAGGAAAAAGCAGAGATATTAAACACGTTCTTTTCTTCAGTATTTACCAGAGAGGAACAAATGGCAGGAGTAATACATAAAAATGGAAATGAAACTATGCCATTAATTAATACTTGGTTGTCAGAGGAAGAAGTCCAAAGGCGACTGAAGAATATTAAGATAAATAAAGCTCCAGGTCCAGATGGCATACACCCAAGGGTCCTTATGGAGTTAAACTCGGAAATAGCCAGACCGCTATTCTTAATTTTCAGAGATTCAATCTCATCAGGCTCAGTACCAAGGGATTGGCGAATAGCAGATGTGGTGCCGTTGTTTAAAAAGGGGACGAGATCACAACCAGAGAATTATAGACCTGTAAGCCTGACATCAATAGTGGGGAAACTACTGGAAGGTATTTTAAGGGACAGTATTCAGGATTACTTGGTACGCAATAAAATTATTAGTGGGAATCAACATGGATCTAATTAGTTTCTACGAGGAAGTTAGTGGGAACTTAGACCAGGGCAGGACAGTAGATGTGGTCTACTTAGATTTTGCAAAGGCCTTTGATACAGTGCCACACAAGAGGTTGGTTTACAAAATAAGGGAACTGGGTCTAGAAATCAAAATTTGTACTTGGATCGAAAACTGGTTAGAGAATAGGGAACAGAGAGTTGTGATAAATGGAACATTTTCTAATTGGTCAAAAGTCTTAAGTGGAGTACCTCAAGGTTCCGTGCTGGGACCACTCCTTTTTAATATATTTATTAATGACCTTGGTGATGGTTTAGAGAGTAATGTTTCTATTTTTGCAGATGACACTAAACTCTGTAAGGTAATAAAATCAGAGCAAGATGTAGCTTCTCTACAGAGGGACTTAAATAAACTGGAGGATTGGGCGGCTAAATGGAATATGAGGTTTAACACAGATAAATGTAAGGTTATGCATTCAGGGATCAAAAACAAGAACGCAATCTATAAATTAAATGGAATTAATTTGGGAGAATCTATAATGGAAAAGGATTTGGGAGTGCTCGTAGACAGTAGACTTAGCAATAGTGCTCAATGTCAAGCAGCAGCTGCAAGGGCAAACAAAGTATTGGCATGCATAAAAAGGGGCATAGATGCAAGGGAAGACAGTGTAATTTTGCCACTGTATAAATTGTTGGTAAGACCTCATCTTGAATATGCAGTACAGTTCTGGGCACCACTCTATAAAAAAGATAATTTGGAACTAGAAAGGGTTCAGAGAAGGGCGACAAAATTGATAAAGGGTATGGAGTCATTAAGTTATGAGGAAAGGTTAGCCAGTTTAGGCATGTTTACTTTAGTAAAGAGGCGTCTAAGGGGAGATATGATTACTATGTACAAATACATTAGGGGTCAATACGGAGAGCTTTCATGGGAACTTTTTACACCAAGGACCATACACAGGACACGTGGTCATCCCCTAAGGTTAGAGGAGAGGAAATTTCACAACCAGCAAAGGAAGGGGTTCTTTACAGTAAGGGCAGTCAAGATATGGAATTCATTGCCAGGGAAGGTTGTGATGGCAGATTCAATAGATATGTTTAAGAAAGGGTAAGACAAATTTTTAACGGAAAGGTGTATCCAGGGATACGACCGTTAATTTAAAATAAAGGATAGTAGTGGATATAGGGTAAAAATTGGATTGCAATATTGAGTCTGGGGGGATTTTCAAAATTGAAACAGATGGGCGGTTGCCTACTCTGGATTAATTTCAAATATAAGTGCAGGATCGCAGGAGATCCAAAATAGGTTGAACTTGATGGACTGGTGTCTTTTTTCAACCTCATCAACTATGTTACTATGTTGCATTGGAGGGGGAGGTAAATGTAAAATATGGGGTCAGATTTATAGTTGTGTCCTAGATCAACTTTAAATTTCTGTGTACAATAAATCTAGTATTTGTGTGCTAGATGAAAAAGCAGCCAGTATTTAACTTATGTGTAAAAATAATAAACTAATTTGCACCCCTTGCATTGTCACATGGTTTGTCCCAGAGAACATTTACTCCTTTTTTTTTGCCTTACTTTCCTTAATGACTCAGGTACAAGTAAAAAAAGATTGAACCCTAAGTTATGACAAATATACCACCTCTCTATAGCCCTTGTTTATTGGGCAAGAAGGCCTTAAGAACCTTGCAAATATACAACTAACCACACAAAATACAAATATCTAGTTGAAGAATCAAAGAATTAATTTCAGAAGAGGATCTATATTACAGACTATATTACAGACTCTCCTCTGATAATCTCCTGCTTTGTTAAGTACCTTGGGATCTAATAAATACTATTTCCTTTTCCTACTTTATGGCAGCCCTCAATATGGGTTAATACCCTACTCAGCTGAGTTATAGACAGGAAAGTTGGCAGTGTAGTGTAGTGTTTTTGGTTTGTTTTTGGTTTCAGAGTTTACCCGCATCTAGATCTGTCTTTTTCTCGGACGCTTCCCTGACTACAAGTGAAGTAGCAGTAGCTGGGCCTGTGCAGTGCTGGAGCCTGATGGTCAGTCATCCTCCCTCCTCTGAATCAAGCAGCAGCAATGGAGCTGTGAATAAGGAGGCCGTTGTCCGGTTCCTTTGAAACTCCGGCGTTACAGGTTTCTCTCCTATATAGAGAAATATAAGTCTAAGATCTGGAGACACTTTTTTGGGGGACATATATAGTGTTTTTATACAATGAATGACTAGCTGCAGACTGGCCTCACAAAGATGATGTAACAGCTGGAACTCCTTATAAACAGCTAACGCCCATAACAAAAGGATCATTGTTTTCATCAGCTGCATGCATAGCTTAGGAATCCAGAAATTATATACCTGCACAGATGAATCAGGAGCCCACCCCAAGAAAGCTGAAGGTATTATTTGAATTTCTTTAAGTAGCTAGGTACTTAGTATTTTCTTGGATTTGTTGTGTACAGTACCCCAATGGAACCTCTGCAAGGAAAAAAAAATCAAGCTAGGCTAACAAATGTGTCGGTACAACCTGTGATGTCAAGTTACCTAAAGATTATGTTGGGACTTTATGTGTGTTATGTGACCCTAAAACTGTGGAAGATTTCCAACCTACAGTGAAATTTAAACAATTCTTCTCATGGATGATGATTGCAATGCAGGATATTCAGCCTCAAGAACAGGAGACAAAGAGGGGTACAGCCCCAAGAGAGGAGGACATTGAGGACTATTTACCTGGCCCATGCACTGAGTCTGCCAGCTCATTATGAGATGTAGAATGCATATCTCATAGTGAAGGTAAAATTGAGGAAGATCCTAGGACTTTTAATCTGGACACAGTGAATGTTATCCTGAAACACATAAATCAGTCATTGGGTATGGAAGATGTTCCAACCCCTGCTAGACCACAGAATGCACTAATTCTATATCATCAAGCGAAAAAAGGGTGTTCCATACCCATAAGGTTATAAAGGGATACATTTGTAAAGAATGGCAAACCTTGGATAAAAGTTACCTTAATATGAAAAGGTTAAACAGGATGTATCACTTTTAAGATAAGGATGTATTAAAATTGTACTCTAATATGCCTAAAGTGGATTCAGCCATAGCCCGTCTGTCGCCAAAAACCCCTCTCCCGTTGGATGATGGAGGTCACTTGAGAGACATCATGGACAGGAGAATGGAAGGCTCTTTCACACAGTGAATGTTATCCTGAATGTTATCCTGGACACAGTGAATGTTATCCTGAAACACATAAATCAGTCATTGGGTATGGAAGATGTTCCAACCCCTGCTAGACCACAGAATGCACTAATTCTATATCATCAAGCGAAAAAAGGGTGTTCCATACCCATAAGGTTATAAAGGGATACATTTGTAAAGAATGGCAAACCTTGGATAAAAGTTACCTTAATATGAAAAGGTTAAACAGGATGTATCACTTTCAAGATAAGGATGTATTAAAATGGTACTCTAATATGCCTAAAGTGGATTCAGCCATAGCCCGTCTGTCGCCAAAAACCACTCTCCCGTTGGATGATGGAGGTCACTTGAGAGACATCATGGACAGGAGAATGGAAGGCTCTTTCAAAAGATTACACATCTCCTCTGATATCACACTGAAATCAGGGGTAGCTATGGCCTCAGTAGCCAGAACCCTCAGACTGTGGGCCAGTACCTTGCATACGGATATTGAAGATAAAATCAGCAGATTGTATCTCTTAAAATCCCTAGAAATTATGCAAAAGAGTATTGATTTTTTTGTGTGAAGCTAGATACTATTACCCTTTCTTCCAGGAGCATGTCTTTGGCGGTGGTAGCAAGATGGGCTATGTCCATGGATGGCAGACAATCCATCAAAAAGCCATCTGGTAACTCTTCCATTTGAAGGTATTTTTTTGTTTGGTGAGAAACTGGATAATATGATGCAAAAGCTAGCAAGTGGTACGGCTAATCACCTACCTCAAGACAGCACGTTTCCCTTATAGTTCATCTACACAACAATTTAGAGAAGCGCCTGCAAGTAGACCTGGAAGACAGTATTTCAGATAGCTGAATACCATGGCAAGGCAGTCCTTTCAACCCTTTGAAACAAGAAGGGGTAAACAAGGACAGCAAAGGACCCAATGACTGTATTCAGATCTAGTCTCTGCTGGTTTCAATCAGCGGCAGGATTGCATGTTTTGTGGAGATTTGGAAAGAGACCACTAAAGGTCGGTGAGTCCAAGACATAGTGGTCAAGGACTATGCCATAGAATTTCACACCTGGCCACAACAAAACAGATTTAGTCAATCAAGGAACACAACATATTTTATAGAGCAACAAGCCTCAGAAGTCTGGTGGAAGCAGAAGGTATTGTGTCTGTCCTGGCAGGCCAGAAAGGCATTGAGTTCTATTCAAAGCTGTTTCTAGTTCAAAAGGCATCAGGGGCCTTCAGAGGACTATGTTGGACTTACACTCCCTCAATCATTTTACACAAGCGAGGTGTTCCCATATGGAATTAATCAATCCCATCCTCAAAAGATGAAAGGAGACTTCTTCACTGCAATAGATCTGAAAGATGCATATTTTCATATTCCCATCACAACCCAACACCAGCAGTTTCTAAGATTCTGTATACAGGGAAAGCACTTTCAGTTTACTTGCCTCCCGTTCAGCCTTGCCACGTCCCCAAGAACCTTTACAAAGGTCCTGATAGTTCAGAAAGCAGCATTTAGAGAGTGAGACATAGCTTTATGGCCGTACCTGGACGACATTCTGGTCACAGCAAAGTCAGAGAAGTTGGCCCAAGAGGCTACAGCTCAGGTAGTTCTCTTTCTACAACAACACCGCTGGCTGATCAACACATCAAAAATCTGGTACCCTCACATCAACTCCTGTTTTCTAGGGGTACAAATAGATACAGAGCAGGACAAAGTATCCCTCTCACAGGAAAGACTGGTCAAAATCCAGTCTCTAGCACATCAGATTGAAACTTGAACACGAGATTCAGCACAAAACTGCCTCTGTCTTCTGGGAATGTTCTCCTCGACTATAGGCATCCTTTCGTGGGCACGATGCCACATGAGGAGCCTTCAATCAAGTATTTATGCCAAATGAGACACGGTAGGAACACTAGATTTTATACTCAACCTTCCAAAGCAGTCAAGACGATCCATCAATTGGTGGCAGCATCCGGGCCTAAGAGATCAGGGTGTGGCTCTCTCAGAGCCAGGGTGGACAGTCGTCACAACGGATGCCAGTTCCATGGGCTGGGGAGCTCACATGGACACAATGATAAAGCAGGGATAAAGGGAAACTCCCTTTACAAGGCAGCGCCGCTTTTAATTTAAGCACTGAAGACGCCGAACTCGCGGGTGTTGAAGAACCCGGAGCTTCATACATTTACCCCCTGGTCTACAATTCAAGTCATTTTGTAGAGCTAGCTGTGTACCCCTCTGCTCAGTGCAAATTCTGCACTTCTTAAATTACTTCCTTAGTATTTCACACACTTCCCTTTCTGTGGTGTCTCAATACTCTCAGTATTTATTTGTTTTTGCTAAAGAAAACACTGTAACTTAAATATAATATATTTTCCCATTCCTACTCCAAATTTCAGTTTGAAGTAAGCAGACTTATAAAATGACTTTTTTGATTTGAGCAATTATTAGAAATGTGCGACCTGCTGACTGGCTTTAGCTAGGCAACATTTTGTCTTCGCGATTTAATGACACTATCAAAATACAGTGTGCAGAATTTTTAATTTCAATAATTTTAAAAATATCTGTCCAATAAAAATGCAGGTGTGAGAAATTGACAGATCATGTCATTGATTTCAATGACAGAAAAAATTAAAGTTTGTGATAAAATTGCCTGCTGATACAGACCAATTGGAGCTTATCAATTTCTTAAGTACTCTGGTATTGGTTATCCCAATTTAGTAGGTCACATCAACTCTCTCTCTTACCAAAGTCTTTAAATCTTAGTTACAATGCTTAACAAGACATTCTCACAGAAAAATTGATTACTTTTAATTAGATTTAATATGATATCACAGTTATTTGAAAATCACATTTTAATTACTGATTCCACGTTCATTGTAAAATATGCTCTATTCTAAGCATCCTTCATCTGTGTTTTTACATTTTTCCATTATAATTGCATCCTCTACTGGTATGTGCTCATCAATGCACTTTAATTTTCTGTTTGCACAGCTGGGTGGCAGATCTATTCAGCACTACTAAGCACTTCACAGTGTTGACAATCCTTGTGGGTGTATGTGTGATTCTGTGGCCCACTTAATCCTTTAGAGTTATTATATAGAAATCATGGAGAAGAGCTCTCACCTTGTATTTACATTTCTTTATTAAAATATGAGTTCTAGAGGTCAACACTTTTAAGATACATATAAATTATAAATGCATGTATAAAAATACAGAATATAGCACTGGCTAATTACTGCCCCCTTATTCTTTAGGCTCCACATATTTTGCTTGGTCTAATTCCCAAAGAGTGACATATAGTAGTAATTGGGTCTTTTATACAATAATTCTCATTGAGACATATTTTCTTTACAGAAATTGCGCCAGATGATTTTTACAAGAGATTTCCAGTGGTGGACGTCGCTGGAGCTTCTCTGTGCTTCCAGTCTGGTGTGTTGATTAGCCAGGACAGCTCCTCTGTACCAGACAACTCCCCTCATATATCTTCTAAGTCAAATCATAAGGTTAAAGTCTCTAAGACCAACACACATCCTCTAGCAGGGGCTGCATTTCAAGGATGGGACCCAAGTGAGCATGACATTCGAAGACAAGTATATGCCAACAAAAGGCAATTCAGCATTGAAAAGCTTCCTGAACTGTTCAGCCATCAGGGTCATTATACCAAAACACCTCAGCGCCACTTCTCTAGCAACAGCAAGACAGAGGTCACTGTTTGAAAACTGCTTTGTTCTATATCGTGTCACTTAGACAAGACATATGTGGATGGAAAATATATTATTTTAACATCTCTTTTCAGCATTGTGAGAATGGTGACAAATTTATACTGAAGGACAAAAAGGAACAAAAATCAATCAATCAATTTCAGTATTGGGAAAAATAATTCCAGTACATAAAATGCAGAATGAGAGAGAACAGAGATGTAAAGAAAATAAGAACCGCTAGAGAGACTTATTTATACAAATACTCGAAACAAATCATGTAATAAAACATATTTCATCTTTCTCAAAGTTGACCTAAACAGTTACAATGCAATTTCTGCCAGATATAAGCTTAGAAAAATATTATTCTCAAACCTTTTGCCTCTGGAACCTGTTTGGTATTAGTAGCTTAATACACTTACAAGATTGTTTGATTCTGTTGTTAATTAAAACTATTATGGAATGATGGGTTAACCAAGGTTCCTAAATAAGACATTTGCATAAATGATTGGCAGCTGGAACAACTGATACTGTTCCTAGTGGAATAGCACATGTAGTTAAATTGGGCCTATCACAGTGAATCGTCATTTTATCTTGCATTAGTATATCAGATATATTGTGCCTGATTTTACTTTAGAAATTTAACTTTTTATTTGGCTATCCTATCATCATCATTTTTGTTTCCTTAAAAGTCAACTTGACTTTATTTGTCATAAGTGCATTTATGACATGCAGTTAAGGTATACCCACATTTTAGTTTGACTGCTCCTATTAGATAAATTAACTTACATTTTAAATGTGTATATATAGAAAATGTTATATAAAAAATAGTGCTGTGATGCTTTGTTATATGATAAAGCAAAAAGGGTATCAATCGGTTATATCAGCTAATTTATAACTTCTTTCAGAAAAGGCAATAGTGTAATTTTAAGATCAATGGCCATGTTTCAGAGCAGATATTATCAACTTTAAATAACCCTATCTGGTAGAAAACCATTCAGAAAATTCAAAAAGTGGTCAGAATATACTGCAGACACAGGCATTATTGATAAAGATAAAGGGCTTTCAGCACTGGGCAGATTTTATGTTCAAAGTTATTTTTATTACCCATTCAGGGCAACTTCTACTCTTAATATGAGAATTTAAGACATTAACAAGACTAGAGGGTATATTTACTAAACGGCGGGTTTGAAAAAGTGGAGATGTTGCCTATAGCAACCAATCATAGTCAAGCTATTATTTATTTTAGTACATTCTACAAAATAAAAGCTAGAATCTGATTAGCTGCTATAGGCAACATCTCCACTTCTTCAAACCCGCAGTTTAGTATATCTAGCCCTAGGATGTTGTGCTATAGTAATCTTAACTTCACTTTATTTGAACAGATATATTAAAAAAGCAGGTATAAAAGATAGAAGACTCTGTCAAATCTCTGATACATCATATATAATAATATAATATGTTTTGGCAAAAGGTATAATAATAACTTTTATTATTATCTGTAAAAATGTGGTGCTACTTTCAATATATCATAAAATAATTCACCAGGTAGAGATAAAATAAAGCCCCTATTGCTGTGCCATACTTTTTGCAGATACCACCAAATATTATGAAATTATAAGACAAAAGAAACAGAATTGATAATAGTAACTATATTTCCTTAAATGGAATTCAACCATCTACAGGGTGAGAGAATGAGGAATGCAAGAATATAGTTAACACATGTCAAAAGAACACTAAGGGCTAGATTTACTAAGCTGCGGGTTTGAAAAAGTGGGGATGTTGCTTATAGCAACCAATTAGATTCTAGCTGTCATTTTGTAGAAGGTACTAAATAAATTCCCACTTTTTCAAACCCGCAGCTTAGTAAATCTAGCCCTAAGTGTGTCATCCCAAGAATTAGTGTTCAAGAATGATAAAACATGCTTGATATCTTCTATATAACTGGGCATTCTGGTCACCAATGGTTAAAGGAGATAATCAATCCATTTATTGAAAAAGGGTAATTTACCAATCAAATAAGTGGAAATCTGCAGTGCAATTGCTCTTTTGTGTGTGAAGGGTTTTGTATGTATGCATTTGCAAGCCATGCTAGTGGTTTCTACAGGGATGTAACAGTGGAATTGGAGAAGTTAGGAGGAGTTACATGGATTGGAGGTTTTCCTTGATGAGAAATGATGGATTAGGCATCCTAAAATGTGAAAATTAGATTTAGTTTTGTGTGACTAGATTATTTAAATGTAACAAAGGATAGAGAGGATATATTTACAGGGGTTGTTCTCTTTTTTTTCGGAAAGCTGTACAGCTTTTTTCTCTAAAAAAGCTGGGATTATCCTCTAATGTAATGTACCCCCGATGCTTGCACATACTGCCCAAGGTTTGGAGAGCAGGTCTCCCATATTTTTAGTGCGATTCATTTTGCACTTCTGTGGGAAACCTTATTTTTAAAATGACAGATAATGGAGTCCTGATGTCCCCTCACTTTAATTATGTATTTCAGATGCAAATGAACCTATACCAAGCAGTATTGTTGAGAAAAATGGAAAATTTGAAAGGAATAAACATGGTCCTATATTGAGAGAAGATTGGACTTTGGAGTGACTTTGCACTTCTGCCACCATGCAAATTTGGCAGAAGTAAACCCAAAAAACTTAGGTGCAGATTTATTTTCCAGGGACAATTCCTAGAACTAAAATCTAATAGACAGTCCCTATGCCTCTTTACTATTATGTTTAATTTCAGATATAAACAATTCTAAACTGAGCAGTATATTAGAAGAAAAATTTTAACATTTAAATATATAAAATATATATATTCCAAAGTGGTAGTAGGGTAGACTTTGATGAACTTTTTACATTTGCCGGCCTGTAAAACTTGGTGCAGATTTATTTATTTTACATGAAGTGGGAGTGCACCTTGAAATGAGTTTGGTGGACATGTATCTGTATTTATGCACATAGGAAGAAATTGCAGGTCAAAATATTTTACAGTTCCTAAATTATCCTTACTAACAATAAGTTTGTGTCAAACAATGTATTATTAATATTTATAAAATATTCTGCAGACCTGTTAGAATCAACAATTATTTCAAATGAAACATTGGTGCAAAAGAAAACACAAATGTTATCACAAGATGAGTAAACAGAAGACAGATTGATCACATTAGTAAACATTTATGTGTTTCTCTTAGGGGCATGCCTCTTTGAGAATAATATCTTGCAACGTTGATGTTGAATGCTTCCTTATCTACTTGGTTTTGCTCTGTTTGTGTTTGGTTGATAAAAAATAAATTGTCTAATGTCCCTTGTGCATCTTTACTAGTATTGTTAGAAAAAATATTTGATGCTATATTATAGGGTTAGATTCCCCATAATGGCAGAATTATCACCTTAAATACAGCTGAATTTAACCCTCCTTTATTTTTTTAAAACTGATTTAGAGATAGAAGGGTTGTGGGGGTTATTACATCTAACCCATCAGTGGAGAGCTGGCAAACTTCAGCCCGGGAGGCAAGACTCGACTCAGAAGCCCCCCTGCCACCCAGCCCAGCCTGCCCCTCTAATACTACATACACTGAATCTGAGTAGTATAACAGTGCAAATCATGTTGATAATTTAATTTCTTAGTGCATATAATTAAATATCACTGATTTAGTAGTAATAGCAATTTTATACTATCCATGAGAATTTGGTCCCAGTCTACCACAAATGTATTGCAGTAGACAGTAGGTGGATTTTTCTTTTTAAACAAAGTGCAAATATATAAATATATGTTGATTGTATGTTAATTGATGTAGCATCTGCATTATCAATTTTCGTCATTGCAGAGAATATGTACTCATGTAGAAGCCCAGAGTGTCCATGAGGGGTGGAATATTCACCCGATACACAATTCACAGCAAGAGTAGTAAACAGTTAATTTTCTGACTTCAAGTCTGAGGGCAGGATTCATTAAGGGAAGCGTCTCGCAAATTTAAGTGAAACTCCATCACAATGTCACAGTTCTTACGAGGAGACTCGGTAGATGTAGCGAAACCAAGAGATTCGAACAGTTTGGCACTACTCCAGCAGGGCGCGGAGTCTAACGAGGAGACCGTGTTCACCAGGAACCGCCGCAAAGCGGTATGGGCTTAGCTGCGTCTACCTCGCAGGTCGCAGTCCCTACTAGAGCACTGTACGGAGGTCCCTGGAAGGCTACAGGATATAGTACCGAAGGAAGAGTGGTCAATGCAGTAAGTAATGGCAGAATACAGGAGGGTGAGCGACAGCTCTGCAGACCACTAGGTGGTGTAAAGTTCAGGAGAGTGAGCGTTAGCTCTGCAGGACACTGTGTGGCAGATGAAGCGGATACAGGAGGGTGAGCGTCAGCTCTGCAGTCCACTATGTGGTCTAGCGTTCAGATGAGTGAGCGTCAGCTCTGCAGTCCACTAAGTGGTGTAGCGTTCAGATGAGTGAGCATCAGCTCTGCAGACAAATGTAGAGTTGATTTCCGGGAATGAGCGTTAGCTCTGCAGGCCACTGTGTGGCAGATGAAGAGGATACAGGAGGGTGAGCGTCAGCTCCGCAGTTCACTATGTGGTGTAGCGTTCAGATGAGTGAGCGTCAGCTCTGCAGTCCAGAATAGAAGGAAATGCTGCAAGACAACAGGAAGCCACTTCTATCACCAGGAGGTGACTCAAAGAACAGGCACTAAAGATAAGGAGGAGGTGCCTTTTAAACCTTGCCGCCAATGAGAAGGACCAATGAGCAGGAGGCAGAGAAATCAATGCAGTCGCCGGGTATGCGCATGCGCAGATCCAGATCCAAGATGGCGGCGCCCAGCGGGAAGCAGAGCGCCGAGGAGAGGTAAGTCTGCCGGGTGTCGGGTGCGCTGCCCGAACACCCGGCGCGTGATAGTCCCCCCCCCTTTAAAGACGGGCACCGCACGTCTAATGCAAGGTTTCAAGGGAAACTTCTTGTTGAATTTATCCAGCAGATAGGGAGCGTGGATGTCGGAGGCACGAACCCAAGAGCGCTCTTCAGGTCCGAAGCCCTTCCAGTCAACCAAGTATTTCAGACCGCCTTTACAATTTTTTGAGTCTAAGATTTGTTTTAGTTCGAACTCCTCCTCTTGATGGGCTCCTGGAGTGGTGGAAGAAGCTACTGATGTAAATCGATTAAACTTCAGAGGTTTTAATAGAGACACATGGAAGGAGTTAACAATACGAAGAGATGTCGGTAGTCGCAATTTGAAGCAGACTGGGTTAATGACTCCAGAGATACTGTATGGGCCAATAAATCGTGGAGCCAATTTCATGCAGGGAGCTTTGAGGCAATATATTCTTGGTGGAGAGCCACACCCTATCACCGACCTTGAAGGTGGGAAGGAATCTACGTCTTTTATCCGCGGCCAATTTGTAACATGTAAAAGTCTTTTTAAAACAAGCCCTTACTTGCGTCCAAATGGAGAGGAAATTGCTGTATAGAGAATTGGCTGCAGGAACCTGGGTGGGTGGGAGGTAGGCAAATTCAGGAAGGGACGGATGATGTCCATAGACCACCAGGAAAGGAGATTTAGAAGAAGACTCATGGAAGGCATTGTTGTGGGCAAACTCCGCCCATGGTAAAAGATCTACCCAGTTATCCTGGTTGGCGGAAGAAAACATTCTGAGGTAAGTCTCCAAATCCTGGTTCACCCTTTCGGTCTGTCCATTGGATTTAGGATGATACCCAGATGATAAACTCAGTTTGATTCCTAACAATTTGCAAAGAGACCTCCAGAATTTGGAAACTAATTGCACACCTCGATCTGAGACTATGTCGAGCGGACAGCCATGAAGGCGGAATATCTCTTTGACAAAATGGGATGCCAGGACTGGAGAGGATGGAAGACCAGGGAGTGCCGTGAAATGGGCCATTTTAGAAAATCGATCCACTACAACCCATATGACAGTACAGTTCCTACTAAGTGGGAGATCAGTAATAAATTCCATGCTTATATGGGTCCATGGTTCACAAAGTATAGGCAATGGAAGTAGTAAACCAGCGGGAGACTGATGTGTGGATTTGTTTTGAGAACAAACGCTACAGAAGGAGACGAAGTCCTTAACATCAGTGTGAAGGCTGGGCCACCAATAGTTCCTGGATATCAATTAAACGGTCTTACGGGTACCAGTATGTCCAGCGAAGATGGTGGAGTGATAATGTTTCAGCAGCTTGTGGCGAAGATCAGGAGAGACAAAACTTTTTCCCGGTGGAGGTTTAGGGAATTTAAACTGAGTTGCTAAGACTAAGCATTTTGGGTCCAGAATGGGACGAACAGGATCCTCCTCCGTGACTTCATGAGGTGGAAATGCACGAGAAAGAGCATCAGCTCTTTTATTCCTAATGCCCGGTTTGAAGGTAATGCAAAGTTCAAAGCGGGAAAAAAATAATGACCAGCGTGCTTGTCTGGGCTTCAAGCATTGAGCGGTTTGGAGATAGAGTAAGCTTTTGTGGTCCGTGAAGATAGTCACTGGATGCTGTGCTCCCTCGAGCAGATGTCGCCATTCAGCCAGAGCTGCTTTGATTGCCAACAACTCCTTGTCCCTTATGGTGTAATTCTTCTCAGCAGGGAGGAATTTCCTAGAGAAAAAGGCACACGGGTGGAATTGGGCCAAAGGAGATTTCTGGGAGAGGACGGCCCCGATGCCCACATTAGAGGCATCGATCTCCAAGAAGAACGGAGAGGAGACATCTGGTTGTTGGAGGATAGATGCTGGAACAAAATTTTTTTTCAAGACATTAAAGGCTTCGACAGCCGCTGAAGACCAAGATTTAGGGTTGGAACCCTTTCGAGTTAAAGCCACAATAGGTGCCACGATGGGGGAGTAGCCTTGGATGAAGCGTCTATAGTAGTTGGCGAATCCAAGGAATCGCTGAATAGGCTTCAGCCCATGGGGAAGAGGCCATTCTAAGATTGCTCCGACTTTGTCTGGGTCCATCTGTAGCCCGGATCCAGATACTATGTAGCCAAGGAATGGCATCTGAGGGAGCTCGAAGAAGCACTTCTCCAATTTGCAAAAGAGTTGATGGCGACGTAATCTGGAGAGAACTTCATTCACATGCATACGGTGAGAGGTGATGTCAGGAGAGAAGATCAGAATATCATCCAGATACACCACGACACAGAGGTAAAGTAGATCTCTAAATATTTCATTGATAAAGCTCTGAAAGACGGCGGGGGTGTTGCACAGACCAAATGGCATTACAAGATAATCGTAATGTCCATCACAGGTATTGAAGGCCGTCTTCCATTCGTCTCCTGCTCTAATCCTAATGAGATTATATGCACCCCGCAGATCCAGTTTGGTAAAGATCTTTGCTCCTTTGATACGATCAAATAGTTCGGTGATGAGTGGAATGGGGTATCGGTTTTTGACCGTAATGGCATTTAAACCACGATAATCGATGCAGGGTCTCAACGATCCATCCTTTTTTTTAACAAAGTAAAACCCTGCTCCCGCTGGTGATGAGGAAGGTCTGATAAAACCTCGGGATAGGTTTTCTTTGACATATTCCGACATGGAAGCGGTCTCGGGTATGGAGAGAGGATACACTCGACCCCGAGGAGGTATTTTACCTGACAGCAGTTCGATAGGGCAGTCCCACGAGCGATGAGGCGGCAGATGTTCAGAGCGAACCTTGTCAAATACGTCTAAAAAAGAATGATATTGTTTGGGCAGGATGGAGACCTTGGTATTAGAGGAAGTGGAAATGGAGCCAAGAGGTTGGAATCGAGTCAAACATTTCTGGAGACAAGTAGGACCCCAGGACAGAATCTGCGAAGTGGACCAGTCAAGCTGAGGGGAGTGCTGCTGGAGGCTTGGTAGTCCCAGGATGACGGGAGTAGTCATCCTGAAGGAAAACAATTCATGCTCCTGATTCACGTACACTCGCCCGTCAGTGAGACATCCGTCAATGTTACACACCAGCAGCTGTACCAACGTGGGGCTGCCCTTGCCGGAATAGCCAAACCTCTTCACTCTCTGCTCAGCGATTGGCCAGTACAGATCTATGTCAATATCCACGCTGTGTTCTGGCTTCATCTCGTAATAGGCCATGTTGCCCTTCTGCTCCACGGGAGGTTTCTGTCCTCCCTGAGCTCGCCTTAGGACACCTGCTTTACGGTTTAACAGGTGTACCGCCTCAGTCAAACTCCCCACGATGGGTTCAGTCCGGAATTCCACGGTACCATTAGCTATACGGGAACCGTCAATGGCCATGATAGAGACAGGAATTTCCAGCGGCACAGTTGGTATAGAAACCTGCGAAATCAAAGAGAAAGAGATAAAATTTCCGGCTGCTCCAGAGTCCAGCTTAGCAGAAGTGGGAACGGGACCACACGAACCGTGAAGGGTAATAGGGAAGGAGCAGATATTAGTAATTCCAAAGGAGGGAGAGGTTTTAGAAAGCCTTAATCTGACCTCTCCGGAGCAGGTTAGAGTCTGGCATTTCCCGACCTCTTGGGGCAGGCATTCAATAGATGATCCGGATCCGCACAATAAAGGCACAACTTATTTTTTAGTCTTCGGTCACGTTCCTCTGGAGTTAAGCGGGAGCGCCCAATTTGCATGGGTTCTTCCATCATCACCGGATGAGTGAAGCGAGGCGCGAGTCTGGTGGAGCTGCGCCGTGAGGAGTCTTTCTCAGACGATCGTTCGCGGAAATGCAGATCCACGCGGTTGCATAACGAGATCATGGCATCTAAGGTAGTGGGAAGGTCTTGGGAGGCCAAAGCGTCTTTGATCCTGTCAGACAGGCACTGCCAGAAGGTCGCTACCAACGCTTCGTTGTTCCAGCGTAATTCTGATGACAAAGTTTGAAACTGAATAACATACTGAGCCACTGAGCGAGAACCTTGACGTAGGCGGAGGATACTAGCCGCTGCTGAGGTGACCCTTCCAGGTTTGTCAAACATTTTGCGAAAAGAGACAATGAAAGCAGCACTGTCGGCTAGGATTGGGTCATCAAGCTCCCAGAGTGGTGAGGCCCAGGCTAAGGCTTGACCAAAGAGTAAAGATATTAGATATGCCACCTTAGAGCGCTGGGTTGGGAAATTCTGTGGTTGGAGTTCAAATTGTATTGAACACTGGTTCAAGAAACCACAGCAGGTTGTAGGATCTCCATCGAAATTGGAAGGAGTTGGAATCTGTAGAGTCGAATTGGAGGCCGCTGCAGGAACAGGTGCCGGTGGACTGGCCACTTGAACAGGTTGTGATGCTTGCAGTGAGTCAAAGCGAGCCGCAAGACTTTGGAAGCCCTGTAAGAGCGGTCATTGAATCACATCTTGTTGATCTACCCAGTTGAGCAGATGCTAAAGCATGTCCTTAGCCGATGGTTCCACGTTAGGTTCCGTCATGTTAAATAACAACGTTTTTTGGCCTGTTCTTACTGTCACGGTTCTTACGAGGAGACTCGGTAGATGTAGCGAAACCTAGAGATTCAAAGAGTTTGGCACTACTCCAGCAGGGCGCGGAGTCTAACGAGGAGACGGTGTTCACCAGGAACCGCCGCAAATCAGTATGGGCTTAGCTGCGTCTACCTCGCAGGTCGCGGTCTCTACTAAAGATACGGAGGTCCCTGGGGAGGCTACAGGATATAGTACCGAAGGAAGAGTGGTCAATGCAGTAAGTAATGGCAGAATACAGGAGGGTGAGCCACAGCTCTGCAGACCACTAGGTGGTGTAAAGTTCAGGAGAGTGAGCGTTAGCTCTGCAGGCCACTGTGTGGCAGATGAAGCGGATACAGGAGGGTGAGCGTCAGCTCTGCAGTCCACTATGTGGTGTAGCGTTCAGATGAGTGAGCGTCAGCTCTGCAGTCCACTATGTGGTGTAGCATTCAGATGAGTGAGCGACAGCTCTGCAGTCCACTATGTGGTGTAGCGTTCAGATGAGTGAGCGTCAGCTCTGCAGTCCACTATGTGGTGTAGCGTTCAGATGAGTGAGCGTCAGCTCTGCAGATAAATGAAGAGTTGATTTCCGGGAATGAGCGTTAGCTCTGCAGGCCACTGTGTGGCAGATGAAGAGAATACAGGAGGGTGAGCGTCAGCTCCGCAGTCCACTATGTGGTGTAGCGTTCAGACGAGTGAGCGCCAGCTCTGCAGTCCAGAATAGAACAGGAAATGCTGCAAGACAACAGGAAGCCACTTCTATCACCAGGAGGTGACTCAAAGAACAGGCACTGAAGATAAGGAGGAGGTGCCTTTTAAACCTTGACGCCAATGAAAAGGACCAATGATCAGGAGGCAGAGAAATCAATGCAGTCAAAGGGTCTGCGCATGCGCAGATCCAGATCCAAGATGGCGGCGCCCAAACACCCGGCGCGTGATACGCAACTGCATTTGCGAAGTTGTCTGACCACTTGAGAAAAAAGGGTTCGGAATGGGAGGGGAATGGGCGTGGAGTGGGCGGAAATACGCTGAGAAGAGTAGGCTGTAACAAATACTTACCCCTCCGCATTCCCCCTCCGCTCCATCGGACCCAGAAGCGGCACTTCCGGGTTCGGCAGTCACATGACCGCTAGAGACCTGGGCGGGGAATTCAAACTGGGCTTGGTATAAAAATATTGCTCTGACACTTGGTAAGTGTCAGAGCAACTTACCAGTTCCTGGCTCCTGATCTCTGTTCCTCCTTGTGCCTGCTCTCAGTGTATTTGACCTCTTGTGTACCGACCCAGCTTGCTGACCTTTCTGGATCTCATTTCACCTGTGTACCGACCCGGCTTGCTGACCACTCTGATTGCCTGTGCTCCTGACCCGGATTATCTGACGTTCCTCTCTCTACTCGCATATCTGCCATACCTGTGTACCGACCCGGCTAGCTGAATACTCCTCTGTTCTGGTGACTCGTATACTGACCCGGCTTGATTGACTCCGAGCTTGCCTTCTGATTCTGTCTGCATTACTTTCCTGTCTACCGACCCGGCCTGTCCGACTACCCTCATCCTGCTCCTACTCCGCTGTACTACATCTTGGGGCAAACCTGAGGACCGCGACCTGCGACTCCTCCATCCCGCCTTGCGGCGGTTCCTGGTGAACACTGGGTAGATCGTTAGACTCCGCACCTCAGGTAAGCCAGCGCTAATCAAGACTAGTAGTATTATCAAGTAAATCCGTTACATAGGCATTATTTGTTAGGACTTGAGAAGAGTAGGCGTTCCCTCTGTCCGTGTAGGATAGTTAAGTAGAATGTTGTCTTAACTCCTTGCTCAAACTTAATGCAGCTCAGGGTCATGTTTAAATCCAAAACAGCTATCTTAAAACAACAATTAAACTGTTCAAAATGTATTGTTCATTTAAAACACTCACAGCTAATTAAGCATAACATACATACATCTTAATACACTTCACATTTTTTTAATTTTTGGGGGGTTTTCAAATTTATTTGTGATATATATCAAACAATAAACATTGTGTACATTTTTTTAAATGCCACCTCTTTTAAGTTATAACCACCATTGTAACAAATTGCAATGTAAAGTGGTTAATGTGTCAACGGAACGCCAGAATGAGTCAGCTTAATATAGCGCCCTCTGCTGCTTGTTGTGTCTTGATTAAAGCTTGCTGTGATTTCTATGCCTGCATAGTGCATTTTGTTATGCTACAAAGATATGTTCTCTGGAATATGTGGAACATCTAGTACACATATTAGAATATTGCATATATATATGTATATATATATATATATATATATATATATATATATATATATATATATTTATTTGAGATCCCACCTATATATTCCAGTTATCTGATCTACCTGCCTTAATGTATGCCGGAATGTATTGCTGAGTGCATTCCCCATCCATTCCAGCAGCCGGAATGGATTGCTGAGTGCATTCTCCATCCATTCAGGCTGCCAAAATGGATTGCTGAGTACATTCCGGCTGCTGGAATAGATTGCTGAGGAAATTCTCCACCCATGCCGGCTGCTGGAATGGATTGTTGAGTACATTCCCCATCCATTCCGGCGACCAGAATGGATTGCTGAGTGCATTCCCCATCCATTCCGGCAGACGGAATAGATTGCTGAGTGCATTCTCCATCCATTCCGGCAGCCAGAATAGATTGCTGAGTGCATTCCGCATCCATTCCGTCCGCCGGAATGGGGCTCAGAGTACCCTAAACATCCATTCCGTCAGCCGGAATGGGGCTTAGAGTATCCTAACCATTCATTCCATCACCTGGAATGGGGCTTAGAGTACCCAAACTATGCATTCCGGCTGCCAGAATAGATGGCTAAGGTACTAACAGATTCATTCCAGCAGCCAGAATAAAATTGTAAGATATTTTATATATAGCTGTAATATTCAACATTGTGTCCTTTTCAAAACAAAATAACCTCTTTTTCATTAAAACCACAATTGTAATAAATCGCAATGTAAAGGGCCTAATATGTCAACAGTTTATTGCTAGTGTTTGGAACAAAACATCTTAACTATGTTACTAATAATATGCAAAAAAAAAAAAAAATGAGATTTAAACGGATGATTTGTGCAAACTCAAACCAAGCGTAGTCTTACACCATGAACACTTTGGACAACCACATAAATATGGCAAGGATATTTAGTGATCCCACAGAGGCGAGAGCGTTGGTGAGGATTCAAACTCAGGTTTGCATTGTTGCAAGGTGGATTGTCTAACGGCTACATTAATGTGCAAGTGGTGAATACAGTATGTGAATGAAATAAAATAGACTGAAAATTGGAGCAGCAACTTCTGTCATAACTAACTGTTTTCATGATTACATTATAAATAATGACATTACTTGTACATATTATAGACAGAAACCATTGGTACATGCACAGTTTATATTTTGGGATATGGAAAAACATTCATGTATAATAATAATAATAATAATAATAATAATAATAATAATAATAATAATAATAATTAATAATAATTCTAATCATAATAGTTGGACTGCAATTTATTTTTTAATTCTTTTGGGCTTTTCGGACACTTAGGTTTATTTGGCTTTCATCTGTGGATTTGGCATATGTCCTTCCAACCCAGTCAGTTTAAACTGCTGATTCTCTGAGTTGTAGCTTCACACATTTTTCAACACGCCATTTAGCCATATTGCACAAAATGTAGCAGAAATCAAACTCAGGAACCCACTGATGCAAAGGGGATTGTTTAATTGCTACACTAACATGCAAGTGGAAACAATATGTGCATGAAATTGACTAGAAGGAAAAGCAGAGCATCACTGTTTCTCCTAACAAACAGTTTAACAGCAATAATTTTAAATCATCTAATAATCTATCTATTACATGTTTATTATCCAATCTACAATGAAAGATTCAAGGCCTCAATGCTTGGTACATGTAGAGTTTTACATTTTTGGATAAGGAAATTCTCAACACCACACATGCATTACTGCCAACATGAATGTTGAAGGAGAAACAATAAAGTAATACACACACGCATTCTCTGGTTCTACATAGCAAAAAATATGTCAAAGTAAAATTATTCGATGCGGATGTAACGCCTAACAATTCGCATTCATGACTCAGCACACTAATCATATTACATGTGAAAGCAAGCCATATGCTAGCGTACTCTTCTCTACTTATACCTTGATAAAGACCCATGTTTTATGGTTGAAACGCGTTGGTTGATGAGTGAAAAACCGGAGCACTATCACAGGTGACATATGATCTGGATTTCTGATGTATAACCACTTTAAAGAACCTGCTATGTGGATGTGGCAGTTTAACTCGGGTACGAGTTTTATTTTTATATACCATTCCATGTTGGAAATGGTTATTTTTAGTGTTGTTGCAATAATTTTTTAAAACACAGAACAATGAAAAGCGCACTAGTATGATATCGTGACCTAATGATTATATGTTGTACATTTACTGGGAGAGAGAAAGCTCCAAATGGGTGCTCCCAAAACACATGGTAAATATCAAAGAAACATTTAGAGGAAAGAAGTGAATAGGAGGGGCACTCCTTAGGTCATATTAAAATATACATTTATTGGGTATACTCATAAGGATTGCACCATAATAAGTGCAAAAATTACCAGCTAAAGATATGATGTCACTTGTGCCAATATCTATATGAATCAAAAATAGACAGCTATAAGTGGCATCACTGAAAATTGTACGCAGAGTATATGTATAGACTCCCCGTGATAATAGACGAGAGAGAGCTATATAAACAAATGCCCGTGAACGTGGGTGTGTATAATCTACCCACGATTAGCCTGCCGAGATATAGACTGGAATAAGGCTATAGGTGTAATAAGCAATTGAAATCCCCTAAAAGAATTTCCATAGGTATAGAGGATTCTCAGCGGTTAGCGATAATGCATGATAGAATGAACGGGTCTAGACTCCCTGTGATCACAGGTATATGTGAGATGCCCTGCCTAAATCTAGTGCTGGGGAGCGATCAGAGGGAGAGAGCTGCTAGCTGGAAGGTAAGTAATGAGGCAAAACGCCAACGCGCGTTTCGCTCTGTGGCTTTTTCAAGGCTGCAGCGGGGCCCAATCTGACAGCTCTTAAGTAGTGAAAACAGTAGGTGTGTTCGATGACACAATTCCGGAAGATCCAATGACAATCGAGGGGTGGGATCACCTCCCGATTGACATAGAATGTGGCCAATGTAAGATGTACATTGGAAATAATCAGCATTAGTACGATTGTAAATATACAAGAAAAACGATAAGGATAAAAACCTTTTGAGCAAAGTTCTTTCCTTCTCACCAGCCCAGAATATGGACCGTTTTGAGTGGGAGAAGGACCTAGCTCTCTTTACCAGAAAATTATTTTTGAATAAACTGTATAGATCAGGACATAGTTTAGAAGTGGACATGACAAATACCCTAGCGGGGACTTTACTATCTCTTACCAATGAGTCAAATATAACCCTTGATACTGAGGAAGACCAACAAGCTCTAGTGATTTTGAAAGATCTACTTGGTGATAATGTTCAGGGTGTGACTTCGAGAGAAAACCCAAATATCACTCTAAAAAAGAAATCTTCCTTTTTTCCAGATATTTCTCAATGCCCTCAAATTAAAGTGTATTCTGAATTCGTTTCTAGGGATCTTGATTCTCTTTTTCTCAGAACTCAAAATAATACTTACAACAACAATTTGAGTAGCATGGAAATTAAGGCTATGAAAGAAATTAATGAATGGAAAGACATAGTCATCAAACCATCAGACAAAGGTGGCAATATTGTCTTATGGCCTTATGAAAAATATATTACAGAGATAAAACGTCAATTGAACGATACATCTTGCTACCACCATCTGATTTTTAATCCTACCGCCAATTTTCAAAATATATATCAAAGAATTATAGATTCAGCCTTACAAAGGGGAGTCATTACGAAATCAGATTATAATTTTCTTGAAGTTAAAAACCCAAAAGTGCCAACGATATATATACTACCCAAGATACACAAAAATGAGCATAACCCTCTGGGAAGGCCAATAATCTCGGGAATTGGCAGTCTTACAGAAAATGCTAGCCATTTTGTTGACCAGTATATGCGACCGTATGTAGTAAGTTTACCTTCCTATACTAGGGATACCCTTGATGTCCTCTCTAAAATCCAAGATATAACTGTTAGTACCAATGTAAAACTTGCTTCATATGACGTTGTATCCTTGTATACCAACATAAAACACAAACAAGGTATAAATGCAGTTCAATATTATCTCAATATGGACATTAATTTAGATAGGAACGATTTCATTTTAACACTTTTGGAATATATCTTAACCAAAAATTACTTTGTTTTCAACGAGGGATACTACCTTCAAATAAGAGGAACATCAATGGGGACGGTATGTGCACCAACTTACGCAAATTTATTCCTGGGCTGGTGGGAGCAGGAACATGTATTTACGGAGAAAAATGAGAAATTTACCAACCACGTGATAATGTGGCTGCGATATATCAATGATATCCTGATATTATGGGATGGAGATATTGACCAATTCCATTCTTTCACGACTGCTCTCAACACTAATGACCTTAACCTCAAATTGACATCAGAGATTAACTCATCTACAATAAACTTTTTGCATCTAACAATCCGAAAAACAGATGAGGGAACCCTAATTACTGATATCTATAGGAAACAGACCGCCACAAATACCATTCTGAACAACAAAAGTGCACACTTTCCGTCTGTTATTAGGGGTATTCCGAAAGGTGAATATCTGAGCGTTAAACTAAACTGTTTGGACGTTTCAACTTATGCGAACAGAGCAAGTGAACTTACAACAAGATTAAAGAATAGAGGATATAGCAACAAGATGCTATGTGAAGCCAAGAAATCTGTGTCAAAACATAGTAGGGGGTCCCTCATATATCCTCCAAAAAAGATAGGAACCAAGGACCCTAAGATCAGGATGGTTGGTACCTTCTGCAATCAATGGAAAGAGATTGAAACTGTTTTTCAAAAACATTGGCACATTTTGCTTACTGACAAAGATCTTGAAAACAATCTTGATGAGACCATCTCTTTTAGTTGGAGAAGAGCCAAAATATTAAAA
Source organism: Mixophyes fleayi (assembly GCF_038048845.1). Taxonomy (NCBI): domain Eukaryota; kingdom Metazoa; phylum Chordata; class Amphibia; order Anura; family Limnodynastidae; genus Mixophyes; species Mixophyes fleayi. The sequence goes on from NC_134409.1 coordinate 82,025,516, forward strand.
GATAGATTTGTTCATGGTCACCTACAGAAGAGAATTTCGACCATGGAGAGACCTAAGGGTTTCTTCAAGTGTGGTACGTGTAGGACATGCCAATACATGATCCCCACAAAGACCTATCAAGATTAATTTGGTAAAACATGGCAAATAGAGTATTTCCTCAATTGTAACTCGGCAGGGGTTATTTACTGTCTCTCATGCCCGTGTTCCAAAATATACATTGGGATGACAACACGTCCCCTTAAGAAACGTATATCTGAACATGTGTACAACATCAAGAACAGCATCAGAGACCAAGGAAACTTCAAAGCTCTAACTACGGTCGCAAAGCACTTTATGCTCCACCATAGCAGTAATCCAAAATTCATAAAGGCTTATGCTATGGAGAAAATTAACATGGGAATACGAGGTGGTGACATTCAAAAAGAACTATTAAAAAGGGAAACTACGAAAATCTTCCTAATGGGAAGCATGGTCCCCAAAGGTCTAAGGGGCACATTTATCAATATTCACATAAAGTGAAAAGTAGTTTTCAATCCTTATCACAATGATAACTATTTCTCACATTTATGTACAGCCCTGCACAGAAACAGCAGTTCCGAAAAACTGCTGTTTCAGTGATAAAAAAAAATCATACTTACCACCCTCTTCGGAAGCGCTGTCTCCGGGTCTTCTCTTCACTCTTCAATTGCGCATGTCCAGTTCCAAGAACTGGACATGCGCACACAGATCCCCTCTCTGTCTCTGCAACTATCGTTGCAGAGAGAGCGCGCTGAGTGACAGGGAGGGATCATGTGATCCCTCCACACATGCGCTGTCCAGCTCTGCTCTTCGGAGCAGAGCTGACAGCATTAGATTTCTTCAACTCTGATAATGTACGCCAGCTTCAGCTGGCGTACATTAACATGACAAGTTCCCAAAAAAAATGTTTTTTCGGGACTTGTTAGATTGCAGCCAGGAGCAGTCACCATTCTGTTGAATGGTGACTGCTCCCAAAAACGAAGAGGAATGCAAAGCAGCAGATATCCATATCTGCTGCGATGCACCCTTAATAAATTTGCGGAGGACAGGAGGACACCTTAATGACCCGTTAAAAGCACTATCGTGCTTTATTAAATATGCCCCTAAATGATTACAACAGTTATATGGCTTTTTTGTAAACGCATTTTTATCTATCTTAGTCCACAAAAAGCCCATAGTGACATCTTTACCTTTAATACTACTATTATATAACTTGTTAACCTTTATAGATTATCCTTACCATCCACTCCTCAATGACTAATGAGGAGATCTTTTGTACCTCTTACTATTCTTGTTATGAGAGGTATGTCTCTCCATCTACCGTTAAGACATTCCTTTGTGAAATTACAGTTTTCTAACTTAGGTTTATTAATGGATTAAACTATCCCCATACATTGAAAATGTTATTTTTATTATTCTTCCAAATATCACTCTTTGAGCATAATGTTTCTGTCAAAATAAGATAAATCTGATTAACTTACACACTCTTTAAGAACAGGATTACCCCTATTGGGAGTGTAACACAGGTTCCCCTATTACAGATGGGATAACCATCGTATGATTTATCGGGAACAAAGTGCTTACATTTTACCACTACTATTGATAACATAACAATGTGCATCTTTGGGGCCATATGACCTCACTAATAGCGATGATATAGGTTTATTTATCCTTATCGTTTTTCTTGTATACTTACAATCGTACTAATGCTGATTATTACCAATGTACATCTTACATTGCCAACATTCTATGTCAATCGTGAGGTGATCCCACCCCTCGATTGTCATTGGATCTTCCGGAATTGTGTCATCGAACACACCTACTGTTTTCACTACTTAAGAGCTGTCAGATTGGTACCCGCTGCAGCCGTTGGCGTTTTGCCTTATTACTTACCTTCCGGCTAGCAGCTCTCTCCCTCTGATCACTCCCCAGCACTAGATTTAGGCAGGGCATCTCACATATACCCGCGATCATAGGGAGTCTAGACCCGTTCATTCTATCATGCATTATCGCTAACTGCCGAGAATCCTCTATACCTATGGAAATTCTTTTAGGGGATTTCAATTGCTTATTACACCTATAGCCTTATTTCAGTCTATATCTCGGCAGGCTAATCGTGGGTAGATTATACACACCCACGTTCACGGACATTTGTTTATATAGCTCTCTCTCGTCTATTATCACGGGGAGTCTATACATATACTCTGCGTACAATTTTCAGTGATGCCACTTATAGCTTCTATTTTTGATTCATATAGATATTTGCACAAGTGACATTATATCTTTAGCTGGTAATTTTTGCACTTGTTATGGTGCAATCCTTATGAGTATTAGAGGCATTGCAATTCATATTGCATTTTTAAATCACATATACACTGTTGTGTTTTTATCTGTTTGTTTATTTTTTATTATTTCTCTCTTGTCCTACCAGATCATTTTTAATGCATACCCAATAAATGTATATTTTAATATGACCTAAGGAGTGCCCCTCCTATACACTTCTTTCCTCTAAATGTTTCTGCAATAAACTTTTAAACAGTATTATACAAAGTTTTTTCTTGGTGTATCCTTCATTACATGTGCTGAGAGGATATACAGGACGGCTGGCATTTCTGGGAGGTGATTCAGTGGATTAAAGCCATCTGTGTGAAGCGCATGATCAATCTCTGTCTTGTAAGCTGATACCCTTAAGGTTTTTTTTTCCTGAAGATAATTTGCACTGCTGGAGTTGGTCTATAGACTTTTAATATCACTGTTTGTACTATCATATTGGTGATGGTGTATGTTGTGTACAGCTCATACCATCTATACTATGTGGTTTCAATTGCTTCCTTACATGTCCAATGAGTCATTTTGAAGAGTGGAAACGCATAAGAACATAAAGGCACCATTGCTTAACAAGGGGAAGTTTATATGAATATCCATTGAGTGAAGAAAAAGAGAGCGCCAGTGTATGTTTCTTTTTTTTTCTATACATATGCTAGCGTACTCTTCTGTAAGTTACACAGTAGTACATCCACAGTTACACAGTAGTACATCCACAGAAGCATGGGAACATAGAAAGTTAGCACAGATACAGGCATGATTCGAACTCTTGACCATGCTGTTGCCAGATGGAATGGCTAACCACCACACTAACGTCCAGACTAAAGAGTACATCATATGTTGTATAGTCTATACTGAAATAATAGATCATGCAACATATCTGCAATTGCTAAACCGGATTCTTGACACAGATTCTTGATTCTCAAAGTATATTACCAAACGCTGTAATCAAACCAGCCATATACACTAGCATCATGTTTTAAAATCAAATGTTACAATATGCATGGTGGTGTTTTAGGCAAAATCAAACACACTCGCACTCTAAACGCACCTATGTCTGTCGTCATCTGAGCAGCGTCTCAGATTATGCACCTGTTAGTTCATTAATTAGGCTTCCTTTTAAAATGTCATTTGTTGCACTGGTGTTTGGAAGATCATTGATTTTGAGTGACTAAAACAGATGAAATTTTTGAGGATTTTTAAGCAGTACCTTTCACAAATCAAAGTATGTTTTAAGAGTTAAAATAGCATTGAGATGTGTTTTAGTATTTCATAAACCTCTGCTAATGTAACTATAAGGTTATCTAATTTGTGAAGTAAGGGCTTTACATTTGATTGTATAGATTTGTTTTTTTTAAGGGTCCGAGTAAAGTATATCAAGATCTTTAATATGGTTGACCGTCTTGCACTGTGTATTGTCACTTTGAATAGGAACTGCATCTTGACAGAATTATTTATAGTTTGTTTAATTTTGTGCCCCCTTTTATTGTCTGTATTTGTTACCTGCACCCTTTCCCTAACAGATTATATGTGAGAAAGTCCCTTAAAATAATTTGGACTAAGTTTCCTTTGTGTAAGTTGTGTGTGGTAAGTATACAGTGTGACACACTAATATTTGTTGCTATTATTTGTCTGGATTTTTCTGGTGAGGTGGTCTCTGATGTGGTGTTTTTGTTCTTTCACTATGGCTTGAGTATTATAGGGTTTTTTGGGGTTTTTTTGTTTTGTTTTTTATTATATATTCCACCTTTTCTTGTCTATCTTTATTACCTGTTCCCCCTGCTTAACAGATTATCTGATACAAATGTTTGGGTATTGTTTTGCATTTGCACAAGGTGTATTTTCTCTTTTGGTGTGTGGTAAGTATACAGTGTCACACACTCATGTTTTTTGCTTTAATTTTACTTGATATTTCTTGTTAAGTTATCTCTGATGTGGTTTCTTTCACTAGGGCTTGAGTATTGACATTTTTTTTTTTCTCTGAAGAATTACTGACTGTACTTTTCAAAACCAAAATAGAAGATAAATCGTGCTTGATTTGTAAGTATAAGTTTCAAGTTTGGAGTATACAGTGCAAATGGAAAGCTCTAAAGGCGTCGCCTGATGTTTTTGTTGTAAACTCATGCTTTTGTCACACAAACAGGCGATCCTGGGGTTGGACGAGAGTCTGGTTCTCGAGGAGGTTGATCCTCCACAATGTCAAAACCAGCAACTGGCAAAACATTGCCGTCCTAGGGAGCTTGTCTTCAGGCCATGTGTCCGCTTCTTTGGGATGTCAGATGCTGAGGTTGTCCGTCGCTCTCGCTTTACTCCTCATGTCATCTTGGACACCCTACGCATTGTGCAGAGTGACCTTGAGCCAATGCACCACATCCCGACAGCAGTAATGCCTTTGACCAAACTGTTGGCGGTACTGCACTTCTGTGCATCTGGGTCATTCCAGATCACAGTGGGGGTTGTGGCAGGTATGTCCAAGGCCACCTTCAGTCGTGTGCTGAAGGTGGCTCAGGGCATTCCTGTCGCAGCTCTCATAGTTTATACATCTACCACACAATGAGGAATCCCTTGTGTAGATTAAGCAGCAGTTTGCCACCATAGCTGGCTTTCCACATGTCATAGGGATGGGACGCATGTGGCATTTGTACCGTCTACTGGGGATGCTTCTGTGTATTTGAATCAGAAGCATTTCCACTTGATAAATGTACAGGCTATTTGTGACCCATTTCTCCAGATTCGAAACGTGGTTTCCAAATGGGGGGGAGTACCCATGACTCCTTCAAGTTTAGGAAATCGGGGATGTGGCACAGATTACAACAGAGGCAAGGGGGTGCAAGGTCACATGGAAACATGTGGCTGCTTGGTAATTAGAATAATGTATTGACTCAATTTATTTATATGCTTATTTCTACAATCATCTACTTCACAGTTACTGTACTCTGAATGTGATCTTTGTCCTTAGATGTTATGCTTCTACATTGTGTCATATAGTGCATGTGCCCGTTCTTTATAGTAGTTACAAAACTGTGTTTTTTTAAAAATGTGCACGTTTACAAATACTCCTGGTAATGTAGCCAGCTTTCATAAACAGACATATAACATCTAAGGTTACATTATGTCTTGAAATTGTTAGGTAACACTAAAAGGCCATATGCCAAAGACATAAGTTGTTTGGAAAAGTGTATTTTCACAATGGTACATTATATCTTGTATCTAAAAATTTATAAAGAAGTGGTTAATTTATAAGTATTACTACATGTTAAATATTGGCCATGGCAACCCTTCAAAAGAACGTATAAGACACACTGTAAAAAGCCTTCAGGCTCCTATGGTTTGGTTCACAAAATGTGTTTAGTTTGCAATGTTTTGTTTAGTTAAGTTAATAATCCTCACTTAGCTGTCAATTTGCCTTTGCTATAATGTTTTAGACATACTTGTGAATGTTAGCATTTTGAGGGTGGTCATTTTTGTTCTGTTAAAGTGTATTAATATTTGTTTCTTGTGTCTTTCCTCTCATCCTACATAGGAGCCACTGCTTTTTCCTTATGCCCTTGGCTCCTCACTCCCATGTTGAGCCCACACACACAGCATGATGTTGCATATAACTTGGCTCATACAGTCATCAGATGGGTAATTGAAAGGGCCTTTGGCCTCCTAAAGTCACCATTTACATGCCTTGACCAGTCTGGTTGAGCACTGATGTATGGGCGGAGTAAAGTATGTGACATCATAGCTCTGTGTGTGGTGTTTCACAATATTGCCATCCGGAGTGGGGTGGTGGACGAGGTTGCTGGAATGTACGAGGTGGGGGAGCCTGAAGCCACGCCATGGGGGGAATCAGACCAGGGAGCCAACTTCAGGCAGTATGTCCTTGATACATATTTTGGGGGTAAATCACATTTATTAGTACTGCTTCCTTTTAAAGGTCAAATACATCAATGCTATATGCTGGAATAATGCGCCAAAGAAAAATATAGGTAAACTTACATTAGAAACTAAGAAATGGCTTGTCAAACATACATGTGGTGTTGTATGAATGAAATGGCTTCCATTTGCCATGCTTCTAAAATGTATGCTAACCTCTAAGTGTACTTGAAAATGCTTTCTGAATTCTCCTTCAATTAGTGTAAATTTTTGGCCAATCATTTGTCTTCCAACCACCAAATTTTTTTGCTGTCCAGAACTACAGGATAATGTGCAAACACCAACCTCCTGAAGTGATGCATTTCTGACTTAGCTTTCAAATGTCCTAACATGACCCATATGCTGTTTGAATAATATCATTGACTAAATGCCTTAATGGTTTGGTAAGGCAATGGCAATTACCTTACAAATATTATTGCCTAACATTGCTTGGGAAAACTAAGGTTAACCGTGTTCATCAAGAAATCAAAAGTATATAATCTAATTTGTATGCATTATAATGATTAAAATAAACCTATTTCATTGTGATGGAGACTTGTGTCTGCCTAGGACACCTAGGGCAATCCACATTTGTATTAGCTGTTGCTTTTTTGGCTACTTTCAAGACCAAACCACCACAAACCACAATTCAATTCCAAGATATAGCTTAAACCCACATGTCACTATTACAGAGAGGACTTTGTTGAGCCTTACAAGACACTTTGCATGGTAGGTTACAGTGGTCACCTTAATTTGCACAAAGCCAGAAACTAAGTACATGCAGTATAATTAGATGTGAGCTAATATTGGTATATTAATTTTTTCCTTTACCTTCAACAGTCAAAAATGACATGCATTTAAAAGTTCAGAATGGCGTGGCTTCTTAAATGTTGAAGTATTTATCCAATGCTCCAACCCTGCCTATGTGTTTTTTCAAATGGCCATGATTGTTTACTCATCATCCAAGGACCATTCTCGCAAAGACCACTGTCTTACTTGCTATGTATTGTGCTTCAAATTGTCACGTATCTGAAGAATATTTAGTAGATCCCTTGTTTCTGTCTGTGAGTGGTACTCACTCAGGAGCGCTTAGTCTAACGGGTAGGGTTTTTTTGCCAGTGATCCCCGCAAGGGAGTATGGGCTTCGCTGCTCTTCTGCCGCAGGTCGCAGCTTCCGGAATGAGCGTTGACAGACTAATGGTGGAGCTAGGCACAACGGGTTGGTAACTCAGGCAATGAAGATTAGTTTAAAACTAGCTGGTCTGTAATTGGTAACTCTGCGTAACAGCGGAAGAATCACTGATACAGCAACAGTTCAGATAGTCAGTGAGGATGTATTAGAAATAGCTGGTCTGTAATTGGTAACTCAAGGTAACAACAGGAGAACCATTGTGTCACATGCCGGTCCCATAGATAAGTGGCGGCGTTGTTACCTTCTTCCTGGAATCGTTGATCCAGGCTACTACTTCATATCAAGGCTCCTCTGTAGTTGGTTCTGCGCATGTGCTGCCTCTTATCCTCACTTATTACCTCCTACCTGTTCCCATTGGTGCTTAGGATTTTGGAGCGCTATTTAAACCTCCCATGGTCCCTCTGCCCAATGCCTGTTCTTCGAGTTACATACTCTTTCTATTAGAGATGAGCGCACTCGGATTTCGTGAATCCGAGCCCACCCGAACGTTTCCGATCTGAGTCGGATCCGAGACAGATCCGGGTATTGGCGCCAAATGAAAACTTGAAACCGAGGCTCGGAGTCATAATCCCGCTGTCGGATCTCGCGATACTCGGATCCTATAAATTCCCCGCTAGTCGCCGCCATCTTCACTCGGGCATTGATCAGGGTAGAGGAAGGGTGTGTTAGGTGGTCCTCTGTCCTGGTAGATCTCGTGCTGTGCTGTTTAGTTCTGTGCTGTGCTGTTTAGTTCTGTGCTGTGCTGTGCTGTGCTGTGTTCTGCAGTATCAGTCCAGTAGTGCTGTGTGCTGTGCTCTGTCAATTTTGAGTTCAGTGGTGCTGCTGGGTCCTGTGCTGTGTCCTGTTCAGTCCAGTGGTGCTGTGTCCTGTGCTCTGTGCTTCTAAGGGCATAGTTATTTCCCCATTATTCCCAAGTGTTTAAAAAATTTTAAAAAAATTATAAAAAAAAATAAAAATAATTTTTTTTAAAAAAAAAGTAATTATAACAAAATTAGCAAAACCAATCCAGCAGTATAAGTCCATTGGTACTGCAATATTGCCAAGTTCACACATTCTGCAGTATCTTGTGCTACATATAATGGAGACCAAAAATTTGGAGGATAAAGTAGGGAAAGATAAAGACCCACTTCCTCCTAATGCTGAAGCTGCTGCCACTAGTCATGACATAGACGATGAAATGACTACAACGTCGTCTGGCAAGCCCGATGCCCAATCTTTCTGCGGAGAAACGTAAAGTTGCCAATATGCCATTTACGACATGGAGTGGCAAGGAACGGCTTAGGCCATGGCCCGTGTTCATGACTAGTGGTTCAGCTTCACCCAAGGATCTTAGCCCTCCTCCTCCTCCCCCCCTACAAAAAATTAAAGAGAGTTATGCTGTCAGCAACAAAACAGCAAACAACTCTGCTGTCACTCACCGGACCGTGAGTGCCTCTACTCTGGTGCGAGGTCCTCCATCTTTTCTACCTACGCCTGTGTGGAATCGTGGCCGCTCGCTATTCTGCCATCTGCGCATGCGCAGGTCTCGCTATTAACTTCTCCTTCTGTACCTAAACCAGTACAGATTCACCAAGAAGAGGAGTTCGAGATCTCTCAGATCCTGGATGCTAAAATTTCACAAGGAACTCTCCGATTCCTCGTTCATTGGAAGGGCTTTGGTCCTGAAGAACGCTCATGGATTCGTGCTGAGGACCTCAACGCTCCAGCCCTGCTTAAGAAATTCTATCTAAAATTTCCGGGTAAACCCGGTTCCAAGTGTTCTGCGCCCACCTTTAAAAGGGGGGGTACTGTCACTCACCGGACCGTGAGTGCCTCTACTCTGGTGCGAGGTCCTCCATCTTTTCTACCTACACCTGTGTGGAATCGTGGCCGCTCGCTATCCTGCCATCTGCGCATGCGCAGGTCTCGCTATTAACTTCACCTGTCCACGGAGGTGATTGACAGATCAATCACCTCACCCTATTTGAGGCACCTGCAACCCTAGGTAGGGGCCTGACCTTGAAGTCTCATTCCCAGTAAACTTCTATAGGTGTGTGCAGATCCCAAACTGCTTCCAGCTTTACTCGTTGTACAGTTTCCAAACTGTGTGCAGATTGTTCATACTACAGCTTCCACGCTGCTCCTTTGTTCAACTCAGCGGCGGTTCCCATACCGCTACAACACTATCATCCCGCTGATCGTGTCCCAGCTCCCACGCTGCTTCTGGCTTCACTCAGCAGCGGTCCTCTGACCGTTCCAACGCTGACACCCTGCTGATCGTGTTACAGCTTCCACACTGCTTCCCTGCTCAACTCAGCGGCGGTTCCCATACCGCTACAACGCTTCACCTCTCAGCTGATTCCGGATCTACACAACTGGGTATGCGCTACTAACTATTGACTATTATCTATTCTGCTCACATACCAGTTGCATCCATTGTTGTTTGTTGCGCAGGGTACAGGTACCCATATAGACTGTGTTTCCGCATTGCTCCAGTTAGGACTAGCTGTCACTCAAGCTCGTTATCTACTCACGCTACTACTTGGCGTCATTGTGCATAATCTGCTGTGATCAGCTTCTCCCCACTGCAAGGCATCAACTATATACAGACTATTCATTGTGCCTTCCAAGACATTGCTCTACTCGCGCTGTTCCCATACAGCCACAGTTTGCCTTTCAACTTCACTCTCCTGCACCTGGACAAGTCCTCACTTCCTCCACAGCAGTGGTACAACTTGCTGCACGCAGACCACTGACTTCCCTGCTACATACCTGCACCTGGACAAGTCCTCCTATCACAGCGGTGGTACAACTTGCTACTCGCAGACCACTGACTTTCCTACTACCTACCTACACCTGGACCCGTTTCCTCACCATAGCGGTGGTACAACTTGCTGCACGCAGACCACCGACTACCCTGCTACCTACCTGCACCAATCCTATTCTTCCCATCAGAGCAGTGGTACAACTTGCTGTACGCAGACCACTGACTCCTCCTCTACCTACCATCACCGATACCACGTCCACTCCTCGTGTCTACATTATCTCCAGTTTCCAGTTTACAACTTCAAGTCGTTGATTGCCTCAGACTATCTCTACTCTCCTGCTGTTGTGTCGCTCCAATCATTCACCTGCCTGCTTTGAGGTGCGTGCCATTTCCCCGCCTCTCCAGCAGAGTACCATCTGGTGAAACTCGGGTAGCAACTCCTAGTGCCCGTGACATCTGCCTTCTAAAGAGAAATTATCACAAATCCCCAAGGCGAGTCCAAGGGTGTTGGTGGTTGTCAAGCCTGACCTTCCCATCACTGTACGGGAAGAGGTGGCTCGGGAGGAGGCTATTGATGATGTAGCTGGCGCTGTGGAGGAACTTGATGATGAGGATGATGATGTGGTTATTGAAAATGAGGCACCAGTGGAGGAAACAGCTGATGTCCATGGGATGATAAAGCCCATCGTCATGCCTGGTCAAAAGACCAAAAAATGCACCTCTTCGGTCTGGAGTTATTTTTATCCAAATCCGGACAACCAATGTATGGCCATATGTAGCTTATGTAAAACTCAAATAAGCAGGGGTAAGGATCTTGCCCACCTAGGCACATCCTCCCTTTTACGTCACCTGAATAACCTTCATAGTTCAGTGGTTAGTTCAGGAACTGGGGCTAGGACCATCATCGGTACAGGGACACCTAAATCCCGTGGTCCAGTTGGATACACACCAGCAACACCCTCCTCGTCAACTTCCTCCACCATCTCCATCAGATTCAGTCCTGCAGCCCAAGTAAGCAGCCAGACTGAGTCCTCTTCAATACGGGATTCATCCGAGGAATCCTGCAGCGGTACGCCTACTACTGCCACTGCTGCTGTTGGTCGGTCATCTTCCCAGAGGGGAAGTCGTAAGACCGCTAAATCTTTCACAAAACAATTGACCGTCCAACAGTCGTTTGCCATGACCACAAAATACGATAGTAGTCACCCTATTGCAAAGCGTATAACTGCGGCTGTAACTGCAATGTTGGTGTTAGACGTGCGCCCAATGTCCGCCATCAGTGGAGTGGGATTTAGAGGGTTGATGGAGGTATTGTGTCCCCGGTACCAAATCCCGTCGAGATTCCACTTCACTAGGCAGGCGATACCAAAAATGTAGACAGAAGTACGATCAAGTGTCCTCAGTGCTCTAAAAAATGCGGTTGTACCCACTGTCCACTTAACCACGGACATATGGACAAGTGGTTCTGGGCAAACGAAGGACTATATGACTGTGACAGCCTACTGGGTAGATGCATCCCCTTCCGCAGCAACAGCAACAGCTGCATCAGTAGCAGCATCTACAAAATGGCTGCTCGTGCAAAGGCAGGCAACATTGTGTATTACAGGCTTTAATAAGAAGCACAATGCTGACAACATATTAGAGAAACTGAGGGAAATTATCTCCCAGTGGCTTACCCCACTTAGACTCTCATGGGGATTTGTGGTGTCAGACAATGCCAGTAACATTGTGCGGGCATTAAATATGGGCAATTTCCAGCACGTCCCATGTTTTGCCCACACCATTAATTTGGTGGTGCAGCATTACCTCAAGAGTGACAGGGGTGTGCAGGAGATGCTTGCGGTGGCGCGCAAAATTGCTGGACACTTTCGGCATTCAGCCAGTGCCTACCACAGACTAGAGGCACATCAAAAAAGCATGAACCTGCCCTGCCATCACCTCAAACAAGAGGTTGTGACGCGCTGGAACTCCACCCTCTATATGCTGCAGAGGATGGAGGAGCAGCAAAAGGCCATTCAGGCCTACACAGCCACCTACGACATAGGCAAAGGAATGGGGATGCGCCTGAGTCAAGCGCAGTGGAGACTGATTTCCATGTTGTGCAAGGTTCTCCAGCCGTTTAAACTTACCACACGAGAAGTCAGTTCCGACACTGCCAGCTTGAGTCAGGTCATTCCCCTGATCAGGCTGTTGCAGAAGCAGCTGGAGAAAGTGAGGGAGGAGCTGGTAAACCATTGCGATTACACCAAGCATGTAGCTCTTGTGGATGTAGCCCTTCATACGCTTTGCCAGGATCCGAGGGTGGTCACTCTTTTAAAGTCAGAGGAATACATTCTGGCCACCGTGCTCGATCCTCGGTTTAAAGCGTATGTTGTGTCTCTGTTTCCGGCGGACACAAGTCTACAGCGGTGCAAAGACCTGCTGGTCAGGAGATTGTCCTCTGAAGAGGACCGTGACATGCCAACAGCTCCACCCTCATTTTCTTCCACATCTATGGCTGCGAGGAAAAAGCTCAGTTTTCCTAAAAGAGCCGCTGGCGGGGATGCTGATAACATCTGGTCCGGACTGAAGGACCTGCCAACCATTGCAGACATGTCTACTGTCACTGCATTTGATGCTGTCACAATTGAAAAAATGGTGGAGGATTATTTTGCTGACACCATCCAAATAGACATGTCAGACAGTCCATATTGTTACTGGCAGGAAAAAAAGGCAGTTTGTAAGCCCCTGTACAAACTGGCTCTATTTTACCTGAGTTGTCCCCCCTCCAGTGTGTACTCGGAAAGAGTTTTTAGTGCAGCGGGGAACCTGGTCAGTGAGCGGCGAAGGAGGTTGCTTCCTCACAACGTTGAAAAAATGATGTTTATAAAAATGAAATCAATTCCTCAATGAAGTACAGCACTGCCCTCCAGACAGTACAGAGGGACCTGTGGTTGTGGAGTCCAGCAGGGACGAATTGATAATGTGTGAGGAGGAGGAAGTACACACTGTAGGGGGAGAGGAATCAGAGGTTGAGGATGAGGACGACATCTTTCCTCAGTAGAGCCTGTTTAGTTTGTACAGGGAGAGATGAATTGTTTTTTTGGTGTGGGGGCCCAAACAAACCAATCATTTCAGCCACAGTTGTTTGGTAGGCCCTGTCGCTGAAATAATTGGTTTGTTAAAGTGTGCATGTCCTATTTCAACAACATACGGGTGGGTGGGAGGGCCCAAGGACAATTCCATCTTGCAACTATTTTTTTGGCATTATGTGACCATTCAACAGTCGTTTGCCATGTTCAAAAAGTAAAAGAAAATGTCAACAAATTCAAAAAATTAAATCAAAAGTTAAATGCCCTGTCATTATTTAAAACAAGTGGTATTGATGTGCTAGAATTAGTGTAGTGTTAATATGTTATAAACACTACACTTGGAACGTGGAGGAGGTATTGTGGCCCCGGTACCAAATTTAGTACCGGGGCCACCCCACTACGCAGTCCAGATACTTGTTTGGTGGAATTCTGACCAGTTGAGGGTGTATTTATTATATTGTGGCCCCGTTATCAAATTGTGTACCGGGGCCACCCCACTATGCAGTCCAGGTACATTTTTTGGTGCGATTAAGACCAGTTGATGATTTTCTTATTATATTGTGGTGACCACTCCTCTACGCAGTCCAGGTACATTTTTTGGTGCGATTCATACAAGTTCAGGGTTTTTAAATTATATTGTGGTGACCACTCCTCTACGCAGTCCAGGTACATTTTTTGGTGCGAATCATACAAGTTCAGGGTTTTTAAATTATATTGTGGTGACCACTCCTCTACGCAGTCCAGGTACATTTTTTGGTGCGATTCAGACCAGTTTATGGTTTTCTTATTATATTGTGGTGACCACTCCTCTACGCAGTCCAGGTACATTTTTTGGTGCGATTCATACAAGTTCAGGGTTTTTAAATTATATTGTGGTGACCACTCCTCTACGCAGTCCAGGTACATTTTTTGGTGCGAATCATACAAGTTCAGGGTTTTTAAATTATATTGTGGTGACCACTCCTCTACGCAGTCCAGGTACATTTTTTGGTGCGATTCAGACCAGTTTATGGTTTTCTTATTATATTGTGGTGACCACTCCTCTACGCAGTCCAGGTACATTAATTGGTGCGATTCATACAAGTTCAGGGTTTTTAAATTATTTTGTGGTGACCACTCCTCTACGCAGTCCAGGTACATTTTTTGGTGCGAATCATACAAGTTCAGGGTTTTTAAATTATATTGTGGTGACCACTCCTCCACGTAGTCCAGGTACATTTTTTGGTGCGATTCAGACCAGTTTATGGTTTTCTTATTATATTGTGGTGACCACTCCTCTACGCAGTCCAGGTACATTATTTGGTGCGATTCATACAAGTTCAGGGTTTTTAAATTATATTGTGGTGACCACTCCTCTACGCAGTCCAGGTACATTTTTTGGTGCGATTCAGACCAGTTGATGGTTTTCTTATTATATTGTGGGGACCACTCCACTACGCAGTCCAGAAAGATACCTCGTTGCAACGTTTTGGACTAATAACAATATTGTGAGGTGTTCAGAATACACTGTAAATTAGTGGAAATGATTGTTATTGAATGTTATTGAGGTTAATAATAGCGTAGGAGTGAAAATAAGCCCAAAAACTTGATTTTTGAACTTTTTATGCTTTTTTCAAAAAAAATCAGAATCCAAAACCTTAAATCCGAATCAAAACCTTTCGGCAGGTGTTTTGCGAAACAAATCCGAACCCAAAACCTCAAGCAAATCCGAATCCAAAACACAAAACACGAGACACCAAAAGTCGCCGGTGCACATCCCTACTTTCTATAGGATTTAGCTTCTGTTGGTTTGCCTCCTCCGCTGTGCCTTGCTTTATTTGTCTGGATCAGCTAGCTCAACTATGCTGCTGCTTCTACGCTGGGATTGCCGCTGTAACAAGTAACTCACCTGTTACTAGAATCGCTATTCACGGATCAACCATCTCAACTCCACTGTTGCTTCCAGGCTGGGACTGCCACTGTAACAAGTAACTCACCTGTTACTAGAATCGCTATTCACGGATCAACCATCTCAACTCCACTGTTGCTTCCACACTGGGACTGCCGCTGTAACAAGTAACTCACCTGTTGCGAGAATCAGCATTCACGGATCAGCCAGCTCCACTCCACCGCTGCTTCTGCGCTGGGACTGCCGCCGTACAAGTAACTCACCTGTTGTTGGAATCACCATTCACGGATCAGCTAAGTTCTCCTTCCTTATTAATTGCATATTGAACTGTCGCTGTAACCAGTAACTCCCCCTAGTTACAATTGTCATTTATTGATCAGATAAAGTTCTACTACATGTCTGCCCTGTTTAAACTTCTGCTCTATCAATGATTCCACTGCGGTTAGCCTGAGTTATCAATTGAAGCCAGCTAGTTCTATCTATTCTCATTGACTATCTGGGTTGCTGCTGTATCAGTGAATCTCCTGCTGTTACCCTGAGTTACTAATTGCAAGCCAGCTAGTTATATCATTGACTATTCATTGACTTCATTGACTATTTGAACTGTTGCTGTATCAATGATTCTCCTGTTGTTACCCTGGGTTACAAATTACAAACCAGCTAGTTCTAATCCATCCTCATTGATTGTTTGAACTATTGCTTATCAGTGATTCTCCTGCAGTTACCCTAGTTGCTAAACCTGTTGTTTCAAGCTCCACCACTTCTCTGTCTCACTCATTTGGGAGACCGCGACCTTCGGAATAGGAGCAGCGAAGTCCATACCTCCTTGCGGGGGTCACTGGCGAAAACCCCCTGCCCTTTAGACTCTGCATTCCTGAGTGAGCACCACTCATTGACAGAGAATAAGGATCCACTAAATATTCTGCAGATTCGTGACACATTTATACAGCAACAGTTCAGTTAGTTAGTGAGGGTGGATTAGAACTAGCTGGTCTGTAATTGGTAACTCAGGGTAACAGCAGGAGAATCATTGATACAGCAACAGCTCAACGATAGTGGTAACAAGGATAGGACTAGGTGATCCAAAAATGGTAACTCAGAGTAACAGCTGAGGAATCACTGATATAGCAATAGTTCAGATGTGAAGAGTGGTGGAGTAGAACGTAGCTGATCCATAAATAATAACTCAGAGGCTAGCAGACGAATCACTGGCACAGCGGCAGTTCAACCAGAGGCAGACATGGAGTAGAACTTTAACTGATCCATTAATGATGATCCTTGCAACAGGTGAGTTACTGGTTACAGCGACAGTTCAATATATGAGAATAACAAGGAAATGGAACTTAGCTGATCTGTGAATGGTGATACAAACAACGGGTGAGTTATTGGTTACAACGGCAATCCCAGCGCAGAAGCAGCAGTAGTGTTGAGCTAGCTGATCCGTGAATGATGATTCTGGCAACAGGTGAGTTACTGGTTACAACGGCAGTCCTAGCGTAGAAGCAGCAATGGTTTTAGGATAGCTGATCCGTAGATGGGGATTTCGGAGCAGCAGCCAGGAGTACAAGTACCCCAGGTAGTTTGTTGACAGCAGTTCAATGTGCAGGAGAAATGAAGAAATAGAACTTAGCCGCTCAGTGCAGGATGATTTGAGCAACAGGTGAGTTGCTTGTTACAGCGGTGTTTCCCAGCGATGAAGCAGCAGAGGCATAGAACTAGCTGGTCCCTAGATGAAGATCCCAGGGCACTAGCTGGGAGAGCAGGTGCAATGGGTAGGGAGTGTCCGCAGAAGGAAGTACAGCTGATCCAGGACAAATAAGCAAGGCACAACAGGAGAGACAAACCAACGGAAGCCAAGTCCTATAGCGCAAGTGTGTAACTCAAAGAACAGGCATTGGACAGAGGGACAATGGGAGGTTTAAATAGCGCTACAAAATCCTTAGCTCCAATGGGAACAGCTAGGAGGAAAATTAGTGAGGGTAACGGGCGGCACAAGCGCAGAACCAAATACAGATGATGCCTAGAAAAAGAAGTTTAGTAACCTAGATCCCCGCTTCCAGGAAGAAGGTCACAATGCCGGTACTTGTCTATGGGACCAGCGTGTGACAGTAACCCCCCTTTTAGAAGTGGCCACCGGAGACACTTAGCAGTGATTTTGCGAAGAAATTTAGCATGGAACTTTCATAACAACGCAGGGGCATTGACATCAGAGGCGTTTTACCCAGGAACGCTTCTCAGGACCGAAACCCCTCCAATCCACTAAATATTTCATCACTCCCCGAGAAACTTTGGAATCCAAAATCTGAGTAATCTCAAAGTCTTCTTGTTGAGAAAATTCCGGTGTTGTAGAGGAAGATGGAGTGGACGAGAACCGATTAATGATCAACTGTATCAGAAGAGATATATGGAAGGAGTTCAAAATGCGAAGTGAAGACGGAAGCTTCAATTTGAAGGAGACTGGGTTGATGACTTTCAGAATTTTATATGGACCAAGGAATCGAGGGGTGAACTTCATTGAAGGAACTTTGAGACGAATGTTCCTGGTAGATAACCACACTTTATCGCCCACTCTGAGGGCAGGTACTGCCCGACGTTTCTTATCTGCTGCTGCTTTATAATGGACGGAAGTCTTCCTGAGCTGAGATGTAACCTGGGTCCAGGTGGATGAAAAGTTCTGCAAAAGTTCTACTGCAGCAGGGACATGGGTGGGTGGAAGGGTGAAAACCTAGGAAGGAGGAGATGTAAGCCGTAGACAATAAAGAATGGAGTAGAGGAAGTAGATTCATGAAGTAAATTGTTGTGAGCAAATTCCGCCCATGGCAGGAGATCCATCCAATTATCTTGGTTAGCGGAGGAGAACATTTGAATCTCAAGGTCTTGGTTCACCCTCTCCGTTTGGCCGTTGGATTGCGGATGGTAGGCAGATGAGAAATTGAGTTGAACTCACAAGGCCTTGCACAATGCCCGTCAGAACTTAGAGGTAAATTTTACTCCTCTATCGGAAACAATCTCTTGTGGACATCCATGAAGCCGAAATATCTCTCGAATGAAATGCTGAGCCAAGATGGACGAGTAAGGCATTCCCACAAGCGGTATAAAATGAGCCATTTTGGAAAAACGATCTACCACGACCCATATGGTATTGTGATTTTTGCAGGTAGGAAGGTCAGTTATGAAGTCCATGCTGATATGTGTTCAGGGTTTGGATGGTATGGAGAGAGGTAACAGAGGACCCATGGGAGCAAGGCGAGAAGATTTGTGCTGAGCACAGACATTACAGGAGGCAACAAAATCTTTAACATCCGTACGGAGAGAAGGCCACCAATAAGAACATGATATCAATTCATAGGTCTTAAGGAATCCTGCATGGCTGGAGAATTTGGAGCATGGTGCCAGCGTAGTAATTTCTTCCACAGTGCCTTGGGAACAAAGGACCTCGGAGGAGGAGGAGAATGAGAGGTAGTGGTAGTCAAAAGACATTTAGGTTCCAGAATGAGGCGAACGGAAGATGGGTCTGGGTCTGAATTGCAGTCAATGGCTCGAGAGAGCGCATCTGCTCTTTTATTCAAATTACCTGGTTTAAAGGTAACATGAAGATTAAAACGGGAGAAAAAGAGTGACCATCGTGCTTGCCGAGGATTCAGACATTGTGCGGTTTGTAAGTACAGCAGATTCTTGTGATATGTGAAACTCGTCACTACTTGTGGTGCTCCTTCCAAGAGATAATGCCATTCCGACAATGCCAACTTCATTGCTAGCAATTCCTTGTCACCAATGGTACAATTCTGCTCTGCAGGTAAGAACTTTCGGGAAAAGAAAGCACATGGCAATAATCGATTAGATGATGACTGTTGAGAGAGAACTGCTCCAACACCAACTGCAGAAGCTTCCACTTCCAAAAAGAATGGTCTTGAAGGGTCCGGCTGTTGAAGAATGGGTGCTGAGGAGAAAACATTCTTGAGAAATGAAAAACCTTCCACTGCTTCGGCTGGCCAGTTTTTATAATTAGCACCTTTCTTGGTAAGGTCAGTAATGGGAGCCACAATGCTGGAATAGGTAGATAAGGTGGGAGAAGGATGCACTAGACAAAAAACAGTGTAGTATGAGCTGCAATGAGGGCAGGGTTAACCACTCCCCTAAGTAGCATAGAAAGTATAGAATGGCCCAAATGCGCTCAAATACTTGAAAAAATAGGGTGTGGGAATGACTTCTAACAGGTGTGGTCTAGAAGTATACAGGTGTGCAGATATACAATGGATATGCAAATCGGTTATATGGTGTTAACCAAATAAATACATAAATACATAATTCAGCCAAGTGAAGCAGGAAACCAAACGGAAAAAGTAAGATATTAAAACAGCATCAAACTAACAAACCAACAGGAAAACTGAAGGAACAAGCAGAATGAGAATCAGTGGGATGTAGATGCTGGTAACAGACCGTGAAATTGTGAATCGGTACTGATAATGGATTGTCAGTATAAATATCAATGATTTTGGGTTAAACAGTAATGTGAATAGTTTGCTGACTTCCTCCACTTCAACTTCATACAGTTCGGCCATATCGCTCTCTAAACAATCTTTCTTTAAAGCTCTCATTTCTTCCCAATCCTCCAACCTCCGTCGGTTTTTTGCCACCTTCAACTCCCTCTTCTCCCCTCCCCCTCTCCCACTCCCCCCCGCACTCTCTGCTGTCGACTTTGCTACCCACTTCACCACCAAGATTGAGTCTATACGTCATGACATCTCCCATCAGTCCCTTCTTACCACACCCTCTCCCCCCTCAATGCCCACTTCTCACCCTCCTCTGCTGCTGCTATCTCATTTCTCCCCTCCCCTCCTGCTAGCTCACCCTTCTTCTCTTTCTTCACTCTGGTATGTGCAGATGAAGTCCATACCCTTCTCTCTTCCTCTCCCCCCTCCACTTGCACACAGGACCCAATCCCCTCCCACCTCCTCCGCTCCCTCTTGAAGCCTGCTCCCACCTTGCACACCTCCTCAATCTATCCCTGTCCTCTGGAATCTTCCCCTCCTCTTTTAAACATGCTCTTGTCTCCCCCATACTCAAGAAACCGTCTCTTGATCCTGCCTCTCTCTTTAATTACCGCCCTATTTCGCTTCTTCCTTTTGCCTCCAAACTCACCTCCTTTCTCTCCTCTCACTCACTCCTTGACCGGCTCCAATCTGGTTTTCGCCCCCTCCACTCCACTGAAACTGCCCTCACTAAGGTCACTAATGACCTTCTCCTTGCTAAATCCAATAGACTCTACTCCGTTCTTATCCTTCTTGACCTCTCTGCTGCCTTTGATACCGTTGATCACGCTCTCCTTTTGCAAACTCTCAAGTCTACAGGCCTATGTAACACTATCCTCTCCTGGATTTCCTCTTACCTCAGCAACCGCTCCTTCTCAGTATCTACTCATGATTCTACATCACCCCCTCTTCCCCTACCTGTTGGCGTTCCTTAAGGCTCCGTTCTTGGCCCCCTGCTTTTATCCCTCTACACCTCCTCCCTTGGTGTCCTCATCCGCTCCTTTGGCCTCTAGTACAACCTCTATGCTGATGATACCCAAATTTGTCTTTCATCCCCTGACCTCTCCCCTTCCCTTCTGTCTCGTGTCTCCTCCTGTCTCTCGGCCATCTTATCTTGGATGTCCTAACGCTCCCTTAAACTAAATATTTCCAAGACTGAGCTTATAGTCTTCCTCCCTTCCAGGACTCTCCCACCTCCCCTCCTCTCTATTTCTGTTAATAACACTACCCTCGTTTCTGTTCCCCAAGTCCGATGCCTTGGGGTCATCCTTGATTCCTCCCTCTCATTCAAGCCTCACATTCTGTCCCTCCCAAAATCCTGCTACTTCCACTTTCAGAATATATCTAAGATACGTCCCTTTCTCACCACGTAAGCTACGAAAACTCTTGTTCACTCGCTTGTTATCTCTCACCTTAACTAATGTCACCTCCTTCTCTCTGGCCTACCTGATTCTCGCTTTGACCCTCTTAAGTCTATCCTCAACGCTGCTGCCCGCCTCATTTTTCTATCACGCCACTCTGTCTCTGCAGTCTCCCTCCAACAGTCACTACATTGACTCCCCATACCCTACATAATTAAATTTAAACTCATCACCTTTAAAGCTCTAAGTCAATCTTCCCCTCTCTACATCTCCAGTTTCATCTCTACCTACACTCCTACCTGCCCCCTCCGCTCTGCCTGTGACCGCTGCCTCACTACTTTAATGATCACCTACTCTTACTCTCGTCTTCAGGACTTTGCCCGGGCTGCTCCCCTGCTGTGGAACGATCTTCCACATTCCATCAGGTTAGCATCTACTCTCAAAGGCTTCAAGCGTGCCCTTATGACTCATTTCTTTATTCAAGTCTATCAGTCCTCCTCCTAACTTCCTTGTCCTGGCTCTCTCCCCCAGTTAGTACCACCCTATTTGTGTCTCCCCCCTTCCCTCTCATGAGCAGGGCCCTCTTTCCTTGTGTGCTCCTTCTACTATTCCATCACCCCCTGTACCTCTTGGCCTGCTTTGCTAACCCTGTTTTCACTGGGTTTTTTTTTTAATTTCAGCCTACTTCTCGCTGATTTCTACCATCCCTTTCACTATCTGTCCCAGAAATAATCTGATTTGCTTTACCCTGTCACCTGTGTTTTTATATATTTTGTTCATTCTGTATCATGTTGTGTATTTGGTTCTCAGTTTTCTTTATATGTAATGTACGGCGCTGCAGACCCTTTGTGGTGCTTTATAAGTCAAAGATAATAATAATAATAATAATAATAATTATATGCTCCCCTGAGGTCCAACTTAGTGAAGATTTTAGCTCCTTTGATTCGGTCGAATAATTCTGTAATGAGTGGAATGGGGTAGCGATTCTTGATGGTCACTAGATTAAGCCCACGATAGTCAATGCAGGGACATAGAGTACCATCTTTCTTTTTCACAAAAAAGAAGCCTGCCCCAGCAGGAGAAACAGAAGGTCTAATAAAGCCTCTCTGAAGGTTCTCCTTGACATAAGTGGACATGGCTTTGGTCTCTGGTTGAGAGAGAGTGTACACTTGACCTCTGGGTGGCATCTTCTCTGGAATTAACTCTGTGGGACAATCCCATGGACGATGAGGTGGTAGAATCTCGGCACAAGCCTTGTCAAAAATATCAGCAAAAGTTTGGTATTGAGGAGGCAGAGTTGATGAATTAGAGAGCGTAGTAATATCAGAGGAATGGAGTGGCCTCACTTTGTTTAGGCCTTCAGAGTGACAACGGGAACCCCATGTTAAGATCTCCGAAGAATTCCAGTCTAGTTGTGGAGAATGGAACTGGAGCCATGGAAGGCCTAGAATGATTGGAGAAGTAGTACAAGGTAACACTAAGAAAGAAAATGCGTTCTGAATGTAATGCTCCAATACAAAGAGTAAGAGGTTTAGTCTGGGTACGAATCACACAGCGAGGAAGCTGAGATCCATCAATGGCTGTGATGCTAACTGAAGAGTCTAGGGGAATCATGGGAATAGACCATTGAGTAACTAAATTCTACAAAATAAAGTTTCCGGCGGCACCCGAGTCTATTAGAGCTTGGGTATGATGAACCGAGGAGTCATACTGTAAAGCAGCAGGTATGGTGCAAACTGTAGAAAAGGGGAGGTTTTACTGAGCCCCAATCTGACCTCCCCAGAGCAGATCAGGGTTTGACGTTTACCGGGCTCCTATGGCAAGAATTTAGGAAGTGACCAGCCTCGCCTTAGTAAATACACAGTTTACCTTGGCGTCTTCTATAACGTTCCTCAGAAGTCAAACGAGATCTCCGAATTTGCATAGGCTCATCAACAATGGAAGAGTGCAACACAGAATGTGGTACTGGTCTATGAATCAGGCATTGGAACACCTCCTTCTCTGCTGATCTCTCTCGGAAACGCAGGTCTACTCTATTACATAGGGATATGATAGCATCCAAGGTAGAAGGGAACTCATGGGATGCCAGTACATCTTTAATACAATCTGATAACCCCTGCCATAAAGCAGCCAGTAATGTGTCATTGTTCCATGATAGTTCAGTAGATAATGTACGAAACTCAATAACATATTTTGCTACAGAGTGGTTCCCTTGGCGCAGCCTAAGGATGCCTGCAGAAGCAGAGGAGATTTGACCAGCTTCATCAAAAATCCAGCGAAAGGTCAGCAGGAAAGATGCATAATTACTGAGAAGGGTGTTCTCCCTCTCCCAAAGTGGGGAAGCCCAGGCTAGAGCTTGGCCAGTCAATAAAGAAACCACATATGCAACTTTGGTCCTATCAAAAGGAAAATTTTGATGTTGAAGTTCAAACTGGATTGAACACTGATTAAGGAAGCCACGACAAAATTTTGGGTCACCATCAAATTTAGCTGGAGCGTTTTGTCACTATCCAATAACGATTGTCGAATCTCGATTTGTGTTTCCAGCGCACAAAGATTTATTCTCAAAAAGTAGCAGGAAATATTCAAGCGAAATTATAATAAGTATAGCCGTTACTTATCGCAGGTGCTCTGGATCCAGTGTACAGTCATTCAATCCTGAAGTCTGGGGACAAGATGTCTGAACACTAGATGAGGAGCTGCTGCTTATATGCACACAGAAATACAGTAAAACAATGCAGATGGTATAGCTTGCTTCTATTGGTCCAGGTTTCAGGAAGGTCCAAGGGGTTGTCAATCATTGGCTAGTTCAACCTAAAGAATCCAAAGGAGGGGGTCATCTCTCCAGGGGGTATGCTCCGATCTTCCCGCCAAGATTCCTTAGTCTTAATAGTTCATAATTCCCTATCAGTCATAACTTGCGTATGCACTCTGCGATTCCTTCGCAGAGCGAACCGGACAGTAGCAAATGTAAAGGGGATTAATATGATACCACATATCATATGATTCCTTCAACCTGTACCATATGTTTTACTGATATGCATATAACTTATAATATTAAACATGAATACTACTATATTTCGACATAAATGACTATGTGTTGCAACTACCGCTAATGTGTACTATTTTACAAGTGTGCGTGTTTGTGCGAATGGATGCAAAAGACTAAATACTGTTGTTGCCACGTGTTGCAGCTGCGTACGCCCTTCCACGCCGTAGCGTGCCCTTCCACGCCGTAGCGTGCCGTACGCATCTTTTCAGACAAAGACAGCCAAGTTTGCTCGATTTTAATTGAAATGACTTTATCCAATTTGCTGACTTCGACAAGGTACTCTGAGTGTAGAGGAAGTTGCAGAAGAGGCCTGATGGCCAAGGGGTTGCTCAGGAGGAGAAACTGGGACATCAGGTTGAGTAGCTTGAAGCGTACCAAGACGACCAGCAAGAGTCTGAAGGCACTGTAGAAGTTGGTGTTGTGTATTATCTTGCTGCTCAACCCAAGCTAAAAGATGCTGTAGCATATCCTTCGCAGAGGGCTCCACCGGGGGATGAGACATGAGACCTGTTCTTACTGTCACGTATCTGAAGAATATTTAGTGGATCCCTTGTTTCTGTCAGTGAGTGATACTCACTCAGGAGCAAGGAGTCTAACGGGAAGGGGGTTTTCGCCAGTGACCCCCGCAAGGGGGTATGGGCTTCGCTGCTCCTATCCCACAGTTCGTGGCCTCCTGAATGAGCGTTGACATCCTAATGGTGGAGCTAGGAACAACGAGTTGGTAACTCAGGGCAACAGCAGAAGTATCACTGATTTAGCAACAGTCCTAATGGCAATGAAGATGAGTTTAAAACTAGCTAGTCTGTAATTGGTAACTCAGGGTAACAGCAGAAGAATCATTGATACAGCAACAGCTCAACGATAGTGGTAACAAGGATAGGACTAGATGATCCAAAAATGGTAACTCAGAGTAACAGCTGAGGAATCACTGATACAGCAATAGTTCAGATGAGGCAGACATCGAGTAGTACTTTAACTGATCCATTAATGATGATTCTAGCAACAGGTGAGTTACTGGTTACAGCAACAGGTTAATATATGAGAATAACAAGGAAATGGAACTTAGCTGATCCGTGAATGGTTATTCAAACAACAGGCAGGGCCATCTTAACAACATTATGGGCCCCCGGGCAAAGCAGTGCACCAGGGCCCCTACATATATATATATATATATATATGTATATAGGTGTATAGAGATACAGATATAGATATATATATATAGAGATAGAGATAGATAGATGTACTTGCTCAGTGACCCTTGAAGGTTTTTTTGCAGGTTTTTTCTTTTGCAGGATTATTTATTCTAATTAAGAGCCCTGCCTATGGGGCCCCCTTGCCCGTGGGGCCCCCGGGCACCTGCCCATCATGCCCAATGGAAAAGATGGCCCTGACAACAGGCGAGTTACTGGTTACAACGGCAATCCCAGCGCAGAAGCAGCAGTGGTGTTGAGCTAGCTGATCCGTGAATGATGATTCTGGCAACAGGTGAGTTACTTGTTACAACGGCAGTCCTAGCGTAGAAGCAGTGGTGTTGGGCTAGCTGATCCGTAAATGGTGATTTTGTTGCAGCAGCCAGGAGTACAAATACCCCAGGTAGTTTGTTAACAGCAGTTCAATGTGCAGGAGAAACAAAGAAATAGAACTTAGCCGCTTAGTGGAGGATGATTTGAGCAACAGGTGAGTTGCTTGTTACAGCAGCGTTTCCCAGCGATGAAGCAGCAGAGGCATTGAACTAGCTGGTTCGTAGATGAAGATCTCAGGGCAGCAGCTGGGAGAGTAGGTGCAACGGGTAATTCGTAGGTAGTGTCCGCAGAAGGAAGTACTGCTGATCCAGGACAAATAAGCAAGGCACAACAGGAGAGAAAAACCAACGGAAGCCAAGTCCTATAGAGTGAGTGTGTAACTCGAAGAACAGGCATTGGACAGAGGGACAATGCAAAGTTTAAACAGCAATCCTGTCACACGCCGGTCCCATAGATAGGTGCCGGCGCTGTGACTTTCCTCTAGGAACAGTGATTGAGCCTACTCCTGCTTCTGAGACACTATTTTTACACAGGTGTTCCTTGCTACCTTGTTCTGGACCTCCTCCCGATTCTCATTGGTTCTGGAGTATTATTTAAACTATCCATGGTCCTTGGCTTGTTGCCTGTTCATTCGTGTTACTCAGTCTGCATTTGGATCTGGCTGCCAGTACTTGACCTCCTGTTGGTCCACTGCTGAAACTCCTCTCCACTGTTCACCTGCACGCTGAACTTCTACGGTGAATTACTCGCTGCACCTGTGGCTAATCCTACTGCTCAAATTTCCATTTCTTCCCGGCTGGTGCAACATCGCTACTACTTCATTGATAAATCTACTACCGAAGGTACCTGTCACTTGTAGTTCCACGCTGGGCTCATTTGAAACTCCTCTTCGCTGTCAACCTGCATGCTGAACTTCTATGAAGAATTACTTGCTGCACCGGTGGCTATTCCTACGGCTCAAGTTTTCATATCTACGCGGCTGATTCAACAACGATATGTTTCATTGGTGTGTCTCCTGCTGAACTTACCTGTCACCTGTAGTTCCACGCACGGCTCAGATAAACTTCACTTCTCTCCTTTGCTACTTCTAGGTAACGAACTGTTTGATGTACTTATACTTATTCTTGTCATTTGGGATTGTCATCTGTAGAACCAACAAGTTCTACGCTTATTGCTTTCTATAAAGAGAACTATCGTGATACCAGTAACCCACCTGCTACATTGAATCATCATTGTTTTCGGATCAGCCAGTTCTACATTATCACTCTGTCTGGACTATTGCTGTACCAGTGATTCATATCTATCTGCCGTGTGTTACGTTATTGGATCCAAGCATTCTCTATCCACCATCCCTGCATTTGAACTATTGTTTTACTCTTCCCATGCCGTTGTCAAGGGTTACCAACTATGAAATAGCAAGATGTATCTGCATTTTGTACTCTGACAAATTGCTGTGTGTTTAGTATCTGCCAATATATATATTCTTCATTATATTGTACCATCAGCCAATACATTACTTTACAGCATTACCACTATCTCCAGTGTTCTTATTATTATTAGTGATGCTTGTGAGCTGTGAACTTCAACATGTTATGTGACCTTAATTCTATTTTTATATTTAGTAACCGCTGTAAATGTTGTCAAAGTAGGGTCCTTAAATGTTAGAATCGTTGCCAACAACACTTACTAGGTTAGTACATGTTAAAACCACAAAGCTCAAAATACACTCCAGACACAATCACCACTTATATAAAATATTATGAAATCCTGACACATGTTGAAGCAGACATTGGTCTTACTATGGCAAAAAGTATCCCTACATATTAATTACACACACACTTACAGATCCTAATTGCAGATATTCCCATCCTGAATCTGGCTTAAGGCTAATGTTTGTTTTTTCCCAGAACCAATCGCAATGTGACGTTAACATTAATTTGAAAAAGCATTCAGACACCAAGATCCCATATGAACATGTGAGTTTAGATCAATACTGCTTGCCTCCAAGATTTTACCACCCCCCCAAAAAAAACCATATATGCCAGGTGTGTGCAGGATCACAATCTGTGTCTTCACCAACAATTTAGTATGTTTAGAAGTGTGTAAAGTAAAGGTGTGTGGATGGAATGGAACATTGCATGCCTGTGACCAAAAAAAAAATATAATTGCTGTGTAGTATGTCAAAACTAGCTTAGGGAGCCGAACAAATGTGAAAAGGGTGGATAGTGACATTGGGTAACCGCTAGAGATGGGCGGGCTCGGTTCCCCGAGATCCGAAATCGAGGCAAAACGTAATCGTGATGTATTCGTATTTGTGAGCTCGGTTCTCGTGAGATTTGAAAAGCATAAATACCAGCCTCCACAGCACTCCATCGCCATTTGACAGAGGGAGAGAGCAGGGTTAGGTCAAAGGCTATATCAGTGCAGGGACAGAGCAATAATTGGACACATTATTGTTTCTATTCTATACAATTCTAATCTTAATACCATATATTGTTACAGCAGTAAGAGGAGGATAGAGGAGGGTTTTTTTTCAACTTCTGGCACTCCAAGTGCTTTTGGGGTGTCCCTTATTCCTCATTCTTTTGCAGTAATTTTTCTGGCTGTCAAAAGTCATATTTGTCAGCAGTATAAAAAAAAATATTTAGCACTCCTAGGGCTAGATTTACTATCAGGCGTGTTTGTAAACCCGCCGACTTTCGGCGGGTTTGGCGGCGGTTTAGCCATCGCCGAATTTACTAAGGCTAAACCCGCCGTCCAAACGGCCAGAAATTATGTTACCAAACCCGCCTCTGTATAAAGCGCCATGACGGTTTCAACAATGTTCAACATACAAACAGCCGGATTTACTATTAGGGGGTTTATAAAGCCGCCGGAAAACCGCAATTCAATAGACCAAAATGAAAACGCTGCTTGTGAGCAGCGAGATTGTTCAAACAGTGTGCTGTTTGAACTATTTAGCCATTTTTAACATAAGAGAAAGAGCCATTTTGTGCAAAGTTTCCTCCTTTAGGATTGTATATGGGAAATGGGCAAACTGACATGTAATTTGAGGGTAGGTTTTTTGTTTTTTTTTCACCCAGAATTATTGCATCCTATTTACTCATGTAAAGGTTTTTTTTTTGGTTTTCCAGTTGCAACAAATCCTCAAAAATACTGTTGTTTTTTCAAAATCAGGATGCACAATATGTCATTACATAGTTAACCCTTACTTTAATGGTAATGCAATCCAAAAGTTACAAGATCAAAAAGGTGTTTCTGCCTGAATAAATCACAGTCAATGACAGTCTAGCGGCCAGCAGTTAATCAGGTGTGGGTTTTTTGGAGAATGGGTTTTGCGGCGAATGTGGTACATTCTGGACAGTGGATGTTTGCAGCTTTTTACCCGATGGAGGCAGAAAGGCGCCTGGAGGAGGATGTACAACAGTTGTCATCTGTTCCGCGGACCCTGCGCAGACCGGCCACTCCACGTGCATTTAAAGTGCGTTTGAATCTGGAATCTTTGGCTGATGTGGATGTAGTACCAATGTTTGTACTCATGTAAACCAGGTTCCTAGATAAATTTGGTGGGGTGCTTATGTATGCACCTGTAAAGGTGTCTGATATTATCCTGGCTTGCTGTCTGATACATAATCTAGCTTTACATCAACTTACCCCACCGATTATTGCAGTAGACAGTGAACAAGTAGGGGCCCGTGTCCCATTTGGTGATGTGCAGAGCACAGAGGGGGGAGGCAGATTTGAGACCGTCTCATTACAAACTACTTTAAATGTAAGTGCATACTATAAAAAACATATATTGTTGTTTTTTTTTATGTCAGTGCAATGGTTTTTTTTATGGAATTTTTAAATAAAATTGGACCCTTTAAACAGAGGATAGTGTGTACTCTGGATGTTGTAATTGTGAAAATCCCTGGAAAGTGACAGTCAGAGGTCAATGTGTACGTAAAATTAGTGCATCGTTTTAAAGAAAACAGTATACTCTTGTTTAATGTGCAGAAAAGAAAGACTGATACCAATGAAATATAACTGCATTTATTGCATTACAACACAATAAAAGAAAAAGTCTAACGCTTACACATACAAAACAAAACATTCCCCAATAATACAATTTTTGCCCTAGCGCCGCCTTTTCGCTGGCATATCACTATGTTTTGCCCCACTCTCTACCCTCCCTCGCCCACCCCTGGTGCGAGCACCTCTCCTTGGAGGAGTGCTATGTGCCGATCTGCTTGGCGTACTAGCAGTACTGGTGGAGGCCGAGGAAAAAGGTGCCGGCAAGCGGGCAATGAGTTCCTGCTGTAGTTGGCCTGCCAGCCGGATAACATTTGCATTCCCTTCGCGAACGGAGGAATGCAAGGCGTCCACAGCCCCAGTCATTTGGGCCAGCTGCACGTTGGTTTGCTCCAAAGCGCTTGCCAGCCGGTTTATTCCAGCAGGGATTTGGCTATTGGAGCGGTGTATCCGCCTCAACTGGGCCGCGATTTGGGACATGTGCCGAGTTTGGCTGTCCATAAACTGACACTGCTGTACCTGAAAATGAGCTATGGATTGGGCCATTTCTCGCCCTGTATCCATTTAAGGAGCTGCAGCTTGTTGCTCGGATGACTGTTCCGCAGGGCCAGGTGCTTGTTCCTGGCGCGTAGACACGGGGACATCTACCATCTCTAAAGTGATGACTGTGTCTCCTTGTGGGTCATCAGTAGGTGACATCTGCGCAGACTGGCGCTGGCCTTGCAGAGATGCTGAGGTTCCTGTGGTGAAAAACCCAAGGTAAGTATATAGCAAATAACATGTTTGTAAATTGCATTCTGGTCAATGTACCCAAAAAAAAAACATTTAACAACTAAAGAATGGTTACCAATGTCTACCTTCAAGATTAGTTGTCCTCTGCGACCTGATGAAGGATGCTACTCATATGTTTTAGGAGTAAAATCTCATTTTGCCTATGCGTTAGTGATGGGTTTAAAATGTAAAAAAAAAATTATGCTAACATTGAGGGTGTTTGTATCAAAATGCTGCAAGACCGTGCTTTGGGGTAAGTGAATACTATTTTAGTTCTCCCTCTGTGTAGTACATCATGGGGGATATAGACTAAACTGCGAGTTTGAAAATGTGGAGATGTTGCCTATAGCAATCATATCATATAACAATCAGATTTTAGCTGACATTTTTAAGAACGCAATAAATAAATTATTTTAAAAATCAGAGAGGTTGCTATAGGCAACATCTCTAGGTTTCCAAACCCTCAGTTTAGTAAATGTTGCCCTATGTTCTCATTGCAAACCATATAAAAATCACTAAATATAACATGGACACCAACATTTGTACACAAAAACATCCAAGTCCATTATTTCTCCCCCAAACAGAGAACACACACCTGCTTGCTCTTCAGAGCCAGAATCTCTTGCTGAAGGTGGAGGTGAAGACCTTGGACTGGGAGTAAACTGGCGTTCTGGCGAATTTGGATGTATTTGCAGCAAAAAGCAATTTACAAAGAAAAATGTTTTTGAAAAAATGTGTTTGCAAATTTAAAAACAGTTCAAAATTATTTTTTTGCCCTTTACATACTGATTGTCTAAAAAAGCCACTTTTAAGAAAAAAAACACATTTTTTTAAAAAAAAAAACATGTTTAAAATAAAAAAAGGCACTTTTAAGAAAAAAAAAACCTTTTAATATTGTTATCGTAAAAACGACAAATAACTCACCAACTCCTTGGGCAAACGAGGGTGAATCTGTGTCTTGCACATTAATTCCCTCCACAATTTCACGGGGCATTATCTGCCGCAGCTCCTCCTCATAACTGGTGTATTCAATGCGAAGAGGGGGGCCACCACCCGTGCGTCTTGTGGACCTCCTTTCCTGGGCCATCTTCTCTTTGAGCCTCCTCTTGATGTCTGAGAAGCGCTTGCGGCAGTGAGCCACTGTCCTCTTTAGTGGGCCCACCGCGTTCACAGCATCGCACACTCTCCCCCACAGTTGGTGATGCCGCCTTAGAGGAGTCCGGGCTGCCAGGTTCCCTAGGATGACCTCATAGCAGGGAACTATGTGGTGCACCAGAACACAATTTTCGTCGTGGGAGAATCTGACATTTCTCCCTGTCTTCGTCCTCCTGCCCTCTCCTGACTCCTCAACCTCTCCCTCTCCCTCCTCTGCCCCCTCAACCTCCATCTCCCTCTCCTCAGCCTGTTCTCCCCTCCTATCTCTGGACATAATGACAAATAAATGCCAAACACAGAAAACACAGAAAGACTTACAAACACAAAGGACAAACTACACTAAATACAGACACACTCTCCAAACAGGCACACACAAGTAACACAGACAAAGGACAAGTCAAATACAAAAAATACAAGACAGAAAATAAATGTACAAAACAGAAAAATAGCACAGGACTACTCACACTTCAATGCGCCCATTAGTAAATCCGGCTGTTTGCAATGCAAACCCGCCGGAAAGCCGCCATGCATCACGCCTGATAGTAAATCTAGCCCCTAGTGCTTTTGAGGTGTCCCTTATTCCCCATTATTTTGCAGTAATTTTTCTGGCTGTCAAAAGTCATATTTGTCAGCAGTATAAAAATCAAATATTTAGCACTCCAAGTGCTTTTGGGGTGTCCCATATTCCCCAGTGTTTTACTGTAATTTTTCTGGCTGTCAAAAGTCATGTTTGTCAGCAGTAGGTACAAAAATATTTGGCACTCCAAGGGCTTTTGGGGTGTCCCTTATTCCCCATTCTTTTGCGGTATTTTTTCTGGCTGTCAAAAGTCATATTTGTCAGCAGTATAAAAATCAAATATTTAGCATTCCAAAAGCTTTTGGGGTGTCCCATATTCCCCCAGTGTTTTACAGTAATTTTTCTGGCTGTCAAAAGTCATATTTGTCAGCAGTATCTAAAACAATAGTTAGCACTACAAGTGCTTTTGGGGTGTCTCAAATCAACAGTGTTTTACTGTAATTTTTCTGCCTGTCAAAAGTCATATTTGTCAGCAGTATCTAAAACAATATTTAGCACTACAAGTGCTTTGGCCTCATTATACTGGATTCAAAGCAGTCCACATATGAGCAGAATCAGCAACTAGGTTCTGTCACCAGTCCTGATGGTAGTGTTCCCAGTACGTCATCTGGGAAAGGCGATGTCAAACTACATAGTCTTTTGAAATCAGGCAAAAAAACACACATCAAAATAAAATTTACCGTGTTGAAGCGAAAAAGAAGTGTAACTGAGAAAAAGTTAACTGCCGATAAAAAAAAAATTGCCAACATGCCATTCTACACACGCAGTGGCAAAGAATGAGGCCTTCGCCTTTCTCTATTAGTGGCAGATCCAAAAATGTTAACGAACCTTCTTCTTGTACGGTTACTCGTGACCAACCAAGACCAAGGGCTAGATTTACTAAGCTGCGGGTTTGAAAAAGTGGGGATGTTGCCTATAGCAACCAATCAGATTCTAGCTGTCATTTTGTAGAAAGTACTAAATAAATGAAAGCTAGAATCTGATTGGTTGCAATAGGCAACATCCCCACTTTTTCAAACCAGCAGCTTAGTAAATCTAGACCCAAGTAATTTGGAGTCTAAAAGTGGTGCACAACTACTTTTACGCGTCAAAGCCGAGTTGCAAGAAAACAGTAAGGCATTAGAGGATAATGTATGCTCAGAATCAGAAATGACACCAATCCCTGTGGAGAGTCCATCCACCAGTGGTATGTCTAATCGTGAGCATTCTGATAATGTACCCGTGCCTGAACAGCCCGAGTGTAGCCGTTGAAACACCAAGTGCGGATGACACTTTGGAATTAGAAGAGGATGAGGGTGAGATTTGGGTAGCCGACGAGGGCGCTGATGATGATGTGGTTGATTTTGTAAGTCCTGCACCAGAGGCAGCAGTGTGGCACCAGTGACAGCAGTTCTGGCACCAATTTGCACTTTCCAAACACAAGCAGCGGTGACGCAGGCGGCAGACCACAACAGTTTGACATCTGGGGTGGTTTGAAGGATTTGACAAAAAAATGTGTGACCTTGACCATAACTCCAACCAATCCTACTATTAACATGCAAAAGATGGTGGAGGGCCTATCAGGGATTAAACTGTATTTTTCCTAATTTGCACACATAAGGTTTGGGTGTAATATACACCCAAAGACGAGTGCTCAATTGCTATGAGTCATTGATGAAGAGGAAGACAAGCAGGCTTGTCTATAGAATTTGCAGGCAAATTCTACTGCGTTCTATAGGTAACACCCAAAGAGAAGAGCTCCATTGCTCCATTGCTAATTGTAATTGCTGAAATAGAAATAATAGGGCTGACAGTCTTGGTCTAAATCTGCAGTTACATTTTATTGTACCATAGCTCACTCAGAAACAGGAGAGGTGGCAGGGTTCAGTGCTAATCTTCCTCAAGCAATACTAATTCATCACACCATCATAGAAGTCTGTGTAGTATGATGTAGTTGCCGATAATGGCCTTCCAAATGGAATTACTAGTTGATTTTAGGGCAGAGCTGTCACGATTTTTGGGCAATTGCAGAGCAAATATCAAAATGTTGTGCGGAATCATCTGCATCACCACTGGGTGTCTTGGGAAAGCAATTTTTTTTACAACAAGCAGTTGCCAGAGAAATTGAAGAAGACGTCCAAACAAGATGTTGATAGCACTTGGATCCTTGCGATTTTTAGTACACTCGATTATGGTTATTTTATGCACTCGAAATCTAATGGGATTGCGGCCAACTTGCGCTTGCTACGGTCATGAAACGGTGACTTAGCCCTGTTTACGTTACTTGGCAGTATCATATCACCGTGCATCTCCACCATAACAGAATGCAGTATTCTAAATCCTTGGATAAAGTGTGACTTCTGTCTGCTGTACAGGAAGCTGCCATCATGGGTGAGCCATTTTACTAAATCCTGCTGGTACTGAGCACTTGACTTCATCCACCAATTAGCTCCCTCTGCAGACTATAAAAGTCACCTCCTACACTCAGCTAATTGCCAGTGCAAGTTTCCTAGTTCCTGGTTCCAGCTTACCACTGTTGCTGTTTGTTTACTGCTGTAATACAGACTTCAGCTTTAACCCTTTGTGTGAATTCACCATCATTCTTCTTGCTGTAATACAGACTTCAGCCATTAACCCTTTGTGTGAATTCAGTTTCATTCTGCCTGCTGTAATATAGACTTTGGCTAGTAACCCTTTGTGTGGATTCAGATTCATTCTATCTGCTGCTGTACAGATTCCAGCTGTCATTCCTCATGTAGATCCAGCTCTCTTCAGCCTATTCCTGTCTCACCTACTGTCTATTTGGGGCAGCAGGTTACTGCTCTGAGTCTTCCACCTCCTGAAGCCATCTTTATGTGTCTGGGTACCAACTTCCAGATCAAGGCTTGACTAAGATTCTGAGTTCTGAGTTGTCCGGGGCTAGTTTCAGGCTTATACTGTTCTGGAGGTAGTCACACCTGATAATCCGCTGCCTGAGTTCTGAGCCTTCCCAGTCCCAGTTTTGGTACTATAATCGTCTGAGTTTCTGGATCCTTGGGGGTACTGAGTCTCTAGCCGTGGGTTCAGTTCCTCTGTTCCAGTCCACCAGGTCCAGATTCCAGACATTTACTTCAGTACGGAGTCCAGTCCAGCATTCCTCCTCCTGACATCTGGCATACAGGAGTACAGCAAATCCTCCCTCCATGAGCAAGACCTTCATCCGGCATCCTAGTTTCCACTTCATCCTTGCCACAGCTAGTCCCAAGGGTCCCAAGACGGATCCCAGAAATACTTTTGCCGTGGCAGTTAGTTTCTATTAATACAACTGGATTAGAGTATTAGAGAATGACAGGCCAATAAAGCTTGCCAATTAAGCTAATCTGATTGCAGCACCGTTTCCTCGGAGTGTTGTGGCTCTTTGTGGTGCAAGTCTTCAGTGTCCTATATGTATTTTTATTTTTTACAAAGCTATTTACGATTAGGAAGAAAAAAAAAGTATCTTACTGTGACTGGATAACAGATAAATAACTTTTGGTCTAAATTTATTTAAAGGAAATAGCACAGGGCGTTTATTTATATAATTGCATGTGCGCTTATTTTTGATATTTTGTATATTGTGAGATAGGAAATCGTTCTTTCTGAGACCAAGGTAGAAAATTAGTTTTTTTCTGTTGTAACCTTTCAAAAGCAAATACCTTATTTCTGATGTATATCTGATACATCTTTTGCGTATATAGGTGCAAGGAAATGCTTTGTTGCACCTTTCTTTGGGAATGTGTATTCTACAACTGTTAGAACAAAAGGTCTAATGCTAATCAGACCTTTTGATGGTTTCACTTGGAGACGGGAAGGTTTAATTTAAAATGTGCTGCTATATTTCCTGCATCTAAAACAAAGATGCAGGACATCACAGCGTTTCTAGAATTTCACAGATAAGTGTTAAAATATCGTTAGCTTTGCGATGCATGTAAATCTATGTTTTGGTAAACTGGGTTACATCCTGATTCTGAAAATAGCCTGTGTCCAAATCTGTATAAAATGCCCTGACATGTACACTGAAATGTATTCTTCTGATTTCACCATCTGACCTGATCACTGGTACCACTAACCAGTGTGAGCAAATAAACATCTTGCTTCAAAGACCTGCTTGGAAACATCTTCAATATTGCTGTATTGCCCTTGACCTTTTGGCCTGCACCTCCGTTTCTGCTGATTTGCCCGTGACCTCGACCCTTGGCGTGTTTCCTGACGATTCTTCCTGGCAAGTGACCCCTGACCTCGGCTTGTTCTTTGGAATTGCTGTCTGCCATTACCCTCTGCTTCTGGGTTCCCCGCAGCTGGTACACGCCACACGACCCTCTGTAGTCTTCAGCCAAGTCTGTCCTCACCACTAGGGGCTCCAGCGAACACCTGACTATCAGAGTAGACTCCGGGTGGTGTTGTACTGGTTGGAGGGGTTCCTGACAGCTGGTAGAAGATTTTTCGGGAGGGCACCATGCTGTTCCTCCCAACAAAAATGCCAACCTAGACTATGAGTTCTAGTGCTGGCAGCACTTTTGGGAGTATGCCACCCACAATAGTAACTTTAAGATGAGTCTGAGTCTGAATATCGACTTACACTTACATATTTTTTGTGAGTATGTGCAGTAAGGAAAATTGTTTTTTATACAAAAAAATAGATTTGCGTCAAACTCAACATAAGGCCCATAGTTCATGTATATTGTCATGTAGCTATTTTCATAAAACATGCAGATGAGGCTAAGCAAGGGCATATTTGTTTTCTATTTTGTTTTCTAATATTGACTAATACTGTCCCCTGTGCTATCTGACTAACCTAAATAGGCTTATATAGGTAGTGTAAAAATCAACATTCTCATTTTAGTCTTAGTAGCAGAGCCAGATCATCCATTAGACAATGGCCCAGTGGACACTGAAGGGGCTGGTTTACTCTAACCTGTTTTTATGTGGGTTTTTTGACAAATAGAGGGAGAGAAAGGGCCCAAATCAGTATCTTGTCTACAGCCCCATGAGGCCTTAATCAGGTTCTGCTTAGTAGTGAAGTGACTGTACTTGACTTTAGCTGCATAGAGTGTAAGAGTAGGCATAGCTTGATGGGGTATGGATTAAGTCACATACTCCAAAAACATACTAGTACGTTAATTGGCTGGTATCAAAAAATAACCCTAGTCTGTGCGTGTGTTTTGTTACGGATTTTAGACTGTAAGCTCTATTGTGAAGGGACTGATTTGAGTGAGTTCTCTGTATAGCGCTGCAGAATTAGAGGCTCTATATAAATAAATAAATGATGATGATAGTGCTCACTTTCCTGCATAAATCCTGTTCTTATATCCAACCCTACACTGTACAACTGCTGAAAACTCCCCTAAACTGTACCCTTTGCATTCCTACCATCAACCTGCCCTTTCCAAACTTGGTTGACATTGTCTCCTGTTGCTAATCCGATCAAGGGACTGCATGGAGCTTCTGAGTGGCTTCCCTGGGAGCAGAATAGGCTTCTTACCTTATGGAGAGGTGGATCCTGCTGTAGGTCTGGAGCTGTTGTTGGGAGAGGTGCTTCCTGGGACCTGCTACACTGCTGTGTTGGTGCCTGTCAGTTCTTCTGCTACCCGCCTCTGTTGGTCTGTAGGGTGGGAGGTGGCCATCTTTGCCCTGTATGAGGAGAATGTGAACTCTAACCCCCTGTGTCCAGGACAAGTGAACCTGCGGTGCTTGTTCTAAAGTCTCCAGTACCTCACCCTGGCTCCATCTCTGGGGGATCAGACTTAGTCTCTGCTGCACGAATATTTGGATTTACTCCAGTCTCTATCCCCCTCGAGAACTGATACTGGCTACTGGCTGGCAGGGGTGCAGCAGACACAGTAAGGTAGCGTTTGTCCCTACTATATGCTGACCAGCAGCTGTTGCCTACTGCTCTCTGGTTGACTGTATCCCTACACCCTCTGAAGTTACTGTGCAAGGATTGTGCTAATGAAAACTGGACAGGTGCTGCCTTCCGGATGGGCTACACTGATGATTACGGTGGCCTCTCTGCACTGTGCTAATAAATAATAAAAGAAATAAAGTTACTGGTGGAATCGCTGCCCTCCTGGGGGCTCAGAGGTACAGACAATACATCATCTGCATTTACTTCTTAATTTTCTTTCTCGTTGTAAGCTCCTCTAGGATGTGGGGTTGGATTTATGCTGCCATCTAGTGACATTGCACAATATTACAGTATTGCCTCTTTTTCACCAGTTCAGATATATAGGCAGGTTTCAGTGGGAATTGTTGCTCATCAGTGGGTACTAGATTACCCTGCTGATATTTGGAACGTTTCCACTTCCCCCCTTTTCTTATTTTAAGTTCATCTGGGACGTAGAACTGGAGCTATACTGCTAACAAGTGACATAGCATAATATTACAGCATTGCCTAGTTGAAACCTGCCTATATATCTGCTACTGGTGAAAGAAGGAACTGTTGCTCATCTGGGGGTCCTGGATTGCCCTGCTGAAATAGGTCTGGAACATTTCAACTTTCCCCTTTTTTCTTTGTAAGCTCCTGCGGGAGCTGGAGCTGTGTTGCCGTCCGGCACGCCATGCTATCTTGTTGTCCATTGCTGGCTGAATTTAATCCTCTCTTTTACAGTATCTTAGACTGGAACCATGGGGAAACTTACTGCCGTGGCATCGGCTGCAAAACTTGAGAAGTACTGACCTGGATCCTCTACCTCTACTAGCGCGGAGACTATGGGTACCCTGAGACTACCCATGGTGCTAACTGATTCACTGCTGCTTAAAGATACTATGACACTCATTAAGAGAGATATGGCTGAGTTAACTAGCCAGGTCAACATTTGCAAACAAGAGCTGTCGGATATCGAGGGGCGCATACACTGCATTATCTACGCATTGTCGGCCATCCTGACAGGGCAGAGGGCTCCAACCGTTAGGCCTTCTTGGAATCTTGGCTGACAAATGTACTTGGAAAGGAGGCCTTTACTGCACAGTTCTCGCTGGAGCAGGCTCCCAGTCTTCCTCCTCAACCCCTCACAATCAGGTGCTCCGGCTCATAACATAATATAACATAATAGGAACATAATTGATGAGGTTGAAAAAAGACACCAGTCCATCAAGTTCAACCTATTTTGGATCTCCTGCAATCCTGCACTTATATTTTAAATTGATCCAGAGTAAGCAACCGCCAATCTGTTTCAATTGTGAAAATCCCCCCAGACTCAATATTGCAGTCCTATTTTTACCCTATATCCACTACTATCTTTCATTTTAATTAACGGTCGTAGCCCTGGATACACTTTTCCGCTAAAAATTTGTCTAACCCTTTCTTAAACATATCTATTGAATCTGCCATCACGGCCTTCCCTGGCAATGAATTCCATATCTTGACTGCCTTTACTGTAAAGAACCCCTTCCTTTGCTGGTTGTGAAATGTCCTCTCCTCTAACCTTAGGGGGTGACCGCATGTCCTGTGTATAGTCCTTTGGGTAAAAAGTTCCCATGAAAGTTCTCTGTATTGACCCCTAATGTACTTGTACATAGTAATCATATCTCCCCTTAGACGCCTCTTTTCTAAAGTAAACATGCTAAACTGGCTAACCTTTCCTCATAACTTAATGACTCCATACCCTTTATCAATTTTGTCGCCTTTCTCTGAACCCTTTCTAGTTCCAAATTATCTTTTTTATAGAGTGGTGCCCAGAACTGTATTGCATATTCAAGATGAGGTCTTACTAATGATTTATACAGTGGCAAAATTACACTGTCTTCTCTTGCATCTATGCCCCTTTTTATGCATGCCAATACTTTATTTGCCCTTGCAGCTGCTGCTTGACATTGAGCACTATTGCTAAGTCTACTGTCTACGGCCACTCCCAAATCCTTTTCCATTATAGATTCTCCTAAATTAATTCCATTTAATTTAGAGATTGCATTTTTGTTTTTGATCCCTAAACCTTACATTTATCTATGTTAAACCTCATATTCCATTTGGCCGCCCAATCCTCCAGTTCATTTAAGTCCCTCTGTAGAGAAGCTACATATTGCTCTGATTTTATTACCTTACAGAGTTTAGTGTCATCTGCAAAAATACAAACTTTACTCTCTAAACCATCACCAAGGTCATTAATAAATATATTAAAAAGGAGTGGCCCCAGCACAGAACCTTTTGGTACTCCACTTAAGACTTTTGACCAATCAGAAAATGTATATCACAACTCTCTGTTGCCTATTCTCTAACCATTTTTCGATCCAAGTACAAATGTTGATTCCTAAACCCAGTTTCCTTATTTTGTAAACCAACCTCTTGTGGGGCACTGTATCAAAGGCCTTTGCTATATCTAAGTAGACCACATCTACTGTGCTGCCCTGGTCTAAGTTCCCACTAACTTTCTCGTAGAAACTAATTAGATTAGTTTGACATGACCTATTCCTCAGAAATCCATGTTGATTCCCACTAATAATTCTATTGCGCACTAAGTAATTCTGAATACTATACCTTAAAATACCTTCCAGTAGTTTCCCCACTATTGATGTCAGGCTTACAAGTCTATAATTCCCTGGTTGTGATCTTGTCCCCTTTTTAAACAACGGCACCACATCTGCTATTCGCCAATTCCTTGGTACTGAGCCTGATGAGATTGAATCTCTGAAAATTGAGAATAGCGGTCTAGCTATTTCCGAGTTTAACTCCATAAGGACCCTTGGGTGTATGCCATCTGGACCTGGAGCTTTATTTATCTTAATATTCTTCAGTCGCCTTTGGACTTCTTCCTCTGACAACCAAGTATTAATTAATGGTATGGTTTCATTTCTATTTTTATGCATTACTCTTACCATTTGTTCCTCTCTAGTAAATACTGAAGAAAAGAAAGTGTTTAATAACTCTGCTTTTTTCTTAGTATCACTT
This sequence comes from Mixophyes fleayi, assembly GCF_038048845.1. NCBI lineage: Eukaryota > Metazoa > Chordata > Amphibia > Anura > Limnodynastidae > Mixophyes > Mixophyes fleayi. Next base: position 82,066,522 of record NC_134409.1, read on the forward strand.
ATCAATTCACCCATCTCACTTCTTAGGGGTCCTATATTATCTTTTTTAATCCTTTTGCATTTATATACATAAAAAACTTTTTGGGGTTTGTCTTACTTTCTTTTGCAACTTACCTTTCATTTTCTAATTTAGCCAATCTAATTTCCTTTTTGCATGTTTTATTACATTCCTTGTACCTACGGAAGGACTCCTCTGACCCTTCAGACTTAAACAATTGAAATGCACGCTTCTTCCTTTGCATTTCTTCCCTTACCTTTTTATTTAGCCACATTGGTTTAGACTTAATTCTTTTACATTTATAGCCAAAAAAATGCTTCATTACCGAGACTGTAATGCTGTGTTACAGTTGGGCTGGACCAAATGCCCCTAACAATATGAGAATCATCCTGTGTCTGTTTTCCAGACTTTGCAACTGAGGTCCAAAAAAGCATGTCCCAGTTTACTCAAGTAAAGAGGAGATTCCGGGACTTGCAGCTTCCCTATGCCATGTTATTCCCTGCACGGCTGCGGGTGGTGGCGGATGGCCGCAAGCACTTCTTGCTTTCACCCAGAGAGGCCATGGACTGTCTGGATCAATAACTCGAGCTGACCACAGGCGAGATGAAGAACGTTAATCCATTTGTTATATTTTCCTGTTAGCTTTAGGACAGGTGTTCTGCTAGTAGGGGGATGTAGAATGTTATACTGTTGAATTCTCTGCCTCTCAGAAATGTTTTATATGTAGTGTGTGAGGAACATCTATTTTAGAAGAGCTCCTTGTCGCAAGTTAGCAGTAGATAGTTCTTATATTACTTACTTAGTTTGGTAACAGTTAGTTAGTTTAGAGACGTAAGTATATCCATGGTTTTTGATAGGTATATGGAGTGGGAGGGTAGGGGTTAGATTGTTAGACGTAGCTTTGATTTTATTGTTTTCCATAAAAATACATTAATTTATTAACGTGGCAAGATTGTCATTGATATGCTATTTAATCTTGTACTGTATCGCTCCTATTGAGGTTGACTGTTTCCAATGTACCTCTTTATGCTGCATTGTTTCTGTCATTTCCTTTTGCTTTGCTATGCCCAACTGTTATCCTTGTTGTGGGGTGATCGCTATATGTTATGATATACATGATGCGGTCCACTAGGGATGGGATGGGAGGACTTCTGATCTGGTGGAGACTCATCTGCTGGGAGGTCGTGTTTGGCCCTTAAGAAGCCCTGGGTGAGTTGGGCCTACCATTGTATCCATTCTACACATTATAGAGGGGTATTGGTATTGGTTGAAAAGAATCTGAGATTTGTGATAGAGCAGGTACAGATGGACCCTTATAACAATATAGAGGATAACGCTCCGATTCGGAAATCACTCTACGTCCAAACGAGCTGCTATTACGGGGAGTTCCCAATTCCCAATTGGTATGCCATATAATTCTATTGGCGCTCAATTCTTAGAGAATTCCAAGAATAAATAATAATATTGAGAACAAAAAACAATAAACGACAAAAAACAAACAAAAACAAAGAAAAAATAATAATAATAATAATAATAATAAACAGAAAAAAAGAAACCAGAAAAAAGACACGAGAAAAAAACTAAACAAAACACATAAAAAACACAAACACAAAACTAAACAGCCAAACAATCAACAGAAAAAACATATATTGCCAAAAAAGTCCATATGCATTAGCAGTAGATCCATATAAATGTACAGGATGATGATCACCTTAGTCAGTGATTGAAAATGTATCCACAATAAGTCAATGGGTTAACGTAACAATGTGATACAAATGAATATCAATGGATGAGGACCAAATAACAAATAGGGGGAGGAGGGCACTCACAGTTGAAGTGGTATAATTAAGCTTATTCCCAGCGTGGGGGGGGGGTAAAGTCAGTTTTCTCTTCCAAATCCAATAATCTCCTGTAGCATGTTGTGTAGAAATCTCATCCAGATAGCCAAGATCCTTCTCTATTCAATGCGAAACTTGTCGTAAGAATGTTCTCCCACGAGTAATTCCTCTCCAGTCAGAGGGATATTACCAGAGAAGGCAAAGGGAGTGTTTAATTTAAAAAGCTTTATTTAGCGATGACAAAAAATGTATAGTACTCACATATAGTACAGGTAATGGCAGCGTCGGCAAGGGACAGTCACGTTGTCAATAGGATATAGGGTAACAGTCACTCAACGCGCTTCGTTCCCACATGGAACTTTATCAAGAGCAAACATATACAGATAAGGTGCCCTTATATATGCAACTGTAATGGCCCTATTGGCTGACTCCAACAGGCTGTGATATGTATGAATACAGGGGTGGAGTCATATGACACTCCCATACTATTCTACGATGTGTATTATCCCCTTCAAACTCCATATTGAATGACACAATATCCATTTGAAGGAATACAACAATACAAATATGTGCATACAGATGATTACATCAGTTTAAAATGGCATCAAATACAAACTTTAAAAAAAAACAAAATCTAAGTTAAAAACAACTATTAACATATACATAAGTGAACATAAAAAAATATATAAATATAAGAAAATCTACAAATATGTATGTATAAATATATAATATATGTAAAATAAAGATAAAAATAAAAATATGCTGTCCTAAAATGTACCTTAATATATCCTCATATATGAAAAGAAAGAACCATATTGTACATATGTTAGGACAAATAATCCAATAATAATCAGATTCATTATACATATTAAAAGAGAGGAGTGCATTTTCAGGTTTATTTTTTTCTGTTTATCATTATTATTATTATTATTATTTTTTCTTTGTTGTTTGCTTTTTGTTGTTTTTGTTTTATGTTCTCCATATTGTTATTTATTCTTGGAATGTTCTAAGAATTGAGCGCTAATAGAATTATATGACAGATGGACCCTTAAGGCCAGTATGTATTCATCAGGGCTATGATAGATAACTCTCCTGTTATACTTCTGGCAATTTACATCCCTCCGCCTTTCAACTGCGAAGTGCTTAAAAAGGCTTCCAAGGCTTCTTGGTCTGGGAAATTCGCTATCTACCTAGGGGAATATCTGACCCTCTGATCGGTTACCTCTGAGCCAAGATATTCACTTGGATGAGATAGCTCCTGTCTGTCATGGACAGGGACAATCTTATCAAAATGGTTCTTCAACCGACATTTTAATATCTGTTGCATCACTCTCCTGTGTATCTCCCAAGATGGCTTTTCCCCCATATTAACAGTTACATGTCCTCTATAATCTAGGAAGGAAAGCGGGTGAGGATCAAATTGTCTTCTCTGTGTTACTCCCGTGCCTTTGGGGTCTAGCCCTTCCAGATTTTAGAGCCTATTACTTTGTTGCACAGCTAGCACATCTTCATTAGTGGCTTGAAAACTCTCCTACTAATGATTTGCTGGGCTTTCTTGCTAGGTGGACGTGATTTGAGAGGTCGCCAATACATGCCCAACTGGTCACCCGGGTTACTAGGGCTGTCTCATCACTGCTCTGGCAGGCTATGTTGATTTGGAACGGGATGCAAGAAAAGTTGGATAGTACCGGGAAAGACCCTGACACTCCTGTTTGGGCTAATGCTGTTTTGTCTGAGTGTTATAGGATCCTGGGACCCGCCATAATAATGATAAAATGCCTTTGATCTTATTAATAACCAATCTCATTAATTATTGGGATATAATGCAATTTGCGTCTTTTTCGCTATTTTAGTCACGTCGAATAATACGCACCCGTGACATCTCAGATCTACTTTAGAGGCATTATTTCACTCAACCTTTTGAGGTTTCGCCTAATACCATGGCAACCCAAAAACAAGGTGTCCCAGTTGTTATGCTTGCGGATGACAACTAGAAATCCGTAGACTTACGCGATTCCTGTGTTTGACAAGGCTATATATAAATATATATATATATATACATATATATATATACACATCTCGCCTAAATATCTAAACTATCATTTACCTCACTATAATGCATTATCTATATAAACATCCATTCATCCTATTCATTCCAGTTATCTAAACATACAAAACAGGCATAAGGATACAAGTCTTTTACTTTACAACATAAATGCATACATACAATTACAGATAATACATTATAGATTAAACAGACAATGCTACAACTTCAGAAGTAAGTACATAATATCCTATTCTGTTGTGTGTGTGTGTGTGTATATTTACTAGTGAATATGCTGTAAGAGAAATGTATAGGAGTGAGTATTTCATCAGTATTGCTCATTCGTGTTGTGAGTGTGTATAGAGACAGAGAATGAATGTGTGTTAAGGATGCATTGTGTATGCCATGTGCTCTTGAAAGATGGGGGGTTGGATTAGAATATCCTATTCTGGTGTGTGTGTGTGTGTGTTTACTAGTGTATATGCTGTAAGAGAAATGTATAGGAGTGAGTATTTATTGTTGTGAGTGTGTATAGAGACAGAGAATGTATGTGTGTTAAGGATGCATTGTGTATGCCATGTGAAAGATGGGGGATGGGATTAGAATTTGCAGGTAAAATAAACAGATATTTGTTTCAGTGGTAGATAAAGAAAGATTAAGAGAAAGAGAGAGAGAAAGATATAAGATCAGAACATAGAGGGTGAACGAGATGAGGGGGATGGAAATTCATTGTAATGCAATTAGCAAACATTCCTGAAAGTATATGTGAAAAGGCTAAAGCTCCAGAGAGTTAAATGGAAAACTTTACATATAAGGTAAAGGATTCAAGCAAGGATAGCTATATAGACAGATATAAGAAGATGAAGGATTCATATAGTTAAGAGTTACAGATATAGCTTACTGGTATGTCTTCAGGGTTCCAGGTGTGAGAGAGGTTCCAAGTATGTGTGTGTGTGGAGTGATGGAATGAGAGTGATATGTTTGTCTCAATGGCTTATAAACCTTTACCCATAATGCATTGCTTCAGATGGGAGGACTTGACCTCTGCCACACCCCCGCAACTAGATACGGCCTGTATGACTCAAAGCCTTCTGTTTCCTAACTAGCACATGGCTTTCAGGTTCAAACAAAGGACTTACTGTGGAGCCATATATATATATATATATATATATATATATATATATATATATATATATGAGACAGTTTCTTTGGTTAGAATGCTCTGGCTTACAGCCAGTTCATATCTTACTCTGCGCATGTAAACAGCAGTGAAATGTTAGCATCCATTATGCGTGGCTCAAGCTCCGCCCACCACGACTGCGTCATCAGCGGCGATATAGGAGCTCCTTCACATTCCCCCTGTTGTCGGTAACCCGACACTACAAGTTGGAAGGTTTACTCTATCTAAGTGTATTTTTTTTTACTATTATATACTCACTTCTGTTCTAACAAAAAAGCATAACATAAGACAGTTTTTAAAGTAACATATAAAAACAAATCAACAATTTCAAAGGAAGTCCACAAGAACGGTTGGTAATCTTCAAAAGTCCATAATCAAAATCCTTGAGAAAGTCCATAAGTAGATATCATAGAAAAGAGTCCTTGAGTATTGTTTTTTGTTTTGTTTAAAGTCCTGAAGCATTGGAATAAAATTTATTGTTAATAATTTCTCTATTCCAAGGTTAGCAGAGTCCTTTTTCAAGTTATTACAAAGTCTTTTCACAAGTTCTGTATATGAATTTTCAAGCAGAATGATATTTGAAGGATAGTAAAGACTTTGAATGTTCTATTAGAGTCAAGTCCAGATGGATAAGAATCCAGGAAGAGGGAGAGAGAGAGACCCCAATGATTACCAACTCTCACTTGTCCCCTTCCTACCGACTATGGAGGAGATAAAAAAACCTCTATGCAATTAACGACATCCCAGGAAAAACCCCCCTAAGAGATCCATAGTGGAAAAAGTATCCCCTCTCCCAAGGGATATTCTATAAAAATAGCTAATCTTGCACTGTTAATAGTGAAGTCCATGAAAAAAAAAGAGAATCTTGTCATATCTGGTGGTGCATCAGACGCTGCACCTCTGTTGGACGCTTAACATACATAGTATGGTTCGATATATGGAATGGTTATTGAATTTCAGTCGCGGCTGCGACAGGAGATCTTATTTTACTGATCATTTATAATATTCAAATTCTCTTCATCTGTCTATTTACCGGATATTATTCATATTAGATCCACAATAACGGAACTGTTTTTATTCTCTGAGACATGTGGTATTTGATTGCCAATAGCCGCTGAAGCGCTAATAAGCGGTGCCTCTATTTGATGTTTTACACACACAGTGTGGTTCTCTCTCTATATAGGATCATATTTGTTTTCTAACAGTGACTGTGACAAGAGATTCCACTTTCTGGATAATTAACAGCATTTTCATTATTCCCTTGCACTGTTTGATAACTGGACATCATCTATATTTGATCCTTATAAGGACAGTTTTTTGAAGATCTAAACTCCAATAAGAAACATCATTTGCATGTACATGTAATAGTTCAATTTCAACTGTATTTATATATTTGAAGAGCAAAAAGGGAAAAACAATTTCTCTGCCTTCCTTATATCCTGCAGGATCCAATTAAATCTGGATATCCCAATTATATTTACCAGCTGGTAATAGATAGGTGTATTTGGTTGCATCGCAATATATGCATGTATGTACATGATTATGAGGTCATGTGATCTGTTTTTTATTGAGATCTATTTATATCTTTACATTTTTATTTTGATTTTATTTGTTTCTTAGAAAAGCTAGTGTATACATAGTATACGTTCCACCTTAACTTTGTGGTTGTCAGCATGCGATACATGTATTTTACACAGCTGTTTGACATTTTTTATTAAAAACCTATTAGGTACTTCTGCGCAACTCTCCTTTTTCCCTTTTATATGCTTTGTTGGGAGGGTTAACACTACCTCCTTTTGAGAGCTGCTGCATTTGTTACCTGGTCAGAAATTGTGTTCTTTTACCTATACCTGTGATATTCATATTAGCGCCAGAGATTTCTTTAGTTCTGTTGTTGATCTATATGAGCATGTTGTAAGTTCTCAAGGATGTGATTTACATCCAGTTGAGTCCTTATACCATCTCCCGTATGTTGTGCCAGGCTCCCAAGTTTATTCCTCAGAACCTCTAAATCCATAGTATTCAGTGTACCTATTCCCATTGCACCTCCTCCAAGAGCGGTCGCAATGGCATATCGCTTCCCCCTATCTTTTTTTAGTCTCCAGTCATCTTTTCTTGTTTCTTGCCCGGATTCTACCCATCCTTTTAGCATATCTAGTTGATTCCTCACTAGTTTCTCACATCTGTGATCCCAACGATCTACTCTGAAATCCTCCACTAAAATTCTCCAAGTGTATAGCATAAATTTGACGTTGATTATTATTGTCCATGGAGATGATAATTGGGGCGCTATCACATCTGCTATTTTATAGATAGGGATGTTACAGTCATCAAAATGTGGCCTGACTGGTTCTAAGACTTCTGTTTCATAGGGTATTCTGACTACAGTTACACATACTTGTCCTCTCCCTTTAAACGGATACCACTGGTCACTATCCCCTGGTTGTAAGGAGAGATATTTCACAGGTTTTGTTTTAGAGAGATAAGTCAACTGAGAAAATGTCCAACACCCTTCATCTGCTACCTCGCAGAATGGCCATTTAAAATGTCCGTCAATGTTGATATCAAAGTTAATATCTCTGCCACTACGGTCCTTCCAGTCAACAGACACATATCTGTTCCTGTACTCCTCAGTCATAGGGGTACCATCCATCCATACATCAATACATCAATTACTGTAATATCTATGCCATTACATACTATATCCCACCTCCAGGGGTTTAGATCTAACATAACCATTTGCTTATCTGGTTCCCAATGGGCATATGTAATAAAATAGTATCCAGCAACTTCTGGTACACATTTATCTCTCATAATTGTTAGCATAAAAGACCGTATAGATGGTGATCCCTCTACCCGGATGTACTTCTGATTTTTTGCATCTGTTCTAATTTTCAAAATGGCAGCTCTGTACAAGCCTTCCATGTCTACTGGCCCATGGTTGTTATTCCACATAGCTTGGCCTGTGTTACTACAGTTCAAGTTCATTATCATAACACTAGTTTGTGAATAATCTGTGGGAACGTGACCTTGGGCATATTTGGATTCTCTTGTGATTAGCAATTGGGAATCTCTCAACATGCAGTATCCCTTTATAGTACCTATAATTGGAATGGGTCTATCAAAATATGTTCGAACACGCAGACTATCCTGAGCATTAGATCCTATGAAGGTGGCTTTTAGAATATACCACTCATCATATTCTCCCCCTGTAGTATCCTCTGGGTCCAGTACTCCCTGCTTTGTACAAAGTACCTCTGTTATATTATATGGTGTTCTCTTAAAGCGTGGTAAATGAGGATTCTTTGATACCCACCTGACAGATTTAGTTGGCACTAAATCAATATCTTTATAATGGTTATATTCTTTAAGGCAGAGTGTATGTAGATCATGTTGATTGGCAGACACATTTTCTTTGGGGGTATAGTGTCGGACCTTATCCCCTGCATAACCATATCTCCAAAACCCATACAAATACCATTGACCAGCCACAAAGCTGTAATTAGAGTAGGGCTCTAGGATTTTCCCTTCCTTACATTCTACTACCAAAAGCTCTAGCTGGTTAGTAGAATTAGATTTTTGGGAATTTCTTATTTGTGTTGCATTTGATCAACCCCTGTCCTCCTCGTTATTCTGAGGAGTAGCAAAACCCATTAGTACCACACCTACCAGTAGTACCAGGGTCTGTAATACTAGTTTGCTCAGATGGCAGTATACTGAGCACCTTTGAGCTCCTACGGAGGAATAAGATTTGTAATGGTGTCCTCTGGGTGCTGGTGTCACAGATCTTTCCTTGGGCTCCATGATCTACTAAGAAAAAAAAAGGCATGAGTCTAGTTCTTTTCAATAAGGACAGGTTTTCATTTTCCTTACTAGAACCTTTAGAAAGATGGTTTTCTTGTTCCACACTCCCCTGTAGTTCCCAACTTAATGAGCACACAAATGCTCTACTGGGTTGAGGAGTCTCGAGTGATTTTTGCCTGGTCAATATGGACCCACAATACCTTGCGTCTCCTCTGAGAGTCTTTTTTTGGTAGTCACTGGCCTCTGTACCTTCAGCATGGTATCACCCATTGTCTCGAGAACCTGATATGGTCCCTCCCAGTTTGCATCCCAAGGACCTGCCTTACGGAAAACTTTGACCATTACTAAATCTCCTACAAGGGGCATTGGGGTCTCCCCCTGTAGATAGGGTTTGTGCAGCCGTATTGCTGCATATGGCAGCAGTCCCTTCAGGTTATCTTGTACCTGTTGTAGGAACACATCTCTGGCAATTGCATCCTTAATGGGATTTGACAGCTGAGGCTCATTGGGGAAGCAAAGTGGCATTTTGTGACCTGTCATGAGCTCGAACGGAGTGATCCCTGTTGTGGATGCTTCCGTTGCCCTAATACCCATAAGTATTGCCGGTAAAGCTGTTACCCAAGAAGATCCCTTCTGTAACAATGCCTTGGCTAACCGGGTCTTGATGGTCCGGTTCATGCGCTCTACTATCCCTGCTGACTGGGGATGATAAGGAACATGAAATTGTTGCTTTATGTCCAGTAGTTCACAAAGTGCTTTCATGACTTTGCCAGTAAAATGGGTTCCACGATCAGATTCTATGATCCTGGGGATTCCCCAACGTGACAAAATTTGCTCCCATAGGACCCGTGCTGTAGTGGTAGCTGAGTCATTCACTGTTGGAATGGCTTCTACCCACTTCGAGAACACATCAACAACTACCAAGTCATAGCGACAATTGCGACTGCCTGCTGGTAGTGGTCCTATGAAATCAATTTGTAAGGCTGCCCATGGCCCCTCTGCTGGAGGCACACGCTGTAATGCTGGCTTGAGAGCTGGTGCTCTAGGGTTGATTTGGGCACATACAAGACATTGTTGAGTAACACACTCTACTGTTTTGGACATTCCTGGCCAGTATAATTTACTCTTTAGTAGAGACAACAGTTTATCCCGACCAGGGTGCCCCAGGAGCTGGTGATTGAGCTGTGTCAGCTCCTCTTGGAGATGTGAAGGGACTACTGGGAGTGGATTTAAATTTTCTCCTGATACATGGCACAAGATACCCTGTCTGATAGACCAAGGATCCTGTGGTGAATTTCTGAGTGTCATAAGAAGAGGGTCTTTCGCCTGTTCCTCTTCAAATGACACCGGTCATTCTTTGAGGACTTTCCTGCGTACAGCCACCTGGAATGAGGGCAAAAATGCAGCATCTGGATCACAAAAGATACCAGATACTGCAGCCATTTTTGCTGCTTCATCCGCTGCATTGTTTCCTAGTATTAAGGGGTTGTTCCCTTTCTGGTGTGCAGGCACTTTGATGATTGCAGCCTCATCAGGATGTGACTTTCCCCATTCCCAAAGTTCTTTTAAAACTGAAACGTGCGCCAGAGGTTTATTCTGGCTGTCCACGAATGCACGTTTTTGCCAGGTCTCTAAGTGTGATGTTAGAGATCGCACTACATATGAACTGTCACTGTATATAGTGCGCCGCCCTGGGGGCTGAAGAAAAAGTGCTTCTTTCACAGCCTCTAACTCAGCGCGCTGTGCGGACAGGTGACCTGGAAATTTAACCAGGCTCTGGGTCCCAGTGGTCTCATCCAAGACCGCATAACCTGTCGCATATGTCCCATCCACTAGAGAGCGTGACCCATCAACAAAGATGATCCTGTCATCAGGGTGCGCTATCTGCCTGAAGAAAGGTGTTGTAAGGGAATGTGTCAATAGACCGCAATCATGCTCTGTTCCAGTTGTGTTTAACAATTGAGACAGAATATACTTAGCCTTGTGACAGATTTTGATGTTCCGTCCACTAAGGTCCATTATCCATCTCCCAAACCTCTGCTGAGAGACTCCAGGAAGTGTATCCCGGAGTAGAAGAGTTAATGGAGAGTGAGGTGTCTGCACAGTAAGTGGTCTGAACACTACAATATGCTCTGTCACTTTGACAGCATAATGTATGGCTGCCAGCTGTTTTGCACACTCATCAAAACCCCTTTTAACTGGTGAAAGAAGTCTTGAGAAGTATCCTAGTGGTCTAGTTGTTATACCCACCTCTTGCAGGAGAGCCGCTGATATGGACTCTGATCCAGCATGCGCTTGGATGGCCAAATTGCCATCTGGGTGGGGGGTGGCTAGTACCGGGGCAGAGGACAGGTCTCTTTTTAGTGTTCAGAAAGAGATATATACCGACGCACCAGATAATCATATACCCGGTCTATCATTATAATGTTTGTTATCATATGACTGGGTTGGTGCACCCTACACACGTTGAACTGATATTTACAGAGGTAAGTAGAGGGTAGAAAACGTGTATGTTAGGGGCACTCTATGATTGTTTATTTATATAAAACATACATTTTATTAGTTCATTTAAAACGATAGTAGAGTCCCAAATTAGTACCTTAGTACAACCAGTAGCGAAATAAAACCAAAATAATAACCAAAATAAATTTATTAAAAAGGCAGAACCAACTGCCTAGCCTCGCTGTGTAGTTAGTATTACAATTTCCCTAATTATTTTATATCTGGGTAATATTGATCATCATGGTGTCCAGGTGTCTGGCATAATAAGCAGATTAACCAAGTCAATGTAGACACTATTTCAAAATGCAAGAGAGATAAGCTATACCGTTACAAACAGTTCCTATTTGCATACATATAATGTCATAAATCTAATGCAAATAGATAATATCCTCTCAATACTTTATTGATAGGGAGAGAGTCAATTTTATAAAGTTGAAATACATAACGTTTAGGACAGAATCAAGACCATAATATTTTCTTCACCTATTTATAAGATAGTTAGGTCTAGATTATTATGTCCCGTTTTACAAGTTTATAGTCTTATAAACGGGACATAATATAATCACACTATTAACTCCTATCATTTTAGACAAATTTAAGTAAGTTTATTTTGGTTTTATTTCGCTACTAGTGGTACTAAGGTACTAATTTGGGACTCTACTATCGTTTTAAATGAACTAATAAAATGTATGTTTTATATAAATAAACAATCATAGAGTGCCCCTAACATACACGTTTTCTACCCTCTACTTACCTCTCTTTTTAGTGTTGTAAAGGCCTTCTCCTGTGTTTCCGCCCAAGCTTTCAGTGAGGGTTTTTCACCTCTGAGTAACTCATAGAGAGGTTTTGCCTTGGTAGCAAAGTCCTCTATGAATTCCCTCATGAAATTTGCAACCCCAGGAACTTACGCAAGTCCTGCAGGGTGCCAGGCCTGGGTAATTTAACCATTGCTTCCACGCAGTGGGCCATGATACCCTTTGTTCCGTGAGCAATCTTAACCCCTAGAAATATCACCTCTGACCTAGCCAGGTTTGCCTTGTGAGGACTCAGCTTCAGTCCTGCACGTGACAGGAGGCCTAACAATTCCTGTAAGAGGGCTAAGTGCTCCTCCATGGTCTCTGTATGGAGGAGTAGGTCGTCAACATACTGTAACAGGCATTCTGGGCGCGAGAAAACACTCAGCACTTTTGCCAATGCCGGATGAAAGTAAGTTGGGCTACTGTGAAAGCCCTGGGGAAAAAAGCAGAACATGTATTGCGTGTCACGTACAGTGAACGCAAACTTGTACTGGCAACTTTCTGTTAAGGGTATAGAGAAAAATCTGTTTGCCACATCAATGGTTGAGAATACCTGGCTTTTACCATTTATCCTTGCCATTATGTCTGGGGTTTCTGCAACTACCTGCGCTGACATGGGGGTGTATTTGTTCAGAACCCTGAGATCGATTGTGAGTCTCCAGGTGTTCGTCTCCTTCTTCCTAACAGGCCATAAGGGATTGTTGCACTTTGAATTTCCCTTTATGACCACCCCCCTTGACTTTAGGTCAGTTACAGCTTCCACTACAGAGTCCATGGCTTCAGGAGGGAAGCGATATTGACACTGAGGTGGTGGGTCCGGCCCTTGTATGTCCACCTCAACATCAACCATCCTTCCACAGTCATTTTTCCCTTGTGCCCATAATTCCGGATACCTGTACACAATAGGTTCAAGGTCTGTGTTGTGTGAGACCTCTGGCCATTTATGCACAAGTCCATTGTCATTCCTGTCATTTGCATGTATGAGTGGACCCAGATCATGTCGCTGTATCACACAGACCCTTGATTTTCTGGGACCTTTCCATACCATACAATTTGCTAGATCCAATATCCAGCCCTGTTGTGTCATTACATCAGTTCCAATAATGTTATCGGATCCTGAGTAGTACCACATTGGGATTTTTAAAGAGAAATCATTGATTTCTACAATCACTTTATCAATCCTGTGGGCTGTCACCCCCCCTTGTTGGTGATCAAATCTGATCACAACACACTGAGGGCTATCTGGATTCAAATCATGCTCCACATTGGTGATGGAGATTTCAGCTCCAGTGTCAAGCATGATTTTTACCCAAATATTTTTTATTTTAGCCATGATGTGGGGTCTCCCAGAAGGATCCAATACCAGGCTACATAGCGGAATTAGATCCTTTGGGACCCCTGACCTTCAGTCTGTCTGCACCAGATTTGCTACTGGAACCTCTACTGCACAGACTGAATCCTCTTTATTTTGTGATGCTACCTGTGAAGCAGACAGTTTATCTGCTTGCACATTTACAGCTGCTACACACTTGATACACAGTGGTTGTGCAACTGATGGACCTTTTGTCCTTGTACAATTATTATATTTCTTTTGGAAACCGTTTGTGTTTCCAGCTGTGTAACGAGATTGTTTAGGACAGTTTCTTCTACTATGTCCTTTCTGTCTGCACTTGTAGCAGACTAGATCTTCATCCTCTGCTGGTGGAGCAGAAGGCTGAACATCTTTAGGGCGATGTTCAGGATAAGTCTGGCGGCGATCATGCTTTACACCACCAGATATACCCTGTTCCCTAATTTGTACAGATTTCTTGGATCTCAAAGTTTCCTGTCTGAATTCCTCAATAATTCTAGCTGCACCTGCAAGTGTAGTTTCCCTTTGAGCATTTGTTCGCAGATTGACATTTGTGTATGGAAATTTTTCCACAAATGCGCAAATCATGCCCGGTGGAATAAGGGGTCTATGGTCATTAGTTACAGTCCTATACATAGCTTCAAACCGACCACATAAAGCTAAAGGTTCATGGTGTATTGTAGGTTTGAAACTATCTAAGATATTGGGAGTTACCTCCCTATGCCCTGCTGTCAGTAACATAAGGGCAGCTATTCTTTCCTTTTTGTCATGGTAGCGACCATTCCCGGGGCTGAGTCCCCAGTGGTCTCATACCTTTGACTAAGGTAAGTGGGTAGCCACAACTTGAAGAGATCCATGCGATCTTCTGGGGCCACACTTAGTTGAGTGCAATGGCCCTCAAAAATATCGCATGAGGTAAAAGGGTCTAAACTGCTATCATATTGAGGAAATTCTCTTTTGAGCTCCAAGAGGATTTTTGTTCTCTTTATATCATTACCTATAAAAGGTTGATTGAAAGAGATCAAATCCTTTCTACCATTGTTGCTTGGCCCTAAGACAGGAGTGGAATCTATAACATCCCATCCACTCTTCTGGTCTTGTGCCCGTGCACCAACAGTATTTCCCACCGGTGTTGGGGTGTACTCCAGTGTGCGTAACACTGGGTAAGTGCCACGGGATCTTACATCCTGCATATCAAGTAGTGGTGCAGTGAGATCCAAGCCAGATAAGTCTGCTTGATACCCAGCTGTACTACCACTTTCCCTATTAAAAACACAAATTTGTTTTCTGGGTATTAACTCTGTAGAGTCAACCCGAGGGTTACTTTTAGATAGCTCTTTTATCGAATTTGAGAGATCAGTTATCAAACCCTGCATATTCTACTTTCTAAGTCCTGCTGTAATTGTGCCATATGGTCTTCAGTAGAAGCCATCCGATCATCTGCAGTATTAAGGTCAACGCATAACTCAGCGATTTCCTTATCTTTATCAGTACAATTTGTACAGCTATCTTCCTGATTAATTACATTTACTTTCTTAGTCAACATACCTCTAGCTATCATTTCTGCATGCTCCGGTCTCCAAATTGTGTCCTCAAAAACCTGGACTAATTTAACCAGCATTTGGAACCTTTTATGGGTTTTCCTAAACACACTTTGTTTATTATTAAACAATTTGTCATGACTGTACACCTGCTCTAGCAGTTGTGCCCATAAATTTTCTGCAGATGTATAACTAGCTGGTATGACAGGATTAAACATACTACCTTCTGCAAGTTTAGTGATATTAATGAAATCCATAGCTACCTGTTTGATGATCTTAACGACTGATTTAACGACCTGTGTAAATACTTCCTTGTTTGTTGCGTGGGAATGAAGTCAATTGGTTCGTCTTGTAGACCTGAATTCACCCAGCCAAAAGAGTGACTAATGGCTGTACGGGGTGACCAGTGCGCGCCGTCTACTCAGAATTCCAAAGCGTCGCCGAAGCACATACCCGCTAGACAACTTTCAAAGACGAGTTTCTGATGGAAATATGAGGTTGAGGTGCCTTTAATGGTTCTGTGCTATTCAGGGTCAGTGTGATGTTACCCTGAAATAGAGAACAAAATAACCGAGTATCGTATTCTACATAAGATAAACACAGCCATTTAAGAAAAAATATTGCATTTACCCAAAAATTCTCAAGTTAGTTCACAATCAAACCTACTTTTGTACAACACTAAATCGCTAGTCCACCTAGAGAAAAAAAAAATGTTAACATTAAATAGGCAGATTGGCCCTATTTACCCTTGAGGAGATAATTCAGTCATTAAAGATCATTTGTTTCATCATTATGAAAAATGTAAAAAAAATAAAATACAGAAATAAGAATAGGTTTGCTGCAATTAATTATGGGTCTTCTTGGCCATTGAAGATCATAATTAACGCAGTTTGAGCTGGCTCGCCATTGTTATAGGATCCTGGGACCCGCCATAATAATGATAAAATGCCTTTGATCTTATTAATAATTGGGATATAATGCAATTTGCGTCTTTTTCGCTATTTTAGTCACGTCGAATAATACGCACCCGTGACATCTCAGATCTACTTTAGAGGCATTATTTCACTCAACCTTTTGAGGTTTCGCCTAATACCATGGCAACCCAAAAACAAGGTGTCCCAGTTGTTATGCTTGCGGATGACAACTAGAAATCCGTAGACTTACGCGATTCCTGTGTTTGACAAGGCTATATATAAATATATATATATATATATATATATATATATATATATACACACATCTCGCCTAAATATTACACAAATATTCGACAATTATGTGTTAATCGCTAAATAAATACCAATCTATCATTTACCTCACTATAATGCATTATCTATATAAACATCCATTCATCCTATTCATTCCAGTTATCTAAACATACAAAACAGGCATAAGGATACAAGTCTTTTACTTTACAACATAAATGCATGCATACAATTACAGATAAGACATTATAGATTAAACAGACAATGCTACAACTTCAGAAGTAAGTACATAATATCCTATTCTGTTGTGTGTGTGTGTGTGTGTGTGTGTGTGTGTGTGTGTGTGTGTGTGTGTGTGTGTATATTTACTAGTGTATATGCTGTAAGAGAAATGTATAGGAGTGAGTATTTATTGTTGTGAGTGTGTATAGAGACAGAGAATGTATGTGTGTTAAGGATGCATTGTGTATGCCATGTGCTCTTGAAAGATGGGGGATGAGATTAGAATTTGCAGGTAAAATAAACAGATATTTGTTTCAGTGGTAGATAAAGAAAGATTAAGAGAAAGAGAGAGAAAGATATAAGATCAGAACATAGAGGGTGAACGAGATGAGGGGGATGGAAATTCATTGTAATGCAATTAGCAAACATTCCTGAAAGTATATGTGAAAAGGCTAAAGCTCCAGAGAGTTAAATGGAAAACTTTACATATGAGGTAAAGGATTCAAGCAAGGAGAGTTATATAGACAGATATAAGAAGATGAAGGATTCATATAGTTAAGAGTTACAGATATAGCTTACTGGTATGTCTTCGGGGTTCCAGGTGTGAGAGAGGTTCCAAGTATGTGTGTGTGTGGAGTGATGGAATGAGAGTGATATGTTTATCTCAATGGCTTATAAACCTTTACCCATAATGCATTGCTTCAGATGGGAGGGCTTGACCTCTGCCACACCCCCGCAACTAGATACGGCCTGTATGACTCAAAGCCTTCTGTTTCCTAACTAGCACATGGCTTTCAGGTTCAAACAAAGGACTTACTGTGGAGCCATATATTTATATATATATATATATATTATTAGAACAAAGCACAGGCGGGGCGCCTCATAGTGTTATACCAGGACAACAAAGAACAAAATGTGTATATATATGCGTACCGTCAGGTAAAGATGTATAATCTAGACTTGAGTGGATCCTCTTAGGGAGTTGTAACACTGGATCTCAACTCAGGAACAATCCAAAGGCGTGGAGAAAGGCAAACATAGTATAATATTGTAATGCAAAGGATAATGCACCACGTGAAACACCACAGAATATTCAAAAGGGTGTGATATTCAAGAATGCACCAGGGTATATATATAGAACAACGTAGCCCAGGAAAACACACACCACTTTATGTATAGGTAATAATTCATATGCGTACCAGAAATATGAGCATAATAGCCAGAAGATGTTTTCTTTATAAGCAGCTGTATCTCATACAATGGATACCCAGGGATATGGGCATAATAGCCAGAAGATGTTTTCTTTAAAAGCAGCTGTATCTCGTGCAATGGACACCGGGTCTCTGGTGTCTGCAGTCGCCACACTGTCAGCTCGTGTATTCCGCAGGTTTGAATGTAAATATCCGCCCAGTCCAAGCACACGGAGCGTGGACATTTTGTTCCTTGTTGTCCTGGTATTACACTATGAGGCGCCCCGCCTGTGCTTTGTTCTAGTGACTATTTTCTTCTGGATTGACCATCTGGATACAGGCTTATACGTGGCTGCCACTCACACATGAGTGAAGTGATTGTGGACTACTAATTACTAATTATTATATCTGATACTATATAGTATTGTGAACCTCTATATATAATACTAACTGATGTGGTAGACAGCGCCAGTGTATATCTATTGTTGTGGTTATATATATATATATATATATATATATATATATATATATATATATATATATATATGAGAGACAGTTTCTTTGGTTAGAATGCTCTGGCTTACAGCCAGTTCATATCTTACTCTGCGCATGTAAACAGCAGTGAAATGCTAGCGTCCATTATGCGTGGCTCAAGCTCCGCCCACCGCGACTGCGTCATCAGCGGCGATATAGGAGCTCCTTCACACTGAGCTTTATAAAATACAGCAGCTTCTCCGCTGGCAAGATGCGGGGGTTTCTTCCCTTGGACAGCTTGATTATAATTATACCCTAAAACATCTGCACAGCTACATCTGGACTTTCCCCTTCCCAACTGTTTATTCTATGTCTATCTCCACTTGCGCCATGCTCACAGTTCGACCAAACCCTTCCCACCATGTGCCCGGACCCTCTCAATTTGCTTCTCCGACAGGTGGGTTTTACTAAAACTATTTTTATACTTTATGCCAATGTATGGTCCCTTCTTGTTACCGAATATTTGGTTGAACTGCGACTGAGCTGGGAGGCAGACTTGGGTCCCCTGGATGATGAAGACGGGGCCTGATTCATTAATGAATGTAAAGCAAGAAAAGTGAGTAACTTTGCACCTTGGCAAAACCATGTTGCATTGGAGAGGGGAGGAGGTCAATTTTAAATGTGAGGACAAATTTATAATTGGGGTAGAGCATTTCCTCGATCAACTTTAAGGGCTAGATTTACTAAGCTGCGGGTTTGAAAAAGTGGGGATGTTGCCTATAGCAACCAATCAGATTCTAGCTTTCATTTATTTAGTACTTTCTACAAAATGACAGCTAGAATCTGATTGGTTGCTATAGGCAACATCCCCACTTTTTCAAACCCGCAGCTTAGTAAATCTAGCCCTAAATGTCAGTGTAAAAACAAAGCTATCAAGTATTTGTGTGCTGCATAGAAAAACAGCCAGTATTTTCCTTATGTGCAAAATAATAAACTAATTTGCACCCCTTGCCTTGAGGCATGGTTTTGCCAATGTGCAAAGTTACTTATTTTTTGCCTTACTTTCCTTACTGAATCAAGCCCTGGTGCTTTATGCTGAATAGTGCTAGGGAGACACGTCTTGCACTAGATGTAGGCAAGTCCAATTGTACATCCTTCATAGAGTTTATTATTTCTAGAGATGGGCGGGCTCGGTTCCCCGAGATCCGAATCCATCCGAATTTATCCAATCCAAGTACCGAGCCGAGCACGCTCGGTACTCTCCCGCCCATTCGGAATCGAAATCGAGGCAAAACGTCATCGTGACGTATTTGTATTTCTGAGCTCGGTTCTCGCGAGATTTGAAAAGCATAAATACCAGCCTCCACAGCACTCCATCGCCATTTGACAGTGGGAGAGAGCAGGGTTAGGTCACAGGCTATATCAGCGCAGGGACAGAGCAGTAATTGGACACATTATTGTTTAGATTCAATACAATTCTGATCTTAATACCAATTGTTACAGCAGTAAGAGGAGAGGTTTTTTTTCAATTTCTGGCACTCCAGGTACTTTTGGGGTGTCCCTTATTCCCCATTCTTTTGCATTAATTTTTCTGGCTGTCAAAAGTCATATTTGTCAGCAGTCTAAAAAAAATATTTAGCACTCCAAGTGCTTTTGGGGTGTTACCCATTCTTTTGCATTCATTTTTCTGGCTGTGAAAAGTCATATCTGTCAGCAGTCTAAAAAAAAATATTTAGCACTCCAAGTGCTTTTGGGGTGTTCCCCATTCTTTTGCATTAATTTTTCTGTCTGTCAAAAGTCATATTTGTCAGCAGTATAAAAAACAAATTTTAGCACTACAAGTGCTTTTGTGGTGTCCCATATTCCCCAGTGTTTTACTGTATTTTTTTTCTGGCTGTCAAAAGTGAGATTTGTCAGCAGTATAAAAAACAATTTGTAGCACTACAAATGCTTTTGGGGTGTCCCATATTCCCCAGTGTTTTACTGTAATTTTTCTGGCTGTCAAAAGTCAGATGTGTCAGCAGTATAAAAAAGAATTTGTATAAGTGCTTTGGCCTATAATGGATTCAAAGCAGTCCACATATGAGCAGAATCAGCAACCAGGTTCTGTCACCAGTCCTGATGGTAGTGTTCCCAGTGCGTCATCTGGGAAAGGCGAAGTCAAACTACACAGTCTTTTGAAATCAGAGAAAAAAACACGCACCAAAAAAATTTTTACCGTGTTCAAGCGAAAAAGAAGTGTAACTGAGGAAAAGTTAATACATTTTTTTTCCAACATGCCATTCTACACATGCAATGGCAAAGAGAGAATGAGGCCTTCGCCGTTCTCTACTAGTGGCAGATCCAAAAATGTTAGAGCCTACAAGTGGTGCACAACTACTGTTACCCTGTGGAGAGTCCATCCAACAGTGGGGTGTCTAATTGTGAGCATTCTGTTAGTATACCCATAAAGAGGGGCCCTTTCAGCAGTTCTGCTAATGTGTGCCTGAACAGCCCGAGTGTAGCCGGTGATACACAAATTGAGGATGCCACTTTGGAAATAGAAGAGGATGCGAGGGAGATTTGTGTAGGCGACGAGGGCGCTAATGAGGATGTTGATGAGAATGAGGTTGTTTGTGTAAGTCCTGCACCAGTGGCAGCAGTTCTGGCACGTGACAAGAAAAAGGCCATTGTCATGCCTGGCCATAAAACAAAAAAATCCACCTCTTATGTGTGGAATTATTTCTACCCCAATCCAGACAACAATTGTATAGCCATTTGTAGTGTATGTCAAGCCACAGTCAGTCGAGGGAGGGACCTTGTCGATCAAGTACTTAATTAGCTTCACAATGATCATCAAGTTATTAAGATCTTGCACTCGGATCAGTACGTTTTGGCCACTGTGCTTGATCCAAGGTTTAAGACCTATGTTTTTTCTTTGCTTCAAAATGAACGAGATGTAAACTTTTGCAAGGAGCTATTGCTCAGCAAGTTGTCCTTTGAACTGGGCCTTGGCTTGGTGACGTGTCCTCCTTCAGTTTCTCATGCAGTTGCTGTTCGTAAAAAAATAATTTTCAAAAAAGAAGCAGAGGGCAGACCAGAACAGTTTAACATCTGGGCTGGTTTGAAGGATTTTTCAAAAAAATGTGTGACCTTGGCCATAACTCCATCCAATATGAGTATTAACATGCAAAGGATGGTGGAGGATTATTTTCAAGAGGTAATTGATATGGAAATGTCACACAGTCCCTTTCCTTACTGGGAAGAAAAGCAGTCAATTTGGAAACCCATGTACAAACTTGCTTTGCAATACCTAAGCTGCCCACCATCCAGTGTGTACTCTGAACGGGTGTTCAGCACAGCAGGGAACTTAGTCAGTGATCGCCGTAGAAGGTTACTTCCCAAAAATGTGGAGAAAATGATGTTTATAAAAATGAACTACATCTTACACGAGGGAGGCCTTCACCATCCAAGACATGCAAGCACTGACTGTTCTCTAATGGCAGATTCAAGCGGCGATGAATTGATAGTCTGTGATGATGACGTACACACTGATGAGGGTGAGAATGAAGCTGAAGATGATGACGATAACATCTTTTTAAAACTTTCTATGTAAGTGTAGGGTGCAATCTACCCCCAAAGAGGAAAGGGACTTGGGTCATTTCTATATCACGTACCATCTTGAAAGGCTGCTGTTTGGGCAATTTATCCTTAAGGGTAGGGTGTCATACACACAGTGACCCCAAAATGGCTTTGTCCATTTCTATTAATATTGTACAGTCTATAACGGCTGAATTTTTTGGTATTTTATACAAGTGGAGGGTGGCCTAGAGAGACAGAAACCAAACTGGCTTTGTCCATTTCAATTAATATTGTACAGTCTATAACGGCTGAATTTTTGGGTTTTTTAATACAAGTGGAGGGGGGCCTATAGAGACAGAAACCAAACTGCCTTTGTCCATTTCTTTACATATTTAACTATAAGTGTAGAGTGTAATATACATCCAAAGACAATGGCTGCATTGCCAATATGCATAGATGGAGAGGAAGACAATCTGGTTTGTGTGTCGAATTAATGAAGGCCTACCAGGAATTAAACTGTTTTTTTTGATAATATATTAGCTTTACAACTACATTACTTATCCAAGAAACAGATGAAGCACTAAATTTGGTTCTTTTATAACCAAAAACATCTATTTTTGAACAGAATAGCAAAACCAAATAAAACCAAAACCAAAACACACAATGACGATTTGGCAAAACCAAAACACGGCAGTAATCCAGATCCAAAACCAAAACACGGGGGTCAGTGAGCATCTCTAATTATTTCTACACAGGCTACTCCAGATGGGTGCTAGGGCTGATTCAATTTGTCCTAAGATACACCTGTCACATTTTGGCATCTGTTCTGGAACTGACCTGTGTTAGGGTGAGATTTCTGGTCGAGAGTGGTGGGGCAAATACGTAACACAGGTATTGAAATTCCTCTACTGTTTCATAGGATATGTTTTTTTGGTATGTGGGTGGATTTGTTGTTGGGTAGGAGTGCAACCCGCTATGTTCTTAATCTGTTTGCTTTGGCTAAAGTTATTATCGCTAGAGTGTGGATGGCTCGCAACGGCCCTATTTTCAATGCCTGGGTGACTTTAGTTATTGAAGCCATTGGGCATGAGCGATTTACTTATCAATCCAGAAAGTCTATGCCAAAATACTTTAAAGTTTGGACACGATGGGCTAAATGAAGATATGCAATACAGTCTGATACAGCTAATTTTGATCCTGACTAGAGGCCCACCCTCCCTAGCCTTGCTTCAGCACCAGCTTACTCATACTCTTTTTATCATTCCACCCTTATTGTTTATTTATATTATTCTTACTCTTACTGGCTGGGCAGAGGTTAATATAATTACTATTATTAATGCTATGTTGGTATCTTAATGATTATTGTTTACTGTACAGACTGGAACTTTGTATGACAAATTCACATATATTGTTTATGCTATGTTATTGACTCGGAAATATATGATTCATATGCTATATTACACTAATTGCTGTGTAAATGTTATTTGTATTGGAACTACAATTCATTTTCTTTACTTTTTTTGTAATGTTTTAATTTACGTACTGTTTAAAAATTTAATAAAAATATTTGATTTAGAAAACAAGATACGCACTGACATCAAATATTCTTTTTGTATTCCTATAGTGCATTTATATTGCCATGCAGCTGGTGCCCTTACAAAGGTAGCTCAGGGATATTTATATTCCATATATGCTATTAACCCTTTCATTGTCTCCTTTTATGTCCTAGAAAGCACAATAATAAATTATATATCTACATCAGGATAGTTTTCATTTAGTGAGTATAGGTGAGACTTCTTTATATAGTAGTATTCAACATGATACAAATTGGAGGCCTGAATTAAAATGCAATCATTGAGGCAATGAAGGATTTTGTGATGGAATTATAATTATTTTTTAAGCAAGAATGTATTTAAATTTGACAATAAATGGTGCAAATAGACAAATGGCACAACTATGGGGACTGCAATAGCGGCAATATATGCAAATCTATTTCTGGAGTGTATTGAGTTTATTTTAAATCTCCATTTAAAAGGTCTGTCATTTGTTCATTAAGAACTCGGTATCTCATTGACTACATACCTTTTCAACGGACTTTCCTAACTTATAATAGAGAAATGTAAAAATTAACTGTTGATGACTCATCTGAGATACATAAACGATATTTTGGAGCAAAGTATGTATATACTTCATTGTTGGATAATGATTCTCAGCCAAACAAATTATCATGAGACACTGCAGCCTAAAACAAAGAGTGTTCCATTTGTCTATTGTTAATTAGTCTTTCAAGAGTAATTCTTCTATTTCTCTATCTCATCCCTTTTAAACACTAAGTTTATATATCTTCTGTGTACCCTTATCTGTGAGAAGAAAAACAAGATAGTTATCTTAAAACAGCAAACAAAACAAACATTTACATTCTTTTCTATCGGCCAGCGATTTAGGAAAGCAAACATGTGACAACATAAAACAAACAAACAAAATCAACAAAGATTACCTTTTAAATAAGTTTCTTTCTACATTTTCCACCTTAATACTTACCACAGACTAACTCTAGAGTCGGCTATATTTCTCCCCCAGAGTGTGCAATCAATTGATGGGGAACCTCTGAGAGAAGTGTACGCCTCCTTTGTGGATGTCTATGTGATTTCCAACCCAGGTATCCATTCTTCTCTCTACACAGTTCCTACTCATGTGTCCCTTCTTACGGCAGTAGAAGCACGTCCCTGTCATGTCTGCACAATGTTTTGCTAGGTGTCCTATTTTATTGCATTGAAAACACTTCCTCAACTCATGTTGTTTCTCTTCCTTTTTTACAATCTCTCCTAATGTGTCCTTCTTCTCTGCAATTGTAACATCTCACTATTCTGGGTTTCCTGTTATGTGGGTTGTATGCTGGTGGTCGTGTGTGCAGTCCCTCTAGTGCTGGGATACTTACCATCATTACCCTATCACTTAGTGTCTCTTTCTGTTCATTTATACTTTTATCATGTCCTATAACTGACTCCCTGAGAGCACTTACAGTGATTCCTCTCCAGTTTGGTAATGAAGTTTGCACCCTTCTTTTCATGTTTTCCCTGAGGCCATCCATTAGAACTTTAACATCACCATCTCTGTCAGCTTTCCCATTGGGAACTGTTGTAGTGCAGACAGGATGTAAGTCTACACTATGACTAGCTGCTGAAATTGCTGCTGCAGTACAATGATGTCTTCCCCTGTGTTAACCTTTACCTTATTCTCACCACTTTCAGCCGCTGCCCCTGCTGGTGGGATCATTCCTTTTCTTTGTCCTGAAACATTACTTTTAACATTACTTAAAACAACATACAAGTTACTAGTTACAGTTTTCACATTTTTGGTATTGGCTGTACTATCCGCCCCGACCGAATTTGTCAGGGGCGTGTTTGCGCTCAGTTCTCCACGCTTTGCAATGCACACTTCCGGAACGCACAATTCCGGTACGCTCACTTCCGCTGAACCCGCGCTTCCTTGCCACGTGTACCCTTCTTGTTGCCACAATTTTAAACAGCTATCATGTTCAATTCTTGTTTTTGTTGATTTAATCAACCGCACTTTATTTCTAACAATATTTAACACCTCTGACTCAAAACTACCCACGTTTGGGAAAGGTCTTTCACAATCCTTGGTCATTTTGACCTACTTGTCACAATATTCAGTTGCGTATGCACCATATTTATTAAACATGAGAAATCTTGCTGAACTAACCGTCCATTCATTAGGCAGCACAACACGAACTATCTCTAGCGTTTGCTTCGCATCCATTGTGAAAACAACCTATTTCTCAATGCTACGCAAAAATACTTTTTTACCTGTTCTCCTTTCAAACAGAACCTACTAGAGATTTTTATCCGTGGATGGTTTACAGGCTACGCCCACACACCTCCTAACACAGAAATATCATTGCAGACTAAAGGGCTATCAGCTCCTCGATACCCTGGACTCTACCACAAAGTCTGTTTTCACCGTATACCCTGTATACTACTTATTTAAATCACGTGCTTCTTCAATACACCGTATGCTACATAAAAAAATCCACATACTACCATATCACCGTATACCCTGTATACTACCTATTTCCACACCATATACAGCTTAGAATACTGTATATTACCTATAACACCGTATGCTACATACAAATTCACATACTACCAATATCACCGTATACCCTGTATACTACCTATTCCCACACCATATACAGCTTAGAATACTGTATATTACCTATAACACCGTATGTTACATACAAATTCGCATACTACCTATTAAACTGCACCGTATGTTACATAAAAAATCCACATACTACTTATTAAACTGCACCGTATGTTACATAAAAAATCCACATACTACCTATTAAAACTGCACCGTATGTTACATAAAAAATCCACATACTACCTATTAAATTGTTCTTATTTCCAACACAACCATCCAGTCCCCCTGGTCAGGCAGCAACCGATATCTCTGTCTTTTCAATAGTAAATCACCTCTTTGTCTGTCTTCAGCAGTATGCAAATTCTTCCGTTATCTATCTCTTTTCAACAGTATGCAAACTCTTCTCTTATCTTTATGCATACCATTCACATACAACCTTTTGTTTTCTGCACAGACAATAGATTTCCCAATCAATGGTAGTTTTATAGAGGTTTTAACAAATGCTTATATAACAGACTATGAACATATTAACACATATGTAGACTATGTTACATATATAACAGACTATGAACATGATTGTTTAAACACGTGGTAACAATACCGGAAGTTCATACACGCTAAACAGGAAGCACATATACACTAGGCAATGCAATACCCTTTAAAACGCAAAACGATAATTAAAAGAAACATTTTTCTTTCTTGTCCCTAGATTCTAGTTAGCATTCCTTCAGATTACGCAACTACGGACATTCGGCTTCTCAACACAAAATGGACAACAGGTTTTGAACACATTGCGTTCTTTCCCATCTGAGACGCGTCTGTCAATATCCACCCTTTGTTGAGGAACCGAATTCCGTCAGCGTTGCATACCTTCCGGCAACGTAACCTCCTAATTTAAGAGCCCCCAAATTATTAAAGTAATTCAGCATCATACAAAGGTTTATTCTCTAATATCAATAACTAAAGTATGCAATGTGCGATCTCTTCGCCGACTGCACCGGACAGCTGCTGATGAATAGGGCTTTAATATGACACCAGGCGTGGTACCTTTCCTATAACCTGAACCTTGAATATCACTGAAGTGTACATATAATCACTATATATATATATATATATATATATATATATATAGACTAATAATAAACCAAATATTATCTGCTCATAAATTACAGTGTAACGAAACCAATATGAATATGAATTATATAAATAACTAAATGTTGTAATGCGAGTGTGTGCGTGCGTATTTTACAGTGCGATAGCATCACGCCTCGTGTTACGTGGCGTACGGATCTCATTTGCATGGCTAAACAATATTAAACCAATATACTTTCGTTCATCCAATTATACGACTTCAACAGTAAATTTAAAATGAGAGGACAAGGGGATTTGGCCTGGCAGCCATTACAGCAAGACACGGAGAAGTGCTCCGGACAAAGTATGATTAAACCTGCCAACTCACCACATCACCCCTGAAACATAGTTTCAGCATCGGTGACTCCCGCATGACATCTCTGGGACCCATCCATCCAACCTCGAGCTCAATATCTCGAGAGCCAAGTTTCCCGCTGAAGCGCGGCACCACGGACATGGTGGCCATTACTATGCTCTTCGGGCTTTCCTGGGTCAGACATAGAAAACATCCACTGACCATCCACTTCAACAGAGACTAACCCACAATGCTAGAGAAAACCATATAACCATGTACCATAAACAATATGGGATATACCGAGTGCAGGCATATTGCCATGCAGCTGGTACCCTGTATAATATGGGATATACCGAGCACGGGCTTGTTTTTTCTCTGGTTTTGTTTCAAAATATTGCGTTATTGTCATAGCAGCTGTCCATCAAGCCTATTTAAGGCACATTTGGGTGTGGCTCACAAGCCAGCCCTTGCTAAATGTAAATGCCTAAACCTGGAAGGTGAGTGCATCTGATTTTAACTGCATTTTAATGGTGTTTAAAGCATATAGGTCAGTGTAGGACCTGCATATAATGAGAAGCCCTTGACACTGGGATGTGTTACGACTCACCTGTCCTCGCACCAGCGCCGCAATCCTCTCTCTCTACCGGGTCGCTGCGATGTTGTCACGTGACAGTCGGGGCAGGGAATTCAAACTTGCTAAGCTACTAAAGACCTGCTTTGACGCCTGGGCAGCGTCAGAGCAACTTCCTATGTTCCCTGACTTGGTGATTCCTTGTGATTCTCCGTGTACCTGTTCTCCTTGCTGACTGCTCAGATTAACTCCACTCCAAGTGTACCAGACCCAGGCTTGCCCACTACGTATTTATCTCCGCTCCAAGTGTACCAGACCTCGGCTATCCTGATACTACCATCTAGTTCCAGTGTATTGTGGGCTACCTCCTATCCTTACCTCTAGAGGCAGACCAGTGGACCGCGACCTGCGATCCTCCACAGCAAAGCCCATCCCGCCTTGCGGCGGTTCTTGGTGAACACCAGGGGGTTCGTTAGTCTCTGCACCACCGGCCGGCCAGCGCTGATCTAGAGTAAGGCAAGTACTCCATATTTATACATACATTCTGCATTGTTGTACACATTACATAATTGTTACAGTTTGCTCTGACCAAAAATATGGATACTTCAGGAGACCCCTCCCCTAGGGATTTGCTCCAACACCTGTTAGGAAGAGTAGAAAAGCAGAAAGCCAATCAGAATCAGTTGCTAAAATTTTTACAAGGACTATCAGCCTGAATGGATACCTTCAAAAAAAAGGGGGGAGAGATAGGGGGAAGGGATAAAGAAAATGTGTATAAAGGGCACTCTTTTACTAAACGTAATAGAATAAGTTACAGTTAAGATTTATATCTTTATTACATGAATTCAATTAGCGAAATATTAAAAACACTGGGTGAATGAACATACTGACCAATAACACTGGGTGAACATTCTGTTAAGAAGTAGTAATACTACTGTGCTGTCTCACTGTATTTTTACTAACTATAAATTATAACACATTGGTATAATAATGTTATCACGTTCACTATATACATCTGTTGTTCATAATATGTATAGACATAGAGGTCCCTTTGAATATGAAATCAAAACCTTGGTCCTGGTATGTTAGTGTATATTGACAATAGGACACTATGTATATTATCCTACTACTCTATGTACATCCTCTCAGAGCCTGTGTATTGGCTCCTGGTAGTGAATCGCTGGTTAACCCAATAGGCTGAATGGTTCAACTGTTACAGTGTAATGATATATATATTCACCACCATTGACCTCTATCCAATGTTATATATATGACTAGATGCCAGGAATCGCCTAACAAATAGTATTCATATAACTACAATTCATCTGCTTATGGATGTACACTGATATGGAAAATATCTAATAGCGTGAGATGCTTGTGTTATTATGAGCTCCCTCAGACAGACTAAAGTAATGTCAAGCCTGACCCCTATAGGTTAATATGATAGAGTGCTAAGGTAACCTCAAAACATAACATTAGACTTTTGTCATCACATAAACCGCTCAAGATTCATTCAGTATTATGATATTAGGCATGCCTCATTGGCTATATCCCTTTCTCCTTCAGCTATGCTGCTATTGGATTTACTATAATGAGCCCATAGGCAGCTGTGCTGGTAACTCGTTGCGGCGTGGGTTACTACACACTATAATCATCTCTCCCAAATTGTCAGAGAGGAGTGTTTATATGGGGCTCAGTATTGAATATTTATTAAATATAATTGTGTTATCTGTTGTAACGCTCAGTACTCGCTCAGGGTTATAAGTATCAGATAGCGTGAGATACTGATTGATATTCTAAAATCTCTCAGTCAGATTTAGATGATATACAGCGTGTCCCCTTGTATCCCTTTCTCCTTCAGTTATGCTGCTATACGGTTTGCTGTAATAAGCCCATTGATAGCTATGCTAGAGACTCGTTGCTGCTTGGGTTATTTCACACTATAGTCATCTCTCCCACACTGTCTGAGAGGAGTGTTATGCAGAACTCAATGTCTCTTTGTTATAGTAATGTTGTCTGATATAACACTCAAAACGTGCTCAAGATTTAAAAGACCTCCTACTGAAGTCTATCCAATTCTGTGGGGCTAATCTATTCAGGAGTATTCTTAACCCCTTGATAAAGCTCTTAGCGAAACGCGCGTTGGCGTTTAGCTGAGCTCACTGTTTTTACACGTTCTAATCACAATCTGTTATAAGCCTACTACTAGCTCTCCCCTTTTTGATATTAGCGGGGTTACGCATCACAGTATCTTAGACAGACTCAGTGAGACCGATTTAATAGATAGTCATCGATAGCTAGATGATACTCCGTGCAGGTGGCTAATGGGCTTGCCATAGAGTAAAGAATACTCCTGAATAGATTAGCCCCACAGAATTGGATAGACTCCAGTAGGAGGTCTTTTAAATCTTGAGCAAGTTTTGAGTGTTATATCAGACAACATTACTATAACAAAGAGACATTGAGTTCTGCATAACACTCCTCTCAGACAGTGTGGGAGAGATGACTATAGTGTGAAATAACCTAAGCCGCAACGAGTCTCCAGCATAGCTATTAATGGGCTTATTACAGCAAACCGTATAGCAGCATAACTGAAGGAGAAAGGGATACAAGGGGATACGCTGTATATCACCTAAATCTGACTGAGAGAGTTTAGAATATCAATCAGTATCTCACGCTATCTGATACTTATAACCCTGAGCGAGTACTGAGCGTTACAACAGATAACACAATTATATTTAATAAATATTCAATACTGAGCCCCATATAAACACTCCTCTCGGACAATTTGGGAGAGATGATTATAGTGTGTAGTAACCCACGCCGCAACGAGTTACCAGCACAGCTGCCTATGGGCTCATTATAGTAAATCCAATAGCAGCATAGCTGAAGGAGAAAGGGATATAGCCAAAGAGGCATGCCTAATATCATAATACTGAATGAATCTTGAGCGGTTTATGTGATGACAAAAGTCTAATGTTATGTTTTGAGGTTACCTTAGCACTCTATCATATTAACCTATAGGGGTCAGGCTTGACATTACTTTAGTCTGTCTGAGGGAGCTCATAATAACACAAGCATCCCACGCTATTAGATATTTTCCATATCAGTGTACATCCATAAGCAGATGAATTGTAGTTATATGAATACTATTTGTTAAACGATTCCTGGCATCTAGTCATATATATAACATTGGATAGAGGTCAAAGGTGGTGAATATATATATCATTACACTGTAAAAGTTGAACCATTCAGCCTATTGGGTTAACCAGCGATTCACTACCAGGAGCCAATACACAGGCTCTGAGAGGATGTACATAGAGTAGTAGGATAATATACATAGTGTCCTATTGTCAATATACACTAACATACCAGGACCAAGGTTTTGATTTCATATTCAAAGGGACCTCTATGTCTATACATATTATGAACAACAGATGTATATAGTGAACGTGATAACATTATTATACCAATGTGTTATAATTTATAGTTAGTAAAAATACAGTGAGACAGCACAGTAGTATTACTACTTCTTAACAGAATGTTCACCCAGTGTTATTGGTCAGTATGTTCATTCACCCAGTGTTTTTAATATTTCGCTAATTGAATTCATGTAATAAAGATATAAATCTTAACTGTAACTTATTCTATTACGTTTAGTAAAAGAGTGCCCTTTATACACATTTTCTTTATCCCTTCCCCCTATCTCTCCCCCCTTTTTTTTGAAGATATGTTCATACTATGTAGGAGCACCTCCCCATGATGAAATAAGAAGATTTCTTGAATGATTCTATTTGGGGTTAAGCTTGGTGCGGTAAAGAGTATTTTGTTCTGAATGGATACCTTGCAGACAACTTTAGCGGCGTCAGATATGGCATCAGCCCCCGTTCAGGCTCCTCCAGTTGCTTCTTTACCTGCAGGTGCAGCCTCATCTTTGCGTATTCCTAACCCACCTAAGTTTGGTGGGGAACCTAAGTTATGTAGGGGATTTTTAAACCAATGTGCTATACAATTTGAGCTTCTTCCTGGAAATTTTCCTTCTGAAAAGGCAAAAGTAGCATATATAATATCCCTCTCTGGGAGAGAGATGATCCCTTATTACAAAATTACTCCAATTTCCTTTCTACCTTTAAGAAGGTTTTTGATGAGCCAGGTCAAGTCGCTAACGTAGCTACCAGTATTCTTCGTCTCTGGCAAGTAAGCCTTTCTGTAGGTCAATATACTGTGCAGTTTAGGACAATGGCCTCAGTGCTCCGATGGAATAACGAAGCCTTAACAGCTGCTTTTTGGCATGGTCCTACAGACCGAATTAAAGACGAATTGATTTCCCAAGACCTCCCTACTTCTTTGGATGACTTTCATCTCCCTATGCATTAAAATTGACCTTCGCTTCAAGGAGCGATCTTTAGAAAAAGAACAATCCCGGCGTTGTCTCTTTCGTCTTGCTCCTAGTTTCCAGACCCCTGTTCAGCCTCCGGAAGAACCCATGCAGCTTGGAAGAACCCGCCTTTCGGCTGAGGAGAGAGAGAGAAGGTTCAGGAACCGGTTGTGCTTATATTGTGGCGAGGGGAGTCATCTTTTGGGTACCTGTCCTAAGCGACCGAGAAACAACAAAACCTAACGTTTAGTAGGGAGGTTTCGTTAGGTCCCTCTGTTCAAATCCTCTCTTCTTTCAACAACAAAGATTGTCTTATTATTCCCTGTGAAGTAGTGATAGGTTCCAAGGTTTCTGCATTATTGGATTCCGGGGCAGCAAGCAATTTCATTTCTTCAACTACCATCTTTCAACTAGGTATTCCTACCCAGCCCTTAGAGAGGTCCATCTCCTTGACTGCCATTGACGGAGGTACTATTTCTGGAGGACATATTCTATTCAGAACCATACCTTTAACTTTTAGAGTTGGAGCGCTACATGTTGAGACCATCTCTTTTTTAGTAATTCCTAAGGCCAGTAACTCCTTGATCCTAGGCCTGCCATGGCTTTGTCTTCACTCTCCTGGGATAGTGTCACGAGCCGCGGTTGTATGCCACATCCTAGCGTGAACTAGCAGCCGGGCGTGTGCTTTAGATTCTGTGCTTTGTTATTATTCTTGTGGCATAGATGTAGGAGGGTGTAGGGACATCCTCCAACACCAGGGGGAGCTCCTATATGATTTAAACTGTTCACTTTTATTTTTATACATGCTTCCTGGTTGTGTTATTTCCTATGCTAGTTCTGGCTAGTGATTAATTAGATGCCTCCTGAGGCTGATTCTCAGCCCTACCCTCCTCTGTCCTGATTGGCTCCTAGTGCTATTTAAGGCAGTGAGATCAGAGCCTCACTGCCGGTTATAGCGTCCTGTTCACAGTTCTGCTGCCTGCTTGTTCTCTCTCTGCTTGGTGTTAAAACCTGTGACTGACTTCCCGTGTATGACCCTTGCTTGTTCCTGGACCTTGAACCTATGCTTCTGACACTGACAATTTGCCTGAATACCGGATTCTGCTTCTCTGCCAGTGCCCCTGATCTTTCGCTTGTCCCTGGATTCCGAACCTGTGCTTGTGACCTCTGACCTTGGTTTACTCTGCCTGAACCCCACGCTGCTGTCTCCTAATCACTTCACTCCTGGGTTCTCCTTAGCCGGTATACGATTCTCGACCCTCTGTCAGCCTGCGGCCAAGTCTGTCCCCACCACCACTAGGGGCTCCAGCGAACACCAGGCTTTCGGAGTAGACTCTGAGTTTTCTTGTGCTGGCTAGGGAGTTCCTAACATTATAACCGGCCGAAACAGAAATTCCGGAGACCAACTTTAAAGGAGGAAAGCGGAATCAAATCGTCTCCATTTCAAGTGCTGGCTGGCCATGCTGGCCGGGTCGCTGCGATGTTGTCACGTGACAGTCGGGGCGGGGAATTCAAACTTGCTAAACTACTAAAGACCTGCTCTGACGCCTGGGCAGCGTCAGAGCAACTTCCTATGTTCCCTGACTTGGTGATTCCTTGTGATTCTCCGTTTACCTGTTCTCCTTGCTCCAAGTGTACTAGACCCAGGCTTGCTAACTACGTATATATCTCCGCTCCAAGTGTACCAGACCCAGGCTTGCACACTACGTATTTATCTCCGCTCCAAGTGTACCAGACCTCGGCTATCCTGATACTACCATCTAGTTCCAGTGTATCGTGGGCTACCTCCTATCCTTACCTCTAGAGGCAAACCAGTGGACCGCGACCTGCGATCCTCCGCAGCAAAGCCCGTCCCGCCTTGCGGCGGTTCTTGTTGAACACCAGGGGGTTTGTTAGACTCCGCACCACCGGCCGGCCAACGCTGATTTAGAGTAAGGCAAGTACTCCATATTTATACCTACATTCTGCATTGTTGTACATGTTACATAATTGTCACAGGATGCAGGCTTAAATGATTTTATCAAAATATGAACTAATACCTAATTTTTTCATTTTTCTAGATACACAGAGATATGCAGTGTAAAGGATAAGTGCTGACAACTGTCTTTTTTGTAACCCACACTGCTGGCTGCTCCCTGCATTCGGCAGAGGCTGACACTGCGGTGATAGAGACATCATTTTAATATTGTGGAGGAATAACACATAAGATTACTGGTGCCATATTATTACACAGTGAGTGTTACAAGAGTACTATTGTGGCTGCATCCAAGCCCTACTGCTACACACTGTGTGCTTCAACTAGCATGACAATTTGTGCAACTGTAGCCCCTATATTGGACAAAAAAGCCCTCACACTCATAGTTTCAGAGTGGTGCCTTAACACATCTATATAATAATCTGTTGGCCTGCCTGATATCTAGATTGCACCAGCCTCAATATCTACAGATATTTGGATATATTGCAGTGTCATTGTGTGCTGCTAACAGGCAACATAGATACAGTCGGCCTCATGTCATAAGTGATATCTTTGCAACTTTTGCTTTCTGATTGATATTCCAACATCTGCCTTTCCTGATTTCCCCTCAAACAATTGGACATTTGTGGGTTAAATCTGTCTTGCTGAACCACAGATATACAGACCTTGCACACTACTTTACCCCGTCTAGTGGTAGTATTCTATATTACAGCCTTTTTCCTCTGCATCTGGTCAACCCCTACTTGTCATCTCAAACCCAGAATTACACAAGCTGACCTCTTATCACTGAAATCACATGGCCCTCATGCCTCCTGATTACTGGGCATATCAAAACACCTCTGTGTGTCATATGACTTAATACCTTGTCTTATGGTGGCAACTCCCCCCTTCCCTCCGTTATCTCAATTTATCTGCATTTGGATGTAATCTATTTTTCTACTAGCTGCTGCCTTTTTCAAACGGACACATTCCTGCTACATTCTGAAGTCTCGCTACACCGTCATTCCAGCAATTCAGATTGTTCCACCTCCCAAGCTACAACTCGCCGCAAACACAAATCTTCTAAGACACGCACTGACGCAAAAATGAAACCTACCGATATCGTGTCTGTACCAGACCCGTTCCTAGATGAAAAACTTTTGAGAATCAGGGAATCCTTGGATACTGTCCTGGCTCAAATTAACCAGCACGTTCAGCATATCACTGACACAGAGCAGCGAATTTCAAATGTAGAAGAGGAAGTCTACTCAGCAAAAGACACAATTTCAACTCAATCCAAAACTATCCAATCTCTTCATGACAAGGTTGTTGACCTGGTAAATAGGAGCAGACGTAACAATCTGCGAATTCTGGCTATCCCTGAATCAGTCAAGGAGTTTGAGCTACTCACGCTTCTTACCACCTGGCTTCCAAAAGAACTAGCCATGGCAGGGGCTCCCTTAGTCATCAAACAAGCACACAGACCTGGACCTGATCGCCGAAAAGATTCAAATCAACCACGTCCTATTCTCATGAGAATCATGAACTATGCAGATAAAGCTAAACTGTTGGATCACTACAGAAAATATGCCAATCTCAACTATAATGGAGATTGTTTACTCATATTCCAAGACTTCTCGGCTCATGTTGCTGACAAACGTTGGGAATTCAACACCGTCTGTAAACGTCTCTTTGACAACAAGATTAAATTCTCTCTGCTCTAGCCTTCTAAACTAAAGATTATAGTGGATGGTAAAGTGACCATTTTTGATGATTCTGTGGCTGCGAGCCACCATATTGATCAACTAGACGCCTGGTCAAGTCTAAACTCATTCAGTTTACAATATGGCTCCTAATGACCTCAGCAATTATGGAGGGGGGAATTGTGTTGCCACTGGTGTCAGCTGACACCTGTATTTTTTGTAGAAGCACCAATGGACAATCATAGTTTTTTCCTTCAAGTTCTTCAGCTGGTTTTTTTCGTTGTTCCTGGAGTCGCTCACCCATCACCTCAAACTTTTTTCTTGTTTAAACTTTCTCTCTCCGTTCTTCAAAACCAAGTGTGACCACTACACCCTTTAGATAAGGAATTGGATAATCCGAATCACACCACACATCACACCTCTACTCCTCACCAGTCCTACTGTCCTCTCCTCCCTGAACATTGTCTCGTGGAATGTGGAAGGACTCAATCAGAAAAAAAAATCTGGCTCATCTCAAGAGACTGAACCCCCATATTATATTTCTCCAAGAGACTCACTGGGATGACCCAGAAAGAGGAACATTGCGGGACTCCTAGATAGGAGACTGAATATTGGCTCCATATGTCAACAAAAAAAGAGAGGAACGGCCATATTGTTTAATAAATTACTTCTCTACACTATACACTGACACTGCACAGATCCTGAAGTCAGATATATTATAGTAGATGTCTACATTAATACTATGAGCTACACCTTGTTAAACTTATATGCACCCAACCATGCTAACTAGAGATGTTCACTGACCCCTAAGTTTTGGTTTTGGATCGTGATTAACTTCGTGATTTGGTTTTGGATTTGGCAAAAACCACCCTCACGTGTTTTGGATCCCGATTTTTTTTCTAAAAATCCCGATTTTTGGGGTAAAATCCCACAATTTGGCTCTTTTCTATCCCTACATTATTATTATCCTCAATAACATTAACTTACAATAATTTCCAGTCAATTTTTGTCAAGTGACAAGAACACTGCTACCCCTCCTGTTTCTGTATGAGCAATGGCATTGGAGACTGGAGAGTGACAAGAACACTGCTACCTCTGTTTCTGTGTGCGCAATGGCGCTGGATCTCCTGGGGAGGGAGGTACTTATGGAATCCAAAACTACGATATCCGGCAACGCAACAATGACATTTTGCCTTGATTCTGATCCGAGGAGGTGCAAGAAAAAGTCTTGATTCAGATCCGAGGACATGCAAAAGTAGCAACCCTACTCGGATATCCTAAGTTCGGGTGGGCTTGGCTTTCAGAAAACCGAGCCTGAGCATCTCTAATGCTAACCCTCCTTTTTTTGCAGCCATTTTACAGAAGATCATTGATTGGGGGGGCGAACTTTGCTTATTGGAGGAGATTTCAACACTGTCAGCGATCCATCCATGGATAGATTTGAGGTTGGTACCGCATGTCATGTTACTTTTTACTCCCACCCTCATAGGACACATTCCCGCATTGATTTACTTGTAATCTCCCAACACTTGTTTTATAAATTTGAAAATGCCTCAAAGATATCATTATCTCCGACCATTAACTGATCACCTTGATGTTAAAACTCGACACACCAAGACATTTCACTCATACCTGGTGATTTCCAGGCTATCTCAGTAAATCTGAACAATTCCTACAACACCTTGAATATACCTGGCATAATTTTGTAGATGACAATCTGGAACATGTAGATAACACTACTTTCTTTTGGGACACTTCCAAAGCTGTCATCGGGGGTCATATCATTCCCTGCATACATCGACAAAATAGGGAATACACAGAAAAGCTCCATACTGACCACAGCATACAGATGTATAAACGTCATGACACAGACACAAACAAAACTGCATATTTTCAAGCCAAGCAAATATATGATAACTTTCTCATGGAACGAGCCAAGAGGCAATATAATTTTCAACCAAATAAATTCCATAGGTGGGGAAACAAATCAGGCAAGCTACTAGCGAAGTTGGTCAAAGGTCCCAGACTCAAGACATCCCACTCTTAAAGAACTCCACTTTTCAGAATCTACCGCTATAAGTGACACATTCAGACACTACTATCAAATACTATATGCTGCTGACACTGATAACAAAGACGAAGGCATTCGTTTCTTACAAGAATCAGGCCTACTTAAACTTTCGCTAGAGGAGCGACTAAATTTGGAAAAGCCAGTTAAAGAACAAGAAGTCAGTTACACTATTAAACAGCTGCCTAATGGTAAATCTCCAGCCCTAATGGCTTTGGGGCAGAGTGTTACAGGGCTCTGAGGGAGGAGCTTGTCCCTACGTTGATGGCTCTATATAGCCATTCTCTCCTCTGGGGAACTTCCACACAATTTTAATGAAGCTCGAATCATTGTCTTGCCAAAACTTGACAGAGACCCTACATTGGTTGGCACTTACAGGCCAATTTCTCACTAAACTCATGGCCAACAGACTAGAAACCATCATGCCTCGCTTGATCTCTCCCGTCCAATTAGGGTTCATCAAATATAGACAACTGTTAAAGGAATCCGCATGGCCAATACAGCAATTTCTGCTACTCACAAACTTAACTCCAAAGATAACATAATGGTAAACCTGGATGCTGGGAAAGCATTTGAAAACATAGCTTGGCCCCATCTAACTTGACTGTTCAAATTTCAACCTTTTGGTCCTCTATTTTGAAAACTAATCAACACTATGTATAACAACCCCCATGCTCACACAACAGTAATAACAACAACTCTGCCTCATTTCCGTTAGAGGGAGGCACGAGACAGGGGTGTCTTGTCCCACTTCTTTTCAATTTAGCTCTAGACTCATTACTGCTTCATCTATCCCAGATGACTGATTTTCACAACATTAACATTGGTAACAGTCAAGTCAAATTTGTCGCTTTCGCAGATGACATACTCCTCTTTATCTCGAATCCGAAACATTCTGTCCCTCTTATACTTGAGGTTATTGACAGATTACCCAGTTTAGCTGGATTCAGGATAAACTTGGACAAATCCGAAGATTTGGCAAACTTGTTATGTACATCAAACCAACCCTAGGCTGTTCAGCGCTGGGCTGGATTCCCTAGGGAGTGGAGTCCGCCAAAAAAAAACGAGCGGGCCCCCCAATGGGCAATCTTTGGGCATTTGGCTGACCAACCTACTATACCCAGAATAGACAAAAAGTTATTGCTGGTTTCAGGAGCTGTGGGCCGCAAAGTTATCTTACAGCAATGGATACAAAACACTCTACCAGCACTTCAGATGGCAACTGCCAGACCGCTATTTCTATTTAATATGGATTGGTTGGAAGCGTCGCTTGACAAAGAGCTTTCCACACGAGCACTATTCCAGAGCTGGGGCAAGTTCATCAATTCATTACCATTAACCACTAGACAAGCCGTTCAAACCTGAAATTTGGTTAAGTGAAAATCAGGGATACCCCACACAAATTTTTTCCCAGATTTTCACCTAAACAGCAGTAGGCTGGCAGCACTAGGGTTAAGAGTGGCCGGACGGAGGGACCACAGGTTTTTTTTTTTTTACTTTTATCTATTTTTAAACTTTTAACAGCTGCCGGACCTCCGGCTCTATAGACAGAACAGTGTAACGGTGATGTGTTTAGTAATCATGCAGGAAACACATGAGAGTTAGCTAAAGACGGGAGTGTTTGACATTGCAAAAAATCGCCAGAGACGACCAGCGATTTTTAAGATCAGAGTAAACATCAGAGTTTAATACATCTGGCGACTTTGAGACTAAAATTGCGGGTTTTCACCCGCGATTTGCCACGATTTTAAAACGCTGAAAAGAATTGGACCTCGATACATTTACCCTCTGGTCTCTAATACAGACAGCGAGGTTCACCAGACTGACCATTTGGGAACTGATCTGCAACAGCATTACTGAATTTAAGTGCCTTCTGCTTTTGTGTAATAAATCTTTAAATGTTTTAGAACAACTGTGTTTGTCTGTTATTTCAAGTTCTGTACTCGAGAATCTCATTAAATCTAGCCACATCAAGATTTACTTAGAGAATATATTATTGTGGTCACATATTTAGTGTTTTTGAGTTACATATATCTTTAGGGTTTGTGTTCGTAAGTTTAAGTTTATGCTCTGGCTGCAAAATTGCAGGTTATTCTAAATGAGGCCCTTATTGTGTTTCAAAGCATGCAAATTAAGTTTATGAAGAAATAAATATTTATAGCTCAGTGATTTCTATTAGTGTAACTAAGGAATGTTGAAACAACATCTGACCTGTGATACACTGGGAGAGCCTGTGTTGCTATAAACATGATTTGTTAACAAAATTAAAATGAAAACTTGATTAATTGCACCAATAATGTATGTTCAAATTGTGTATCTATTACAATTATATACCCCGAAAAAAGTATATTTTAATGGCTTGAATTCAATTTCTAATCCTACATTATTGTCACACAAGCAACAAACATGGCTTAACACTGGCTGGGAAGCACTGGCCTGTGTTGGAACTGTAATTACATCATTTTTTATAGTCAAATAATGGTCATAAGGATTTGGCTGTCAGTATAGTGGAAAAAAAACAATGGCTTGCCCCAGATGTTTACAGAAGATAACTAATGTCTACATAGTGTCACTTTTAGCAGAGTAGAAATGGTTTCTGTTGCATAGTACCAGTTCTCAAAGGATACTATTAGGCCCTTTTAATTAGCAATAAACAAAAGAAAACAGGTTAACAATAGGATACGCTGATGTAACAGAACACAAATATGACACTGCTTCCAGGTTCTGTCACTAAAAGCGGTTTCCTCGGAGGTCCCTGAGAGCTTTTGTTTTATTCTCATGTGGATTTAATTAATGAGAAGCCTTTCTTTGCTAAATACCATGCACTACTGCTCTTCAGTTTCCATAGCAACATAAAGCCCTGAGCCTTGTACCTTCTGGAAGCTTTTCAGCCAATAATTTTCTCATTCTTCAGCAGCATGATAGACGTTAACTGTCAGACCTCTAAGCAGAAAGGTAATTATTAAGAAACAGAGATGAAGAAGGCCATAGTGCCATTCAACTATATTGTGCCTGCTTTATTTTAAATCACAGTTCTATGTATCAACCATTGTATCATTTGCAGCTTGTTATGGTGGAGAATTTGGGATTAACCTCCAGATGTATCCAACATTGAGCATGATGGGTCTCCTGGTGTCTAAAATTTGAAGGAAGATTGCAAAAAAAAAAGAGCAATTTTTTTGTCCTTGGGTAGACTGACACATTTGCAATTTATGAACCAGTTATTTTATCGATCTGTTAGACTGCATAAAATACACTGACACTACAGATCAAGTACTGTATGTATTGCTCTGATATATCTACAAGAAGAAAGAAGAATACCTATTTAAAAAGGACAATGTCAGAAAAAACTAATGCAATAACCATTTTATTTGCAATAGATATATTTTAACCATCAGTCCTGAACAAGATTATTCTCCATGTCACAATTTTTGGATTGGTTTGTCCCCTGTTATCTATTCCTAGCAATCATTGTACTGGTGAGTTTCGGAGCTTGCATTTATTACTTTGAGCCAGGCTTAAAGGAAGCACATAAATGGAGGACTCAGAGACCTTTATTGGAGAAAGATATCCGAAAAACACTGCTTGTACGAGATAATCTAGCTTACAGCCTTCCTGATGTTTAGCTAAAACAAGAAAATTATTTACTCCAAATAATGAGGCTCTCCTTTTTTGTACTAAACAAGTCTGACTATTCAAAAATATCTACACCAGATAAGCATATTCCCATGTAAGAAACTTGTTTATTTATGTAAGAGAAATTTAAAAGTGACATTATTAAGCCAACTCTGACATTTTTATAGTAAATGCTTCAATAATTCAGTGTTGTGTATCTATCTTGAATTATATTTTAACATCATTTAATCATCAAGGGCTAGATTTACTAAGCTGCGGGTTTGAAAAAGTGGGGATGTTGCCTATAGCAACCAATCAGATTCTAGCTTTCATTTTGTAGAAAGCACTAAATAAATGAAAGCTAGAATCTGATTGGTTGCTAGAGGCAACATCCCCACTTTTTCAAACCCGCAGCTTAGTAAATCTAGCCCCAAGAGTTAATAAAAAAGCATTTCTTTAACAAATGACAATTATGACAAATATGTAGTTTTTCTTTCATTAGAAAATGTTAATAAAATGCTATAAAATATATGTTAATGTATTTTTAGAATAAGGTAGATTTTCCAGATGATCAATACTTTTTATGCTGTATAATATATAAATCCTTACCCACACTCAATGCAACATCTTAACTGTTTAATTTGCATTTGTATTCCATGGAATCCTTGTTAAGCAAAGTGAAGATAACAATAGAATGAGAGAGAGCAGCATGTGGCACATGTGTGCACATACTCTGCAGTTTGTCTGAAACAAACACACTTCATCTGTATGTTATCAGAGTATTATTAAGCTAAAATTTTACTACAAAAAAGTATATCATACAACATTATACTGACTACAATCGCCACAACTAGCATTTTGAACATGCAGTGCCCAATGAAGTTTGAATATTAGAAGCCATTGTAAATTTTATTCATTTTAGATGCTAAATTTGGAACACAAATCTGCATGAAAATTGGCATCAGTTTCGATTGGGGCAATGGTAGTGTCCCATTAAATAATGTGTGAGCTCTGCTTGTTAATTATATATATGTCACTGCAGCTTCTCCGTCTTGCACTACTTCTACCACTTGAAAACAGGTTTTCCAAATTCACAGCTGACGCATCATTTCAGTGAAGTCATTAATTCAGGAAACGGAATGTTTGAAACCAGCAGCTCAAGTGGAAGTAGTGGCACAGCATTGGCGAGCTACAGTGGCGTCAGTATAATCAACAAAATAAAATAAAAAAATTAAATAAAATAACATTTTCTATTATATAAGTTATATATGATCTATAGTTTAAATATTTTGCACGTGCAAAGGCAGTTTTTCAATCCTATAAAGTAAATAGAGAAACCCGTCGACAACCGCCTCAGATTGAACTGAAATGTAATGTAATGTTTCAGTTTCGATTTCTAGCCATACAATACTCACTCACCTGTTGAGTGTTGATGATATACAGCTAGGAGTAACTGCAGTATCTGAATATTCCTAATAAGTTATGTACAGCAACATGTATTTTAAAAGTGTATGGTCCGTGGCCAGATAATTCAGCAATATTAACTTTGAAAGATGCAAAGGCAAATGCAGAGTTTTAACAGGGTATTATGGAGATAATGAATATGTAATTGGAGGTTATTTGTCATAAACAGATCTGCTAAATATGGTGAAACAATCACATCGGGCAACAAAACCTTTCCACTGTTACAGCAGTCTGAAAAATGTCCGTTAATCTCCTCTACCAAAAAATGTAGGACACCACAGTTCATACATTGCACCTCCATAGGACTCAAAGAGTAGTATTGTGGTGAATACGTCATGTCCAATGCAAGCGGCGTATCAGTTGTTTTTGTTATACGTTGATTGTGCCGTTAATCTATATATTAATAGCATAAGTACGACTATTATGAGTGACTTATTTCTGTGATGCCGTTGTCTGAGCAGGGCTCATTTTTTATGTGATCTTTGAACTGCGAACTCTGGGTGACCTGTAAGGGTTCAAACGTCATCGAGGATGGCCTCTTCGTATGTTTGTTGTAAACAAAGCAAGGATAAGTGAATAATGAAATAACAGCAGTCCATGATTGAGATCCCGGCAAAACGCACTGATGTATGTGGCTGCAAATAAGTTTCCAGACCACCCAGCAGATCAGATGTTCCAGGCCACCCAGCAGGTGCACTGGGAGAGTTCACTAACGGTCACAGTTTCCAGAGCAACCAGCAGGTGCACAGGTATATTGCCAGCTGTCACATTTTACAGAGGACAATGGTAATGCATAGTTGTAAATGGTGGGCGGATGTTTTGCGAAAATAGCTTCAAGACCTTTAATATGGCATACGAACCCTGCCGAGACAGTCTAGTAAAGGTGGTGAAATGTATCTCTTCACTTTAGTGTCTCCACCCGAGTTTTTACACAGTATGGTGGGGTGCGGACTGTGACTGGATCCACCAGGTGTTGACTCTGGAAGCCCCTTGTACCCGACCACACTAACCCTAGGGACCACGTACTGGTTACGAACAATTAAATAGGTGTTTATTTTGGGGGAAGTAAATGGGTAAGGCAGATTTAAAGAGGGGAAGATTCTGGACTGGGTAAGTGGGACAACGGAGAAGATAAAAATCAACGGCAACAGTATAGTGAACAGTAATGACAAACAAACAACATGACTGCCATACGTGTATTCACTGTTGCCACAACTCTCCACACTGCACTTACTCACACACATTGGGAAAAATATAAATCAATGATTTAACACAATAATCCAGACAATATTAAATAGTTAGTAATATTAACTAGTTAACGTTGGTGCACTTGTAGATATATTGGTATCCCGGGCTACTTAACTTGGGTATCTTTAGGTGTAACTTGCATTAGAACTCTGATACTTGGAATGTCTCTATATCTCTGACAGGTAACACAGTCTCTGATATATAGATATATATATATACAGATTAATGTTAGGAGGTGTGAACGTGTGAAATTAGAGATATGGTGCCCCGATTCATCAAGGAACGTATCTGCCAATTCTGAGGTTATCGTACACAAAATCACCCTGCTCATTTCCAGAATCGGGAGATATGCCAGTGCTGTCCTGTCCTCTGCGTCTTTGAACGCATAGGACACTTCCTAAAGCCTATGATTTCGGGGAGTGAGCTGGGTGGGGAAGGGGCCTTTT
Source organism: Mixophyes fleayi (assembly GCF_038048845.1). Lineage (NCBI taxonomy): Eukaryota > Metazoa > Chordata > Amphibia > Anura > Limnodynastidae > Mixophyes > Mixophyes fleayi. The sequence continues at coordinate 82,111,265 of NC_134409.1, forward strand.
TCCTTACTGAATAGTGCATAGTGATGCTAAAATACAGTAGGGGCATGCCAAACTCAAGTGCACACAGCCACATCTGAATCCAGCTCTGGCCATCTTAAAGTTACTTTTTTTTCTGCCATATTTTTTTTTCCAGCTAAAGGGAAAGTCTAAGTCCTGATTGCTAGTGTTGACAGTCTCGTATGCATGCTCTAACATGTGTATGCATTCACGAGAAACTTTAAAAATGTATTTTATGTTCAGTAGACATTAACAACATTTTAATAAGTATATTTCATGAAATTTATTTTTTTTCTTTTTTTCTTTAATGCCTACATTAATACCAGGTGACTTCAATTACTAATATTTTTTCCTGTGTGTTCTTTTGCGAATTTATAATCCACATAGATATTGGACGTATTCTGCAACATCTTGTGTAGTAGAGCACAGCTGGCCTGCCCCTGATTTCAACACATTGATGAAATCAGGAGTACACAAAGCCTGAATACGTGCAGGTTGTGCTCAGAATGTACGCCTTGATGAACCAGGCCTATAGTGTTATTTTCTTAATGCAGCAATAAAGGTGTTCCGGATGAAAATGAAGTTCTCATCCGCTTTTGGGTCATGGACTGCCTGCAAGACTGATCTTGCTAGCTGTCCGTCTCTAATCGCACACAATTCATTAATAGCTGGAGACTCTCTCTCAGCACATAGGCTCTCTTTGCTGTGTAATCAACCTCAGGCTAACAGATAGCTGATTCTCTGCAAGGATCTGGCTACCAAACATTCCTATGCTATGCTAAACCTAGCAGCTTTGATACTTCTGAGGCATCTGTGTCTGCTTGCACAGTCTGGCCCTGAGTCATTATGGCATGTAAGTGCATCCTGGCCGCAAATAGGCTCTGCTTATACCCATAGTCAACAAGGAACGGATCGCAAGGTCCATTCCTTGTTGACTATGGATGTATTTTAAAACCCCTCCCTGCTCTACTACACAGTACGCTGCAGGTAAGATCGCACCTGTCAGCTCCTGTAGCAGCCTGTGTGTCCGGCGTAAAAACAAGCACATGCTTACCCTTGTCAGCCAGGGCATGCTGGCAACTGGAAAACCACAAGTGCCAGCAAGCCCTGACACCTAGGGACCACTAAGCCATCTAGTTCCACAAAATAAAATTTAGATAAAACACACTCCATTAAAATAACATTAGTTTATTAAAAATAAAAGAAAAAAAAACTGAAATGTAAATAAATCAGACACCTCATTGTAACCACATAATTTTATTACAAATAATAAATTCCCACCATCTGATGTTTTAATCTGTAAATGATCCAGGGGTGTGGAAAGAGCCCTAGTGCTTTTAGCAAATGACTGAGTGTCCCTAGTAGGGGGGGCCCACACATTTTTTTGCAGACCCCACTCCCTAGAGAATTCAGCCCTGTCCTAAACAGCCTGGGGCTGTGTGTCATTATAGCAGGGCGACGCCATGCTGTCGTTCCCCTGCTATAATGCCACCAACCCCGGATGGCTTGCCTAGTGCTGTTTTTTGTAAAATCAGGGGACTTTTACATCCTAAAGGGAAAGGAAAGACACAAATAGGGTGGCACCGAGTGAGGGAGTGGAGGTGATAGCTGAGATAAAGTAGATAGGAGGATGGATGATAGACTTGAATAAAGAAATAAGGATTAAGGACATGCTCAAAGCTTTGGAGAGTAGAGGCTAACCTGATTGTGTGTGGGAGACCGTTCCATAGGTGGGGAACAGCCCGGACAAAGTCCTGAATGTGGGAATGGAAGAGGTAATCAGCATTGTAGTTAGGGGGTCATCATTTGCAGAGCAAAGGAGGTGGCAAGGAGTGTGAGTACAGATGAGTTTGTAAATGTATGGGAGGAGCATTGGTTGAGAGCTTTGTGGGTGAGGGTAAGGAATTTACATTTAATTTTGTAGGCCACAGGGAATCAATGTAGTAACTGGCAGATAGGGAGAGTAGAGAGAGAGCAGTAGGAGAGAAAAATAAGTTGCAGTGCAGCATTAAGTTAAAAGGGACAAGGTGCGAGTTGGGTAGGCCAGAGAGAAGAAGTTTACAGTGATCAAGGAATGAGATTACAAGTGAGTAAGTTTGGTGGTTTCTATGGTGAGAAAGGGCAGAATCTTGGATATATTCCAGAGGTGGAAGCAGCAGAAAGAATGTGAGGTTTGAAGGAGAGGGAGGAATGAAGGATGACCCATAGAGATGCAGACTTGAGGAACAGAAAAGAGAGTAGTGTTATCAACAGCATGAAAGAGGGGACAGGAGGGGGAGCTCTAGGGAGTGGGATTCAAGTGATTATTTAAATCTTGGAAATACTGAGTTTAAGAAAGCACTGGGACATCTAAGATAAGAAGGCTATGAGACAGCAGAAGACACAAGAAAAATGGGAAGGCGAGAGGACAGGAGTGGAAAGATAGATTTGGTTGTAATCAGCATATAGGGTACTGGAGGCCAAATGAGTGATAAGGACATCAAGGGAAGAGGTGTAGATGGAGAAGACGCAGAGGGCCAAGGATGGATTCCTGGAAGAGGGAGGTAATTGGAGTCTGGTGTAGAGACTAAAAAGAAGCATGATGGTGAGGTAAGTGGAAAACCAGGAGAGGACAGTGTTAGAGGCTTATAGATTGGAGAGTTTTCAAAAGGAGGTAGTGGTCAACTGTATCAAAGGCAGCAGATGAGTCGAGAAGGATAAGAAGAGAGAAATGTCCTTTAGATTTAGTGAAGAGAAGGCCATAAGCAACCTTGACAATGTCGGTTTTTATGTAATGGAGGGAGTGGAATTTGAATTGGAGTGGGTCAAGGAGGGAGTGAGATGAAAGAAAGGAGGTGATACTTTTGTAAACAACCTGTTTGAGAAGTTTGGTGACAAAAGGAGATATGACGATAATGAGAACGATCAAGGAACATTTTGGGGGCATGGGGGAGACAACAGCATATTTTAAGGAGGAGGGGAAGGTACCAGAAAAGAGGGACCGATTGAGGAGGTGGATAATGTGGGAGCAGATCTCGAAAGAGAGGGAACGGAGGAGATGATAGGTGTTGGGGTCAAATAGGCTGGTGGACGGGTGTGAGGACTTCATCTGCAGAAATGAGATTGAAGGAAGAGAAGATAGGTGGGCTAGCATACACAGAGTTGGGTGAGAGGGGAGCCAAGGTGGCTAGATTGGGGGGGGGGGAGTGGGCGAAAAGAGAAGGGAATGTTGGGAGAAAGTATCATGACCTATGGACTCAATTTTTGAGGTGAAGTGATAGCAAGGAGGAGACAGGTGGGAGTTTGAGGTGGCAAACAGGAAATGGAAGTAAGAGGATTTGGAAGAAATGAGAGCTTTTAGACAGTGATAAAGCAGAACTGTGAGACAAGAGGATGAACTTAAAGTTAAGGAAGTCAGCATGAGTGCGTGACCCCCTCCAGTGCTGTTCCGCACCACAGGAGCATTTTTGAAGATAGAGGGTAAGTTTAGAATGCTAATGTTGAGGTGGGGACTGACGACGAACTGGGAGACAGAGTCAAGTGCTGTTTGTAAGGGTATGATTATAGAAGGAGATGGCCTAATCAGGGGAAGAAATGTGAATGGGATAGGAGTGGGATAAGGAAGAGAAGTACTTTGTAGGATCAATATTGTTCAGGCTACAACTGGTGAGAGAAACTTTAGGGGGTGGTGAAGGTGAGAGTGGTGAGCTGATGCTAAAATGCTAAAAGAGCGGAGATAGTTTACAGAGATTGGGAAATGTTAATTGTACAGAGCTGGGAAAAGATCAGATCAAAGGAGTAGCTGCGGTGGGAGGGAGAGGAGGTCGATTGAGAGCGACCGAGGGAGGAGAGGAAGTGAAGAATGGAAGCAGCAGGGTCTGAGGGATTGTCTATAGGGATATTAAAGACCCACAAGATGAGGGAGAGAATATCAGTGGAGAGAAAGTGAAGGAGCCAGGTGGCAAAGTGATCAATTGAGAGTCGGAACCAGGAGGATGTTCTTATAATGCCCTCACAAAGGTGGGCTGGGTGGAAGAGGTGCGTGGAGTGTACCTTGATGAAGGAGAAAGAGAGGGAAGGTTCAGGAGGAAAAACACAGAAAGAGCAGGGGGGAGAAAGGAGGAATCCAACGCCACCACTTTGCAGGCCCCCAAGTCTGGGTGTGTGGGAGAAGGACAAGATGCTGAAGGAGAGAGCAGTGGGAGATGTGGTGTCGTCAGGGGATAGACAGGTTGCGAGCAGGTTGAAGGAGCTAGTAATAAAGTGATCATAGATGGTAGTCAATGTGTTACATACTGGCCTGGCATTACAGAGACCACAGGATATAAGTAGAGAGGAAGAGGAGAGATGTGGATGAAGTTGTTACTGGACTGCAAGAACAGTAAGAATCTTTAGTGACAGGGAGAGAAGGTTGGAATGGGACGAGAAACAGAACTAGGAGGGACTCTTCAATGGGCAGAGGGAAGGGGAACAATGGTGGTAGAGAAGTGTCTGATCTGTGGAGAGCATATATGGTGTAGGCAGAGGCAGGTGAGAGGAGGAGTTATGAGAGGGAATAGATTTCGAGGATTAGTAGGAACAGAAAGAAGCAGAAAAATGTGTGGTGGACTAAAGGGAGAAGGGGTGATAGGAGAAGATGTGGGAGGGGGCAGTGAATCAGAGCGAGGAAGGAGGAAGGTTACACAAAGGAAGCAGAAGGCTGGAGGAAAAGGACTGAAGGGAGAGAGGAGCAAAGCATGATAAGTCTATAGATGAGAGTAAGATAGAGAATTAAACGTATGACAGAAAGAGGGGCAGTAAGAGGTTAGAAGGGACATCTACTTTTTGTTTGCGAGTTGGACATTAGGTCCTTAAACAATACCGAATGTATTAAAGCCAGATAGGCTATGATTTATTTCTTGTACCTCTCTGAGACAACATCAGAAAAAAAAAATTGATATACAGTGCATCCGGAAAGCATTCACAGCGCTTCACTTTTGCCACATTTTGTTATGTTAAAACCTTATTCCAAAATGGAATAAATTCTTTTTTTCCCCTCAAAATTCTAGACACAATAATGACAACGTGAAAAAAGTTTTTTTGAGATTTTTGCAAATTTATTAAAAATAAAAAATCACATGTACATAAGTATTCACAGCCTTTGCTCAGTACTTTGCTGATGCACCTTTAGCAGCAATTACAGCCTCAAGTCTTTTTGAATATGATGCCACAAGCTTGGCACACCTATCTTTGGGCAGTTTCGTCCATTCCTCTTTGCAGCACCTCTCAAGCTCAGGTTGGATGGGAAGCATTGGTGCACAGCCATTTTCAAATCTCTTCAGAGATGTTCAATCGAATTCAAGTCTGGGCTCTGGCTGGGCCACTCAAGGACATTCACAGAGTTTTCCTGAAACCACTCCTTTGATATCTTGGCTGTGTGCTTAGGGTCGTTGTCCTGCTGAAAGATGAACCGTCGCCACAGTCTGAGATGAAGAGCGCACTGGAGCAGGTTTTCATCCAGGATGTCTCTGTGCATTGCTGCATTCATCTTTATCTCTATCCTGACTAGTCTCCCAGTTCCTGCTGCTGAAAAGCATCCCCACAGCATGATGCTGCCACCACCATGCTTCACTGTAGAGATGGTATTGACCTGGTGATGAGCGGTGCCTGGTTTCCTACAAACATGACGCCTGGCATTCACGCCAAAGAGTTCAATCTTTGTCTCATAAGACCAGAGAATTTTGTTTCTCATGGTCTGAGAGTCCTTCAGGTGCATTTTGGGAAATGTCAGGTGGCCTGCCATGTGCTTTTTACTAAGGAGTGGCTTCCGTCTGGCCACTCTACCATACAGGCCTGATTGGTGGATTGCTGCAGAGATGGTTGTCCTTCTGGAAGGTTCTTTTCTCTCCACTGCTGTAGCTCTGACAGAGTGACCATCGGGTTCTTGATCACCTTTCTGACTAGAGCCCTTCTCCCCCGATCGCTCAGTTTAGACGGCCGGCCAGCTCTAGGAAGAGTCCTGGTGGTTCCGAACTTCTTCCATTTACGAATGATGGAGGCCATTGTGCTTATTGGGACCTTCAAAGAAGCAGATATTTTTCTGTACCCTTCCCCAGATTTGTGCCTCAAGGCAATCCTGTCTCGGTGGTCTACAGACAATTCCTTTGATTTCATGCTTGGCTTGTGCTCTGACATGCACTGTCAAGTGTGGGTCCTTATAAAGACAGGTGTGTGCCTTTGCAAATCATGTTCAATCAACTGAATTTGCCACAGGTAGACTCCAATTAAGCTGTAGGAACATCTCAAAGAGGATCAGTGGAAACAGGATACTCTTGACCTCAATTTTGAGTTTCATGGCAAAGGCTGTGAATACTTATGTACATGTGATTTCTTATTTATTTATTTTTTTTTAGAGATTTGCAAAAATCTCCCAAAAACTTTTTTCACATTGTCATTATGGGGTATTGTGTGTAGAATTTGAGGGAAAAAAGGAATTTATTCCATTTTGGAATAAGGCTGTAACATAACAAAATGTGGAAAAAGTGAAGCGTTGTGAATACTTTCCGGATGTACTGTATAATATCCATACAAATATGTCAATATTATAGATCACAAAAAATTCTGTAAAAAACGCTATCCACAATCAACCTGGCACCCACCCGGCTGTCATCAGCTATACTCCTGGTCATGCAATCATCCATACTACGTATACAGAGTGCCGTGACCTATATATGGATAGCAGGGAAGCCCATACCTGCTTACAGGGTTTCCTGGTAAATACCTACCTTACATTATACTGACAGTGCAGAATCTATGTAGAATTCCCATGTATTCCCTGACACTGGTGCTCATTGCTTTCGCAAGGGGATACAACACTCATTGTCCACCTCCTTTAGTGTTAAGCGCACGGAGGATTTTTAAGGGGGGGTTTCCCCTCCACCCCAAAAAAAAAAAAAGCGAGAGAGCTGCCGCGCATTCGCCCGTGGACGCTTCTTTGACAGCGCCGCTGCTGCTGAATAGTACAGTGCCGCTATGTAGGGCACTTTTTTAGCGGAGGGGTTACTCATTTGAGGAAGGAAGGTACACACCATTTCTAGACCACTTCTCCTGAGAGTGTACTACACTTACCTTGCATGCTTGCATGACCATTCTGTACTCAATTTGAAAGTACACGCACTGGAACTACCAGAAGCAGGGGTCCACAAGTCCACATTATTTTATTAAATACTTCAACTTCTTTCTAAATATACACAGTGCAAAAAAAGCAACTATTTTTTTCCACAGCTGGACTTCAAAACATCAAACTAAATCTTGAATTGTTTTTTTTGTTTTGTTTTGTTTGTTAAATCAGTGAAACTTTTACCCGGTTTGATATGGAATATTGTCACAATGGCTGTGGAGGTGGGATCTTTAGTTCAATTTATAAGATTAAGGCATAAAATCCAGAAAACACTGAAGCCAAGGATGATGTTACAAATTGTACATATGGCTTGTCACCAAGAGAAAAAACAGAGAAAGTACATGCAAATGCATAAGGTAAATTAGGTTTTGTCCATTTTTGTAAGGATTGTGAACTGCATGTGAAGCATGTAAAGGCTCTTCATTTTGACAGAAGCTTGAAAATATCCTGGCTGAAATAGCCAAAGAATTATACAGAAAAATATGTCAAATTGCTTATCAATAAAAACATTGCTTCTATTGTACAAAAAAAAAAAAAAAGTCACATATTAACCTTGGGCCTGATTTATCAAGGCCCATATCTGCTGATTTTGAGCGCATGATACGCAAAATCACTTTGCGCATGCCCATACGCCAGTAAACGCAGCGATGTCCACTCCATCTTTGAGCGAAAAGGAGTCTCCATTTTCGGTGAGTGAACAGGGCAGGGAAAGGGAGATGTGCCATGATCACTTCACAGTGAGGACGTGCCAAACTCAAGCACACAAGGCCTTGTCTGCATCAAGCTCTGGGCATCGCAAAGTTATGCTGCTGTATCTCTTGCTACAGCTACAGGGCTAGTCTAATTCCTGATCACTAGTGATGACAGTCTGCTATGCATGCTCTAACATGTGTTTACAATCAGGAGCAACTATAAAAAATTATTTTAATGTTCAGTAGACAGTAAATATATCCTAACAGATTTATCTCAAAGGGGGAAAAAAAAACATTTTTTTTAATGTTTTATCATTAATGTCTTTATTACACTACTCACCAAATTTTAAAATATTCTCTGCATCTGGTATGTAAATAAGTGTTTTTGCCTAATTTAGTGATACTGAATTCAGTGGAAAACTCAGCTTTCCTTTATAATGTCACATTTATTAGAAACATACAAATAACAAAAGCAGTAATAGCTATATCTGAAAAAGTAAGATAAGTGAAAATTTCAATTATTCTGTATAGAATTTAAATATTCTCATCATATTAAATTATAAAATACTAATAAAACTACAGAAACGCTTGAAAACTTCAGAAACTCATAATAATCCAACTTAGCCGTTAATTGTTAATAAAAGATAAAAAAGTCAATTTGCTTAGGGAAAGAGGATGCTGACACTTTCCATCTGTACAGTTTCTCATTAGTCTCTAAAAAGGAACTGTGTACTGGATCGCTTATAAATAACTTATTGTATAAATTTAAATTAATAGTACAGTGTGAGAATTTATATCAATGCAAATGTACTGATTTTGATACTGTGTTATATTTGTGTATTAGAAATGTACTGATTTCTTATGCAATAGGCATATGTGGAGGAAATATTTTTCTACAACTGTATGCAGGCATAAAATCTCATGTTAATTAGACATTTTCATTTCAGTGACCAACACGTCTGTTTAGCCTGAAAGCAGAGGAGGGGGTAATTAGACTTGCAGTTTCCTGTGTCTTTAAGACAGGATGCAGGAAATCACAAATTAGTGTACATTTTGTTAAGTATTAATTGCATTTAAAATCCAACTTTAGAGCATCTTCCATCCAGATGTTAATGTTTGAATTAAATATTTCAGATATTTTGGTGCCTGGTCAGAAAATGGGTCTGGTTTATCCGCTGCCAGGCTGTGTAAAAACTATAAAAAGAGCCCTGTTTGACCATAACTTCTGGAGATTGCTAGTACCACTAACTGGCAGTATAACTGTTCTTATAAGGACAACTTGAGCTAATAAAACATTACTGCTTCAAGATCCTGCTTTGACACCTACTTACCTGCAGCAATTCCTGTGACCTACAGAGTAGACCAATGTAATCCATTATCCGGCTGTTCTGAGGTTGGAACCCAGCATCCAGTACCAATGCTTTGCCCGCTACCCTGCAGTTCTGGCCAGTGTGATAGTACAGGGGGAACCTTCCACAGCAACCCTGATCTGAAGGCAAGATGTCAGGGATAGCAGCCCAGGTACCCAGCAAGGGGGTACACTAGCAGCTAGAATTACCCAGAAGGAAGCAATCCTAGGTGCCAGTGAAGGAGCCTAGTGGTGGCAGCAGCAAGCCCCTCCTACTACTGTTAGAAGACGCATTTGGGAGAGAGATAGGGGGCGGTGGCAAGGCAAGCCAAACCGGTCCCTAGCAACACACCGACAGGGTGACATAGGAGGTCCATGCTGTCACAGGAACCAACAGTAGTTCCCCATCATTGCAAGACGCCAGCATCCTAGGTTGCGATGCGACACTACCCAGGGTGTCAGGGAAAAAATCTAGATGGGAATGTAAAAAGTGAATAGACGACTAAGCATCAGGCTAAATGTCCATCAATTTAGTGGTAAATATTTCATCTGTAAACAGTTTCCTTACTCCCCAAATAAGGGGGAAATATGCTTTATTTTAGCTTTGCTGCTCTTAATTTCGGAAATGTTTCCTTCAGATAACTGAAAGCCTGGCCTTCTTTATCCAGAGCTTACACAAAATTCTGCATTAGGCCCAACTTAATGTGAAGAGGAGGTAAAATGTATTTTTTTGTATAATCTGTTTTTATTGAAGAGAAGGTCCAAGACATAACACAGTATACAGGCATCCCAATCGCCATAAGAATAAGATCAGAACCATCATAAGATCCTTACACAGCGCAGTCTTCAAATGTGTGTACATACTTCATAATGGGTGGGGAGAGGTGGGAAATTGAAAGTAAAGGGTTCAATTCCCGACTATGGCCTTATCTGTGTGGAGTTTGTATGATCTCCCTGTGTTTGCGTGGGTTTCCTCCGGGTGCTCCGGTTTCCTCCCACACTCCAAAAACATACTGGTAGGTTAATTGGCTGCTAACAAAAGTGACCCTAGTCTGTCTGTGTTTGTGTGTTAGGGAATTTAGACTGTAAGCCCCAATGGGGCAGGGACTGATGTGAGTGAGTTCTCTGTACAGCGCTGCGGAATTAGTGGCGCTATATAAATAAATGGTGATGATGATGATGATCCTCGGTGTAGTGTTGAACCAACTCAACATATATGGTATAAGTGAGTACATACGCTATAGTAATGATAAACCACTCAAACAGAGATGAGTCGCTAACAAGCAACCCTTCCAGACATACCACAGAGACCAAATAGTTTTCCTTTTTCTTTTGGTCTCACAACTCAAATAGGGAACTGAACTTTTGGGAATATTTAAACTCCAACCCACTTAGCCTATATTGAGACGTATTCTGTGAAGTGATTGATACTGGACAAGGAGAGATCATCCATGGCCATTTAAAAGTCAATTCTTACTATCCACTCCCTTAGAGAAATCGGACAAGGGGACCTCCAGTGAACAGGTATCAAGCTTTGGCTGCATATTTCAGATGTCTAAGGAGCAATTTCTTTTATTGAGATATTGGTATACTCGTGAGGTTAAGCAATCAGAAACCTGGGCCAGAAGAAACAGGGCAGCCAAGATGTTTGCAGAGAGTTTTTTAACTTTGAACCAAAAAGGGGAAAGTCTAGGACAATTCCACCAGATCCACATCACCAGCACTTACTCGAGACCCCAGGGTACATTTTAGATAACTGAGATGGGCATCTGTACCACCTAGAAAGTATTTTGAACTGGGTCTCCAGAAGCGAAAAGCTGCAGGAATTCACCTGAGAATTTTGAAAGATCTTAATCCAAATTGCCATAAAATCAGACCTGGCTAAGTCTCAATTCCACAATTTGATATATCTCAGATGGGAGTCATGGATATTTTCCATCAGAAGTACATAAATAATAGGTAATGGGCCCGATTCATTAAGGAAAGAAAAGCAAAAAAAGGAGTAACTTTGCACCTTGGCAAAACCAAGTTGCATTGGAGGGGAGGTACATTTAAAATGAGGAGATAGATTTATAGTTGGGGTAGGACATGTCCTAGAACAACTTTAAATTTTAATGTAAAAATAAAGATATCAAGTATCTGTGGGCTACATGAAAAAACAGCCAATATTTTCCTTACATGCAAAATAATAAACTAATTTGCTACCCTCGCAATGTAACATGGTTTGTTTAGGAGCAAATTAACTATTTTTTTTGCTTTGCTTGCCTTAATGAATCAGGCCCAATGTGATTATTGCCCTGGGAGTCCCGGCACAACACTCAAAAGATGTTAAGGCCCTACTAATTGTAGGTAGATTATTTTTATCAAGGAAAAATGTCTAGTCTGCAAGTACAGCCAGAAATCAACTGCCAACAAAATAAACAGTTTTTGCAGAGCAGAGAAAGTACGGATCCTCCCACCTTCCAACAGCTTACCAACCCTGGGCACCTCCAAATCTGACCAGAGACCATATATGCTGGGGGGCATTCCGGGAAGGGGGAGGGGTGTTCAGGATTCTGTGAGAGGTGCATTAAGGGATACCGGAGAGAGGAGACACGCTCTAATCTCCGTAACTTTGTCCAGCAATGCAAAATAGTGCCAATCGTGGGATGAGATGTTCGAGGGAGCTTAGTAAGCCATGGAAAAATAGGAGAAGTGATGCCCAACTCATGACCCTCAAGCACCGCCCATTGATTCGAGGTACAAACCTGTGTCCATTCAACTACTCTAGTGAGCATTATCGCCTGATAATATTTAAAGAAAAGAGAAAGCTAAAAACATTCAGCAGGGAGATTAGTTTGTAGATAGAGCACTGGAAGGGGTCCTTCCCTTCTTTTAGAATGATTGTGACATCAGTTTCCAATGACTGTTGGGAGAAGCCCACATCAGCCTAAATCTTGTTAAGGGCTTGCAGAAGAAGAACGTTCGATTTAAAGCCAAATGATTTATAATATGAGATGGAGAAGCCATCTGGACCTGGACTCTTTCCAGAAGGGGTAGACAAATTAGCCACCTCCAGTTGTGGCTCATGAAGGGTATGGCTGGATTCTGCAGAGATTTTGGGAAAATTACAACTGTGCAGATATTCTGCAGTCTCCTCTTTCTGGTGTGCAATTTCAGAGGATGAGAATGCCCCAGGAATATTGTAGAGTGTTGTGTAATATGCATGAAATGCGTAGGATATCACATTGTTAGAATGGCAATACCTTCCCTAATGTTTTTTTTATGGAATGAATAAAGGTGGCTGCTCTTTGAGCATGTATGCCTCTAGCCAACAGTTATCAATCCTGATGGATAAGGATTGAACTATTTCTCAGATTTATTAAAAACGGATCACAGAAACAGCAGTTCCGAAAAACTGCTGTTTCTGTGCTAAAAAAAAATCACACTTACCCCCCTCTTCGGGACACGCTGTCTCGGGATCTCCTACTGGTCATCTTCGTTCCTCTTCTTCCTTCAATTGCGCATGTGCAGCCTACTACCAACTTGGCTGGGAGTGTGGAATGCCCTAGCCTTATGAAACAAGCAGATCCCCAGGCAGGATTTCCCTGCATGAAGCCGAATGCAGGGATCCCATGCGGCCAGGCTGTGCCAAAAATTCCGCTATGCACTGTGTCCCCAGTAAATCAACTGGAGGACAGTGGGTCAAAAGTACCTGTGCACCTTAACATGGTAGCTTCAGCCAAGGCCGAACTGAACGAGGACTTACCTGCCCCAGTGATGAAACAACTGGGGGAGGATGGCTCCGGGGCACCTGTAAAGAGCAACAGAGAAGCCCCGACTAGACTCGTGCTGGGAGATGTGAACTTAGCCTCAGTGACGGTACAACTGAAGGCAAATGTGGCATGTGTGCCGTTGATACCAAACAAGGCACCCCCAGCAGATATGGGTGAGTCCCTAGTGGAGACACAACCGGGGGCCAACAAAGAAAGTATGACCATAGAAGACAGTGTGGCGGCCGTTAAAATGGATGAGAAGGCCCAAATGGAGGCAGTAGTTTCTGTGGTTAGCGGTGCGGTGGCTGGTATAGGAGAGGCGGATGTTGACCCAGGAGAAGTCGGCTTACCTGACTCTGATGAAGGGGAGACGGAGGAACCTGCCATAAAGGCACGGCTGGAGCGGCTCTCTTTGGAAATACCTAAATTGAAAAGACAAATCGCGGCATTAAAGAGGAAAAGTAACCATGCATTTAGTACAGAACGCGCTATTATGCGCCTAGAAATTGAGGAGTTGAATGCTATGCTCCTAGATAAGGAAGAATCGATGCAGCTACTTACGATAAAGCTACAGGAGATTGAGCAAGTGACCTGTTCGGGAATGGAGGTTTCTGCTAACATTGACAGCTCTGAGCGCTTGCCGGCAAACCTTCCCACAGACCAGTCTAACAGCGTCACTTCCGGTTTTGGCCAATGGTTCCGGTGCGGGTCTCCTGAGGCAGGCAGTGGCATCTGATCCCATTGGCTCCCCTTTTCTTTAAACAGGTAGTGGGGATAAATATGGAACTGATCCAAAGACTGGGCTAGTCCCGGTGATAAGCATTTTACCAAAACAAGCTGAAAGTATTATGTTGTCTTGTGATATACGCAAGTATAATGTGAACACTGCACCATTTCCATCAAAGGCTGGTAATGTTACTTTTATGCAGGTATCAGAGGCAGCCACCCCTAGCAGCTTAGTACCTGGTCCTGTATGCTCCCCGTATGTAAGCTCATACGGGCTCAACATGAGTTCTGAATCAGTGGTGTGTGCAGGTAGTTCAATTGATGTTGGAAGGTCCCTAAGTCAGGGCCATGTTAGAATCATTGACTCCATATACGGGCTCTTGCAGATAACCGAAAGGGTGAAAAAAGCAGCCGTCTTAATAGACGAAGTAACTAGGAGAAATGTGGAGTTGGCTGGTAATCCTGGTGTTTGGGATAGGCAGCCTGGTTCCGGGGCTAAGGTGGAATCAATGGGGGAAGGGTCTTAGTGGGTCTATAATGGGTAATCAGGCTGAGGTGCTAAGAGATAGTCCTGTTTTATCCAATGCTGGGCCCGTTGGTAATATAGGTGATGCCCAGGGCGGTTCGGTGCATTTAAACCCTGGGGTACAGGGCTCTGCTGAAAAAATCTGTCCCGGGTACATCCTCCTATGCAAGCATTGTGTCTGGTACAGGCCAGAGGTTGGTGGGCCCGCCTCCGGGGGGTCCGCCTCCTAGAGGTCAACCCCCTAAGCGTAGGAATGTTGTGTAGCTTAAATTCATTGGTGACAATCCCCCGAACAGAGCTGACTTCTTGAAGGCGTTTCTAGACTCCTTTGGGTTTGTGCCCGCGGATCTCTTTTCTTGCATCCACCCCAGGAATCCGGAATGAGTCGATCCCTGTGGCCGACTTGGCCTTCTGGTTAAAACGTAATGCGGGTCTAGTGTCCCTGCTGGTAAAAGTACCGGACCCAAGCTATGGCGTCTGGGGTGGTGGGTGGTCTGCCACGGTCGATCTGCGATGCACGGAGGCTGGCCTGACACACATACCATCGGCCGCCTTCCTCGGTAGAGACAGGATTCAATGTTTCTATCCAGGTCAGCCGAGGATGTGCCATCGCTGTGGGGACTTCCGCCACCTCAGCGCCAACTGTCCGCACCAAAAGTGTGGGCATTGCGGGGACACTGGGTATGAGTCCCGTTCATGTGGACAAATTAGATGCAACCTTTGTGGAACAATTGGGCACCCATTTAGCAAGTGTCCATATGCTTCCCACAACACAGAGATACCAGACGAGTATATGGTTCAAGCAGCCATAAGGGTGGAAAAAGAGCAAGGGGGTAGGTCCTCCGCAGTAGTTCCTAAGGCGGTGCCCGTTCCTGTTCCAGAGGTAGTTGCACAGTCTAGTAAAATTAGTTTGGAAATTAGTTTTGGTTTAGTGGTGGCACCCTTTTGTTTTATGTGTTTTATCTTTTTGTATATCTATATTTAGTTTGATGGACTTTCCTGTGAGCAAATAGCCCCCCTTTCTTTGGCCTTTGAGTTTAAACCTGATATTTTAAGAGAAGAAGGTGCCACCCTTGTAGAGTTTTGTAATAATGTGTTGCAAGATCAATCAATAAAAATATTTCCATCACATTCCCTGTTTTGCTCACACCATCAACTTGGTGGTGCAGAGCTTCCTACGAAATATCCATGAGGTTCAGGAGATGCTTTCGGTGGCCCGTAAAATTTCAGGCCATTTCAGGCATTCTGCAACAGCATGTAGGAGATTGCAGCAGCTCCAAGAACAGTTTAACTTGCCCTGCCACCAACTTAAGCAAGGTGGTAACTAGGTGGAATTCCACCCTGTACATGCTTCAGAGGATGGAGGAATAGCGCAAAGCCATCCAAGCGTATTTCCCAAGCCATGACATTGGGAAAGGAGGGGCGATGTATTTCACTCTTGCACAGTGGGGAATACTTTCAGTGCTGTGCAATGTGCTGAAACCATTTGAAGTTGTGACGTGTGAAGTGAGTGCAGATTCTGCTAGTTTGAGCCAAGTCATTCCTTTAATTAGACTATTGGAAAAGCAGCTTGAGAAACTGAAGGAGGAAATGAAAGCAAGCAATTCCGCATAGTATGTTGGCCTTGTCGATCAAGTACTTAATTCACTTCACAATGATCCTCAAGTTATTAAGATCTTGAACTCGAATCAGTATGTTTTGGCCACTGTGCTTGATCCAAGGTTTAAGACCTACATTGAGTCTTTGCTTCAAAATTAATGAGATGTGAACTTTTGCTCAGCAAGTTGTCTGCTGAACTGGCCCTTGGCTTGACGACGTGTCCTCCTTCAGTTTCTCAAGCAGCTGCTGCTCGTAAAAAATAGAATTTTCAAAAAAGAAGCAGGGAAGACGCAGAGGGCAGACCAGAACAGTTTAACATCTGGGCTGGTTTGAAGGATTTTTCAAAATAATGTGCGACCTTGCCCATAACTCCATCCAATATGAGTATTAACATGCAAAGGATGGTGGAGGATTATCTTCAAGAGGTAATTGATATGGAAATGTCAGACAGTCCCTTTCCTTACTGGGAAGAAAAACAGGCAATTTGGAAACCCATGTACAAACTTGCTTTGCAATACTTAAGCTGCCCACCCTCCAGTGTGTACTTTGAACGAGTGTTCAGCACAGCAGGAAACTTAGTCAGTGATCGCCGTAGAAGGTTACTTCCCAAAATGTTGATAAAATTATGTTTATAAAAATGAACTACATCTTCCACGAGGAAGGCCTTCACCATCCAAGACATCCAAGCACTGTCTGTTCTCTAATGGCGGATTCAAGCGGCGATGAATTGATAGTCTGTGATGATGACGTACACACTGATGAGGGTGAGGATGAAGCTGAAGATGATGACGACAACATCTTTTTAAAACTTTCTATTTAAGTGTAGGGTGCAATCTACCCCCAAAGAGGAAAGGGACTTGGGGCATTTCCATATCACGTACCATCTTGAAAGGCTGTTGTTTGGGCAATTTATCCTTAAGGGTAGGGTGTCATACACAGAGTGACCCCAAACCGACTTTGTCGATTTCTCTTAATATTGTACGGTCTATAACGGCTGAATTTTTTGGTATTTTCTACAAGTGGAGGGGGGCTTATAGAGAAAGAAACCAAACCGACTTTGTCGATTTCTCTTAATATTGTACAGTCTGTAACGGCTGAATTTTTGGGTATTGTCTACAAGTGGAGGGGGGCCTAGAGACACAGAAACCAAACTGCCTTTGTCAATTTCTTTACATATTTAACTATAAGTGTAGGGTGTAATATACATCCAAAGACGATGGCTGCATTGCCAATATGCATAGATGGAGAGGAAGACAATATAGTTTGTGTGTAGAATTAATGAAGGCCTACCAGAAATTAAACTGTTTTTGGATAATTTATTAGCTTTACAACTACATTACTTATCCAAGAAACAGGTGGAGCACTAAATTTGTTTCTTTTATGACCAAAAACATTGATTTTTGAACAAAATAGCAAAACAAAACCAAACAAAACCAAAACACGACGGTAATCCAGATCCAAAACCAAAACACGGGGGTCAGTGAGCATCTCTACCTAAAACATATAATATGGAAGGTCTTACTATCTCTCCAACACCTAGCAATGCTTTGATAAGTAATTAAATATACTGAAGGATGACACAGGTACAGCAGTAAACGGCTTGAAACAGCATTTGACCATCTGCAGGCTACTCACCCAGACCACTGAAACTCCCAACAACACTGAATTTCGAGAAAGGCGTTTTTAACTACCACTGTGATTAGAGAATTATATGCCGGTGAGTACGCCGGACGTCATTACGAGCACACAGGTGCGTTCCAAGTGACTGAGTGTGTTTGTTTAGAAAAGCGGTCTGGCATGTTAGCAAAGTGTATTCAATGTATGGTAAGTGTATTTTCTAACGATTACTCATATATTTGACAAATGAGCTTAGCTGTTTGTGTTGTTCAAATATCATGGTTTAATGAGTGTACATTTGAAAGGTATTCCAGAGAATATATTTACTATTTGGTGTAGACGATAGTGTGGTGGTTAGGTATTCCACCCATCAATACTAAGGTCTGAAGTTCGAGCCCACTAGTCAACCTTTAGTACAAAGTGGTATAAGAGCCTTCATTAAGTTTCCACACAAAGATTAAAAGTCAAGTTAAATACGCGAATGCTCATAATTCGGCCTAAGAATCGCATTCTATTTTAGTATTTACAGCTCTGCAAGTTTTGAAAAACAGTCATTTTTGTGTGTGTGTGTGTATGTGTAGGGTGATCTACTTGATAGCACGTTATCCCTCATGTTGATAATAATAACTGCAAAATGAAACAGTATACAGGAACAAAACAGAGAAGCAGCTGAACCCAATAAGTTTATTGCAAACACTTTTAGGATTCATCCACTAATGAGAGTGGTGTAATTTCCAAAATGAGCCCCAAAACCCTTTGACTGGAAAGTGTCCTAAATGGTAAATTAAATGTTTTACCCACATTTAAAATACCTGTGTAATTTTTTGTTTTCTACGTTACACAGTGCATATCCCAAGGAATGTCATCTCTAATCATTTATCGAAATGATTGCCATTATCCCTACCCATAAATCCCCAAACTTGGCCCTAGCTAAGGTTGCTGGTGTATATTTCATTCTACGCAATTGACATCATTTTGAGATTACTTAATAATTGGTGTAGCGGTTAGAGAATGCACCTTTGCACACTCTAAACCTGAGTTCAATTCCTCCCCAACACACTTGTGCGTGTGTAATAACTAATTTTCTAATTCATATCTGTGTATTAAGATCTAAAGTGTCTCTTTTGTAAAAGTTAGCTAGCTCTATTTTCTACCACTTCTGCCGATCAAAGTGACAATGTAGCAGTATAAATCTGAGTAGCGTTTTTTAGCAATTTGGTTTACATACAATAGGAAAGATGTGTAGATACAAGACCCATTTTACTTTGAGTATAAATGACAGATTTAGTGGTTTAGGCAAAAGTTTCCAATACATATACTTTGGTAGAACTCCATGTAAAAGTGAGAAAGGCCTTATTCAAGATACGAGAATGTTTTAGCACGTACCTTTGCCATACATTCCGGCAGCCGGAATGGATGGGGAATGCACTCTGCACTCCATTCTGGCAGCCGGAATGGATGGGGAATGCACTCTGCACTCCATTCCGGCAGCCGGAATGGATGGGGAATTCACTCTGCACTCCATTCCGGCAGCCGGAATGCATGAGGAATGCACTCTGCACTCCATTCTGGGAGTGAAATGCAGTCTGCACTCCATTCCAGCAGCCAGAATGGATGGGAAATGCACTCTGCACTACATTCCGGGAGTGAAATGCACTCTGCACTCCATTCCAGCAGCAAGAATGGATGGGGAATGCACTCTGCACTCCATTCCGGCAGCCGGAATGGATGAGGAATGCACTCTGCACTCCATTCCGGGAGTTAAATGCACTCTGCACTCCATTCCGGCAGCCAGAATGGATGAGGAATGCACTCTGCACTCCATTCTGAGATTGAAATGCAGTCTGCACTCCATTCCGGCAGACAGAATGTATGGGGAAATGTAGTGTACTGGCTTATAAAAGCCAGGCATCTTTACTGAAGACCCAGCAAGCAGCAGAGTGTGCTATATTAAGCTACCTAATTCCGGCAGTTACGGATTGAACCCAAAGGTCCAAAATATAATCAAACATCTTACACTTGACAGTGGCATTTATTATAAAGGTGTCTGAAAGGAAAAGAGACTTTGTTTACACAATCGTACTGATGGAGCATTTGTAATTTCTATATATATTTAATTTTTTTTTTAAATGAAAATACCTAAAAATGTCAGTATTGATATATATGTATGTTGTGCATATTTAGTTGTGCATTTTAAACGCGCCGGACGCATTTCTAGCAGTTTAATAGTTGTTTTGGCTAACTGTTTTGGACTTAAACATGACCCTGAGCTTCCTTAACTTATAGCAAGGATTTGAGACATGAGTGACGTCAGTTTCCCATAAACGCACAGAGGGAAAGCCTACTGTTAAGTTAAAAACCATAACACCTACTTTACTCAAGTGATCTCTCATCTCCACCCAGTCCGTGCCCACTCTCCTCCCATTCCCACCCCTTTCTTCTCAAGTGGTCAGCCACCATCTCAAATGTATTTCCGATGGAGTTTGCGTTTGAGTTGCCTTTGAGTGCCGGATCTGCTCGCCGGATACGCTGTTTGAGCAGCGTATGTGGTGTTTTACGCTGCCCAACTCCCGTTTTCACGCATGCGCAGAGACGACTACCGTATTATCCGCATACGGATGCATTTCCGTACCTTGATGAATCGGGCCCAATGTTCTCTGATTTAGGTCTGGCCTTCACAAGTCTTTGTATACAATAGAAATCACACTTTAAACAAGCATAAAGAAACAATATTGCCACAATTATTACCAAAATAAATTTCATATAAAAATACAAAAGGTTAGATAACCACTTTTCAAGTCCAAAGAACCATTTGCTTGGATTTAATCATGATCATGATGAATCATTTTCAGAGTTGTCGAAGTCAGCAAATTGGATAAAGTCATTTCAATTAAAATCAAACAAACTTGGTTGTCTTTGTTTGAAAAGATGCGTATGGCACACTACGGCGTGAAAGGGCGTACGCGGCCGCAACACGTGGCACAAACAGTATTTACGCTTTTACATGCATTCGCACCAACACACACGTTTGTAAAATAGTACACATTAATGGTAGTTACAGCACATAGTTATTTATGTTGAAATATAGTAGAGTTTATGTGTAATATTATAAGTTATATGCATATCAGTAAAACATATGGTACACGTTGAAGGAATCATGTCATGTGTGGAATCATACTAATCCCCTTCACACTTGCGACTGTCCGGTTCACTCTGCGAAGGGATCGCAGAGTGCATACGCAAGTTATTAATGTTAAGGAATTATGGACTATTATGATTAGAAATCTTGGTGGGAAGATCAGAACCCATCCCCTGGATAGATGACCCCCTCCTTTGGATTCCTGAGCCTAAACTAGCCTATGATCTGCAACCCCCTGGACCCTCCTGATGCCTGGACCAATAGAAGCCAGCCACACCTTTGCATTGTTTTACTGTATCTCTGTCTGCATATAAGCAGCAGCTCCTCATCTAGTGTTCATTCACCTAGACCACAGACTTCAGGACTGAATGACTGTACACTGGATCCAGAGCGCCTGCGATAAGTAACGGCTGTACTTATTATTATTTCGCTTGAACATATTCTGCTATTTTTTGAGAATAAATCTTTGTGCGTTGGAAACACAAATTGAGATTCGACAGTCATTATTGGACAGCGACAAAAGGCTCATAACAATTTGGGAGCTCGTGAGTTTGGAGGTTTCGTTGCTGGACGATACGCAAGACCAACGGATTTCCGTTCCGCAACAAAGGGTGGAGACGCGTCATATGCAGGTAAGAACGCAATGTGTTCAAAACCTGAATTTTACTCTGTGTTGTGAAACCGAATGTCCCTTTTTTGCATTATCTAAGGTACGCTATCTGAACCTAGGGACAAAAGAGAAAACGGTTTCTTTTTTACTGTCATTGTGCGTTTTAACTGTATTGCATTGCTTAGCGTATGTGTAACTTCCTGCTTTGCGTACGCGAACTTCCGGTAGATTTTCCACGTGGCTAAACAATCGTTTTGATAGTTGTTATACATGCATAGTATAATCACTTGTGAAAGCTTCCGAAACGTTATTACTATTGTTGGGAACTTTGATTTTCTGCGCAGAAAAGGTGTATGTTGTGTGATTTTGTGACGTAGATACACTGTTTTATTGTTGAGTGAGCTCAGTTGCTGTCTGATGAGGCAGGTTGCCCAACTGAAGGACGGTATACGGGGCAGGTATACCGAGTGCGAAAACTGGGTTTTCGAGAAACGCTACCAATAGATCGCAAGGTTTACTGATAATTAGTATTAGTGAGCGGTGCGATCTAACCGCACGGTAAAAACAACCGTGAGCGTAAAATTGGAAGTGCGTGGAGGAATTATATTGGAAAGGATGAGCGATTGTATCGACTTAGTGCTTCCAGTGATAATAAATGTAACAGAAATTTGTGATAGCCGGGCTATCAAAGAACTATTTCTGTGTTAGGGATTCTCGTTTGGAACGAGAATAAGCGAATGAACGCGGCTATTTGGAAATATGTTCACCGAGCATTAGAGATCTGTAGCGGTGATTGTAGCAAAAGAGTTGAAATTGTTTGCTGGAAAGAACAGAGTATTGCGGAATATCTGTGTTCCACAATAAAAGGGTAGTGTTTGTCTGGAAAGAACAGAGCATTGTGGTGTATCTGTGTTCCACATAAAAGGTATTGTTCAACATGGGTGCTAAGCATACGCTAGAGATGGCCAGTGTACTGCCTAAGGAAGGGCCTATTGGTTCAGCGAGGTTTCTTATGTGTAAGAAATATGGTGAATACGCAACGGTTTATTGCGACACGTGGGTCAAGATGACCAAGGAGTGTGTTAGGCCTTTCCCAACAATAGGAAGTTTTAATTCGGAGGTACTAAATAATGTAAAATATAAAGTGTGGTTGATTAAATCAACGAAAAAGAGAAATAGACATAATGATTGTTTAAAATTGTGGCAAATGGAAGGTAAAAGGTGGCAGAGCAGCGAATGCACAGCGGAAGTAGGCGTGGCGAAAAGCGCGTGCACGGCGGAAGTAGCCGTTGAGAAGCGTGGCGAACTCAGCGCAAGCGAACCCCCGCCACCCTATGTGGCGAGAGGGGTAAGTACAGCCGTTATTAAAAATGAAAAAAAGAAAATTGCTAAGTTATATCCTGTTTTAAGTCAGTTTAAAGCAAGTGTTTCTGAAGAAGAAGATGAACCCACTGTAATTTCAGCCATTGCCCATGCTGTTAATATGCTAGAGGTTCAGCGTAAGTATGGAAAGGGGGCAATGGCTGAGATAGGTGAGAGTAGTGTGACCACTAGGAGAGACAATATTCAAAGTACTGAAGTGGCTAACCCTGAAGATAGTGAACCAGTGGGTACGTATCCAGTCCGCACAATATCAGTTCCCAATGGGAAGGCGGATAAGGATGGTGTAATTCCTTTAAGAAATGTTACAATGCATTGTCCTTGGACTAGATCTGAATTACGTTCCATTATGACTGAATTCCCAGATCCTAGAAAAGAGTTGGCTAAGTGTCAGAAGTTTGTTAAAGACTTAGGAAATGCACACGAACCAACCGATAAGGATTGGCGTGTAGTATTGAGGGCGTGTCTTCCTCCCAATACTAACGTACAACAATTCATTAAAGATTGTTCGTTGGAGGAAGACGACATCTTGACAGATGAGATTAATCAAGAGAATATAGAACAGATTGTCAAACACTTAGCCATCTATTTTCCAGTAGTAGCGAATTGGAGTAAAATTTTCACCATCAAACAGAAAGATAGTGAAACAGCATCAGATTACTTCCCTAGAGCTCTAATAGCGATAGCATGGTTCACTGGGATATCAAACATAGATGAGGACTCACATCACAGAGAGGTAGCTGTAGGGGTATTAATGGACGGCCTTAGAGAAAATTTAAAGACAAGGGTACAAACCGCATTACCTAATTGGAGAGGCATCACACTAGATTCTCTTAGGGAGTCTGCTGTGGAGCATGACAAAAACCTTTTTAAAAAAAAGGAAGAGAAAAGTGATAAGTTAATGACGGTAAGTATACAGGCTTTAGAGGGAATGCATACACGACCACCAGCATACAACCCACATAATAAGAAACATAGAATAATCAGGTGTTTCAATTGTAACAAAGAACGACATTGCGCAAGAGATTGTAAAAAGAAAAACAGTATACACATAAGGGTGGGTCACGTAGATATCCTCAAAAGGGGAATTCACATAGACAAGGAGACTCATAATTGCCCGCGCATGTTATAGCAGCAAATGCCGTGCGGGAAAACGATAGTCAGCACTAGGGGTCAGGTCATACCTGTAGTCTACAGCCAGTGAGGTTAACTGAGAGTCAGAGAGAAGAACCAACAATGATAGTTGACATAGCTGGTAGGAAACAAACTTTTCTTGTAGATACAGGGGCGGCCAGATCTGTGATAACCTCTCCTTTTAATCTACAGGTGACCAGTAAAACTATTCCAGCTATGGGGGTAACCGGAATGGTGTTACATTATCCTCTAACTAAACCCGCTGAAGTTACTATCGGGCCCCTGCATACTAAGCATTCGTTTCTCTTAGCTGCAGCAGCTCCTACTAACTTGCTAGTTAGTAGTACAAATGAATTAACTAATTCGTATACCCCAATCCAATATGAACATTTGAGTTCACATCCAGAGTACTTGTACCACTGAATTTGAAGGCCACAAAATACACAATATGACAGGTGTGTGCAAGCTAGCAACCTGTTTTTTCATACACATTTTAATTGGCTTCAAAGTGTGTATATGTGTGCAGCTACAAAGGAACATTGCATGATTGCACCAATACACAATATAGTTTAAGTGTATTGTATGACAAATAGCGTATATAGCCGCCCAACAGTGCTGTCCAAAAGGGAAATACAAAATTATGTGGAGACCAACCCCAACAGATGCAGAACTTGCATCTGACGCAAATACCTTGCCCTTGATTATGTGGACTTTTTGTGTAGCATTTGTCTGTGGCCACGATTCCAAACAAAGCTGCGTTTGAGTTGCAAGTGTTTTTGGGCCAGTTGGCTTCAACAGGTCCTAGCCTAGGGTGTGTGGCAGCCAATGCCATCAACATTTAAGAAACACGTTGACAGAGGTGTTTTGCTAATCTCTATAAGTGCACAGACCATGTTACCCACAATACCACATTCTAAAACGTGCCACAACCAAAGACACTATACTAAATACACAAATATCTCAAATATTAAAAGGTAAAAACCACTACATATAGTATGAATTCAGGGGAGGCCCAGTATGTGGGTAAGGACCCAAAAACCAAACATGCCATCAATATATTTGACAAGTAGACATGTGCCTAAACATGCCCCAAAGGACTATGTATGGATTCTTGTGTATGGCAATACAAACAGCAGTGTAGTAGTCAGCAGATACTTGATTGGGGCTGCTTGATGACACCATTGCATGGTCAAATTTATTGATAATAAAACATGGATCTATAGTTGCAGCAGAATACATAGCAAATAAGACAGAGGTCTGTGTGCAAAAGTTACTTTCATCAAGAATGGAAAATCTGGGCAAAGTCAAGAAACATAAGCAGCCTAGGAGCATTGGAGAAATACTTCAGCAAGATTAGCTCACATACAACATTAAAGAATGTACTTAGTATATTCCTTGATGCACATGAAGGTGTCCCCTGTAATGTAACCTGGAAAGTGTCTTGTAAGGTTCAACACATTTCTCTCTAATACTGCATTGATATTTTCCTATAGCTTAATTTAGCTGTGTGTTTTTTCATCATTTGTGCCTTGAAAGTCCCCCCACAAAATAAAGTTGCAAATTGCCTATTGTCCACAAGCCAGAGCAGCAAATGAACCTCACAAATGTACTGTTTTTGCGACACTAAAATTTCAACCACCAACACTTTACTCTTACATATTATTCCAAACACTGTAGATACTTTCATTCGTCCACTGCATTCACCATGGGCACATCCTCCCAAGCGTTGTGACATCTGGTGTTCCATATTAAGCTATAACATTTGTACACAAATGAATTCTTGTCAGACCTCAATAGAGTGATATTGGAAGGGAGTTTTTTGCAACAGGTGCCTATAGTACAGGAGCAGTTAAATAGGTAGCAAGTGACCCAGAGGAGACCTGTGTCTAGAGGGACAATGGATTGAAGGATGTGTAGGTTGTGATTCAGTGTCCAAAGCAGCAGAGAGTTACAGTTGAATGAGTATCTCAAAAACATTCTAAATAATATTTTTTGGAAACACAATTACAGTAAGCAAATGAAACATAAATGCAACTAATATAACAACTCCTTTGTAAACTGAAAATTTCCAAACACATGCATGTTGGTTTACGGACATGCAGAAACCCATAATGCCTGTCCTCTGTTTCAAATATCACTTAACAAGCAAACAACCTTTGGCCAATTTAAAGTTACAAATTATTAACCTGTGTTTTGTACACACCTGTATTTTCAAGCATTCAAATCTACAATATGTTATCTTAACTGGAACACAAGTCAACAAATGACATAAAAGAACCATAACTTTATACTTACAAGCTGGAAAAGGTTAAAGGTCCATGTGCGTTTCCTTCTGGTTGAAATGGACATTTGCTATCCACCTTGATTAATGATTAATTTCAGCTTTGCCAGACATGTCCCAGCTAAGGCCTGTTAGTACATAAAGGAAAACCTTCAGTTAGGACAAAATCAAAGCAATCTCTACCAAACCATCCTCATCAGTATTGTTCAAACTGCTATGGCTATAAAAGCCTCATCTGATAAGCTCCACCACTCAAGACACAGCCCTTCCAGCAGCATTTCTATTTAGCAGAAATCAAAGGTACACTTTTGATTCCCTCCCAAGTATCTGGTCCCAACATTTCTATTTGTTTATAAAAATGAAAAAGGGGGGGCGTGGCCAGGACGCCATACTAGGCAGACACGCTTTACAGGAGCTCCCGACAACGAGCCTGAAAAAGCTCCAAAAACGAAGTATGTGCCCCAAAATCCAGTCCCCGCTTTCTTCCCTATCACATCTGGGTGGCGGAGGAGCCTGTGAGACTGCCGGAGGGACCTCCGGTCTCAGCGCGGGAGGTGTCTGGAGGAGGTGCGGCCCGTCTGTCGCGACTGTGACGCCCTGTTGCCGCCTGCTTCCTAATGCCCCTTTGCATAAGTGGCTCCCGCTGATTACCCGCTGCGGTCACCCCTTGTTTGCCCTGCTTGGATCCCGGAGGCTCCTGCTTGTCCCGCTATCCGCTCAGCCCCCCCTCCATCTCGGCACTTACCTTGCGGCTGGAGACGACGATCTTCGTGTGGGAGCCTGTATCCGAGGCTGCGGTGCTGTGTGGATGGGGCTTTCCGTTCCGCCTTTTGGTCTGGCATAATAACAAGCTTCATTCTGCTCGTTCTATGATGGAAGCAGTCCAGCTCCTTGGGACTCTGGGTCTTCCGGCCCCATCTTCTCATTCTCTCCCGGCGGCATCGGGATCGCAGTCCGGCTCTACGGGATCCACCCCTGCTTCTCGGAAGCTTCCAACTAAAGAGTGGTCGACTGTGACAAGAGCCGTTAAACAATCTGTTACTGTTCCACCGCCTTGATATATGTTCTCTGTGTTTCCTTGTTTTCTTTTTATTTCTGAAACCACCTAGTTTCTCGTTCCTTCTCTCTACATGACTGATCGCTGGTTTTCGGTCTTCTTCATGTAGATTGGGAGGTAGCAGGGTCCATTGGCCCCAGTTATTGGGTTAATCTGTTTGTTAACTTTCTGTGTAATTACTATATTAGTATTATTTTCTAATTGTTTCATAATGCTACTCAATTTACTGCCCTCAGTTCATTTTCTATATGTGTGGCCGTTTTACTGACTTTGGGTAGTGGTTTGCTCTTCTTCCCTCACAACATTCCTTTCCCATCTAGTTTGTTTTATTGCTTCTCTGACCCTGGCTGGGAGGTAGTGTGGGTGTCCACATTTTTCAGCTGGTTCTCCCAGGCCTTCTTGGTGTCCATTTCCCTGGCCACGTTCCCAAGATGGGTATATTGCCCTTGCCCGGCCCTCCCTTGCCACTGGTACTGCCCCGTACCTTCCCTGGCCAGCTTCATGGACCAGGTGTGCCCTCACACGCTGGCCCTGTCCGCTACCCTACTCCCCTCTTTTCCTTTTCCTTTCCTTTCTCTCCTTTTTTACCTCAGGCACTTCTTTATATTTTTTGTCCTTATTGCATTTGTGTTAACTTGGGACTGTTTTTATTTTTTTTGTAGTGCGACCGCTCCTCGCTGGGGGACCTGTGGCGGCCCTGTCTTCACCCTCAGATGGCTCTTAGGATCTTCTCATTGAACGTCAAAGGTTTGAACAACCCACAAAAGCGCACAACACTTTATCTGACACTTAAACAACATAGAGCAGATATAGTTTTTCTTCAGGAAACACATTTTACCCGTCATTCACATCCAGAACTGAAATCTAAGCAGTACCCTTCTGCTTTCCATGCTTGTGACCCAGACAGAAAAAGCGAGGAGTAGCTACACTTTATGCATCCCACGTAACATTTGAGTTCTTGACATCTCATTCTGACCCTGAAGGTCGGTTTCTAATCCTAGTGGGCAAACTTAATAATACTATATGCACCCTAGTTAATGTATATGGCCCAAATCAAAACCAGCATTCATTCCTGGCTGCCCTAGACTCTTTACTCTCTCAGGTACGCCAGGGAGAAGTGATTATGGCAGGGGACTTTAATGTTGTAGTAGATGTTACCATATACAGATCGTCCACTTTGCTCCCCCCCGTCAGTGGCTCGGAGTCCCGTAAATCTAAGGACTTGGTATCCCTTCTTTCCCATCATCTCCTCTTTGACTCCTGGAGGCTCAGGGAACCCTCATCCCGAGATTACACATTTTACTCCCCGGCTCATGGTACCCACTCACGAATAGACATGGTCTTCCTCAGCCACGATTTGTCTTTAAGACTCAGGGTGGCTCACATACACCCGATGGTTTGGTCTGACCACTCTCCTATATTAGCTGACCTATCAGACATAGTACCCCGTCCTCGCCCCGCCTCGTGGCATATTAATGACTCCATTCTCCATGATCAGTCACTTATCTTAGAGCTCCGGACCCTTCTTGACGAGTATTTTCTCTTTAATGATCTCCCTGATACTTCCCCCATGACCCTCTGGGAAGCCCATAAGGCAGTGGTGCAAGGCAATCTTATCAGCATGGCCTCACACCGTAAGAAGCTGGCCACCTCTAAACGTGCGTCACTAACTATTTAACTCCAGACTTTGGAGAGACAGCATAAACTCTCCCCAAATGAAGAGGTACTGACCAAACGTCTAAAGGCGAGATATGATTTGAACCTCCTTCTCTGAATCCACTGCCTCGGCCTTGAAATGGTTGAGGCAGACGTTCTACGAAAAGGGAGATAAAGCTGACAGAATACTAGCTGAGATCTCAAAACAACGTCATGGCCCTGAAGTCTCCTTCCGGCTTACCTATTTACCGTCCCGATCAGATAGGGCGAGAGTTTCAGAAATTTTATTCTACACTGTATAACTTGGATGCTCTAAATCCCGGGAGTGCCCCTCCTGCGGATACAATAGCAGCTTTCTTGAGGCAAGCGAACCTCCCTACCCTTTCCAGCAGCCTAATCCAACAACTAAATGAGGAAAATACATTGGAGGAAATACAGGCAGCTATCAAGGCCCAAAAGACCTCCAAGGCCCCAGGGCCTGACGGCTTCTCCGCAGCCTACTATAAAAGATTTTCCCAGACCTTAGTTCCCCACCTCCGCTCCCTGTTCAATGCTGTCTTACAGGGTGAACCCTTCCCGAAATCAATGTTAGAGGCGCGGATTGTAGTTATATATAAAGAGGGAAAAGACCCTAGCTGTGCAAGCTACCGTCCCATCTCCCTTCTCAATGTTGACATTAAATTATATGCAAAGATCCTGGCTACCCGTCTGAATGAAGTCCTTCCGGGTCTAATCCATTATGATCAAGTGGGTTTCATCCCGGGTCGCCAGGCGAGGGATAATACTCGCCGCGCGATTGACCTTGTTCAAATCATTAATCAAAGGCGCCTCCCGGCCATGTTGCTCTCACTGGATGCCGAGAAGGCGTTCAATCAGATTTCTTGGGATTTTATGACCCTAGCTTTGAAGGCGTACGGCTTCACGGCTGAATTTCTGAACGGGGTATCTGCCCTCTATAACTCTCCCTCAGCTAGGGTTCTGGTTAATGGGTCTCTTTCCGACCCTCTTTTCCTCTCCAACGGGACGAAGCAGGGATGCCCCCCTTTCACCCTTAATGTTTGCTCTAGTGATAGAACCCTTGGCGGCGATGATCAGAAAGTCGGCGTCGATCTCAGGTGTGACAGTGGGACCGCGGGAATTCAAGGTATCTGTCACGGGCACTAGGAGTCTTTACCCAGGGATCACCAGATGGTAGGCTTACCAGAGCAATGTAGATGGTAATAGGGTACTCTGGTAGCTGGGTGATCACGGAACATGAAATGATGGCCGATGAGATGCTCAGGAAAGTCTATGACTAGCAACACTGGTAATAATGAGGTAATGATACATAAGGAACTGTATGGACAAGGACACGTGAAGGTAGTCAGTGGTCTGCGATAGCAAGTTGTACCACTGCTATAGTGAGGTGGAATGTCCAACAGAAACAAGGAGGTGATGAGAGTCAGCGGTCTGCGGGTAGCAAGTTGTACCGCTGTCTGAGTGAAGGAATGGAATCCAAGTGGAGGTATCCAGGTAGTCAGTGGTCTGCGGTAGCAAGTTGTACCACTGCTCTGTGAGAGGATAATGGAACAGGTGATACCGGAAACAGGGATCAGTGGTCTGACATCAGCAAGTTGTACCACTGCATATATATGTGAGGAGGTGCACGGGGGAAGACTGCAACACAGGATATACACAGGCACCTTATACACGATCCACAGTAATATGCACAATATAGGTATATATATATGTAAATGACTGATCAGGTCTGCAATCTAGAAAGTCTCTTGAAGTAGTCCAGCACAATGATAACACAGTCAATGATGGCAATAGACTCAGCGGATAGCAGACTCCAGAGAGAACCAAACACAGTCCAGCAAGATATGCAATACACAGCACAGTCAATGAGAAGTATGCATACCGTGGTTCAGCAGTAGCAGTCAGGTGGGATTGCAGCGGTACCTGAGCGGCTGGAGGCCGACTGGATAGGAAGTCCCTGGATAGGAGAAGCAGCGGTCTAGCAGGTGCAGCGCACAGATGAGTAGACCGACAGGGACACGAATCCACAGGAGTCAGCAACACGTGGAACTGGACTCATAGGAAACCCAGGAGAATGGAGATGATCCAGCAGAGGGTAGTAGAAGAGATACAAATCCAATGCTGACAGGAGGGTAGAGGCCAGTGGAACACGTGAAGGCGTGGAGAGTGGATCAGCAGGAGATGGACGATAGCGCTGACCACAGCGGCAGGACTCAGCGGCACACGGAGGTAACCAGTAGCAACCACAGGAACCAACAGCGATGGGAAACAGGAGTGCAGCGCAGGGCCGGAGCTGTAGATCACGAAGTGTAGCAGATGGTAATGAAAAGCGGCAGTCTCGAGGAAGTCACAGCAAAGATGAGATGAGAGTGTAGTGCACGGAGGCAGCGGATAGTAATCAGCTGGCAGTCACGATGTTGAACACAGGCGAGTTGCAAGCAGGAGACTGTAGTGCACAGAGGCAGCGGATAGTAGTCAGCTGGCAGTCACGATGTTAAACACAGGCGAGTTGCAAGCAGGAGACTGTAGTGCACAGAGGCAGCGGATAGTAGTCAGCTGGCAGTCACGATGTTGAACACAGGCGAGTTGCAAGCAGGAGACTGTAGTGCACAGAGGCAGCGGATAGTAGTCAGCTGGCAGTCACGATGTTGAACACAGGCGAGTTGCAAGCAGGAGACTGTAGTGCACAGAGGCAGCGGATAGAAATCAGCAAACAGACTTGATGAGAAGCAGGTGAGTGAGGTAAAAGCTGGAGTGCACGGAGGCAGCGGATAGCAATGAGCAAACAGTCACATTGATATAAAATAACGTTGAAGTGGTGTAGAAGACTGTAGTGCACGGAGGCAGCGGATAGGAATCAGCAAACAGTCATGATGATAAAGTTGATGGTAGAAGTGGTATGGAACCACAGTAGTAGAAGTGGTTTGGAAACCACAGGAATCAGCAGCACTGAATACACAAGTAATACAGGAACACCTTCAGAGACTCATGAGGAATGAGACTCCAAGATCAGGCAACGTGGTAGTGACCACAGGTGCTTAATATAGGGAGGTTGCCTGATCTGCCAATTAAGTTAAAGGGGTATACACTGAAGTATAGAAAAGGGCTGCGCATGCGCAGACCCTCAGGATGGTGGACGGCCACGGTTCCTAAATGTCCGGGAAGAGGCACTCACGGTCCGGTGAGTGACAGTACCCCCCCTTTTAAAGGTGGGCACAGAACGCCTGGAACCGGGCTTGTCCGGATTTTTGGAGTAAAACTTCTTCAAAAGGGCAGGAGCATTAAGATCTTCAGCTTTGATCCAAGAGCGCTCCTCAGGACCAAAGCCCTTCCAATGAACGAGGAAGTGGAGGACTCCTCGCGAAATTTTTGCATCTAGTACCTCGGTAATCTCAAAATCCTCCTCCTGATGGACTTGAACTGGCTGCGGAGCTGAGGGAGGAGTTGAAAAACGGTTGATAATAAGAGGTTTGAGCAAAGATACATGGAAGGCATTAGAAATCCGAAGACTCTTAGGAAGAAGGAGTTTCACACATACTGGATTGATAACTTGAATGATCCTATATGGACCAATAAAACGAGGGGCGAATTTCATGGATGGAACCTTCAAACGAATATTTTTTGTGGATAACCAGACACGATCTCCAATTTTTAGTGGTGGAATAGCCCGCCTCTTCTTATCAGCGAAAGATTTATATTTGACAGATGTCTTCTTCAAACAGGTTCTAACCTGAGACCAGATATTTTTAAAGGTCTGACAAACAGTCTCCACCGCAGGAACTTGGGTGGGCGGGAGGGCAGGAAATTCCGGAAAAGACGGATGGTGACCGTAGACCACAAAGAATGGAGTTTTGGATGATGACTCATGGTACATGTTGTTATGGGCGAACTCAGCCCAAGGGAGTAACTCTACCCAGTTGTCTTGATTGGCTGATGAAAATATCCTTATAAAAGTCTCAAGATCTTGATTGACACGTTCGGTTTGTCCATTGGATTGTGGATGGTAAGAAGATGAGAGTGCTAATCGTATGCCCAAGGTTTTACAAAGGGCTCGCCAGAATCTGGACACGAATTGTACTCCTCTATCAGACACAATCTCAGATGGACATCCATGGATACGGAAGATCTCTTTAATGAAATGTTCAGCCAGGATAGACGAGGAAGGCAAACCAGACAGAGGGATGAAATGAGCCATCTTCGAAAATCTGTCCACTACCACCCAAATAGTGTTATGGTTCTTACTAGGTGGTAAGTCAGTAACGAAATCCATACTAATATGGGTCCATGGTTTGGACGGAATGGGTAGTGGTCGCAGCAACCCTGCTGGGGTTCTGCGGGAGGATTTGAATTGCGAACATAATTCACAGGAAGCAATGAACTCTTTGACGTCTCTCCTCATTGAAGGCCACCAGTAACTTCGAGAGAGGATCTCAAAAGTCTTGTGTTCACCGGCGTGTCCAGAAAAACGAGAGGCATGGAACCACGAAAGGATTTTCCTCCTTAGAGTAGGAGGCACGAGGGTCTTCCCAAATGGTAGCGTTTTGGTGGATGAAGCAGCCAGTGAGATACATTTGGGGTCTAGAATGGTATGGTTGGAAACCTCTTCTATATCAGAGGACGTAGCAAAGGCTCTAGATAAGGCATCAGCTTTTTTGTTCTTGGCAGCTGGTTTGAAGGTAATTATTAATTCAAAACGGGAAAAGAAAAGAGACCATCTTGCTTGACGAGGGTTCAAGCATTGGGCAGACTGGAGATATGACAAGTTCTTATGATCCGTGAAGATCGTCACCGGATGGCGAGCTCCCTCCAACAAGTATCTCCATTCCTCTAATGCGGCTTTGATAGCCAGTAATTCCTTGTCTCCGATGGTATAATTCTTCTCTGCGGGTAGGAGACCCCGAGAATAGAAGGCACAAGGGTGGAATTTTTGCTGTTCCGAGCGTTGGGAGAGAATAGCTCCTAAGCCCACATTAGAGGCATCTACTTCTAGGAAAAAAGGGAGTGTCACATCAGGCTGACGAAGGATTGGAGCCGAAGAGAAGGACTCTTTTAATGTTTGAAAGGCTTGAATAGCCTCAGTAGACCATTGCTTAGGATTAGCCCCTTTACGAGTCAGGGCCACAATAGGAGATGCAATGGAAGAAAAGTCTTGAATGAAGCGTCTATAGTAATTGGCAAAACCTAAAAAACGCTGGATGGCACGAAGAGTAGTTGGCTGGGGCCAATGTAGTACAGCATTTACTTTGTCAGGATCCATCTTCAGACCAACTCCGGAAACAATATACCCCAAGAATGGAATCTGGGGTAATTCGAATGAACATTTTTCTAATTTACAGAACAATGAATTTTTCCGTAGCCTGGAGAGGACTTCTGCCACATGTTGGTGGTGAGAAGGCAGGTCCTGTGAAAAAATCAATATGTCGTCCAGGTAGACGACGACACATACATATAATAAGTCCCGAAAAATCTCATTGATGAAGCCCTGAAAAACAGCGGGGGCATTACATAGCCCGAAAGGCATTACCAGATATTCGTAATGCCCGTCTCTGGTGTTAAACGCCGTCTTCCATTCGTCACCGGAACGGATTCTGATTAAATTGTAAGCACCACGAAGATCCAACTTAGTAAAAATACGGGCTCCCTTAATGCGGTCAAATAGCTCAGTGATCAACGGAATGGGATACCGGTTCTTGATAGTAATGGCATTGAGTCCACGAAAATCTATACAAGGGCGTAATGATCCATCCTTCTTTTTGACAAAGAAGAACCCAGCTCCAGCGGGCGAGGTGGAAGGTCGAATGAACCCACGCTGGAGGTTCTCCCGTATATATTCAGATGTAGCTTGAGTTTCAGGTAACGAGAGTGGATAGACCCGGCCTCTGGGAGGAGTCTTGCCAGGAAGAAGATCAATCGGACAATCCCAAGAACGATGAGGAGGAAGACGTTCAGACTGAGCTTTATCAAAAACATCGGTAAATGAAGCATATTGAGGAGGGAGTCCCGGTGAAATAGCTGAAATGGAAGCTTGCTGTACCTTGAGAGGAATGACTTGGGAAAGGCAATGATGGTGACATTCAGGCCCCCAAGACGTGACTTGAGGGGTGCGCCAGTCAATCTGGGGAGAATGACACTGAAGCCATGGAAGGCCTAGGACAATCGGACTTGTCGTAACAGGAAGAATTAAAAACGATATCTCTTCATGATGCAGAGCACCAATCTGAAGGGTTACTGGAGACGTACTCTGGGTGATGAGACCGTTGATGAGACGTGATCCATCGATAGCCGTCACAGTAATGGGAGTTTTTAAGGTAATCATTGGTAGAGACCATTGATTAACTAACGATTTGGAAATAAAATTTCCTGCTGCTCCGGAATCAATCAATGCCTGTGACTCAAAGGTCTTGGTAGCAAAGGAAATAGTCACATCAAAAGCGCAGACTTTAGATTTCATAGACGATGGAGAGGACTCCAGGGACCCTAACTTCACCTCTCCAGAACTAGTTAGGGCCTGGCATTTCCCGATCTCTTAGGGCAGGAGCTGAGGACATGAGTGGAATCAGCACAATAGATACAGAGTCTATTCTTGACTCTTCGTTTCCTCTCCTCAGAAGATAACTTGGAACGTCCAATCTCCATGGGAATCACAGCGGGTGACACTGGACGAAATTGAGGGTTAGAGCGAAAAGGTGCTTTAGCAGAAGTCGTTTTCTCAGCCTCTCTTTCACGAAATCTCATATCAACACGATGGCATAGAG
Organism: Mixophyes fleayi; assembly: GCF_038048845.1. Classification (NCBI taxonomy): domain Eukaryota; kingdom Metazoa; phylum Chordata; class Amphibia; order Anura; family Limnodynastidae; genus Mixophyes; species Mixophyes fleayi. The sequence goes on from NC_134409.1 coordinate 82,146,693, forward strand.
AGATCAAATCTTCAAGTGACGAAGGAAGCTCTTGGGTAGTCAGTGCATCTTTAATTTTATCGGAAAGCCCCTGCCAGAAGGCGGCAACTAGGGCTTCAGTGTTCCACTGAAGTTCAGAGGCTAAGATCCTAAATTGAATGACGTACTGGCCTACAGTATGAGATCCTTGTCGCAGACGGAGGATGCTGGAAGCAGCGGAGGTCACACGACCTGGTTCATCGAACACACTTCGGAATGTAGAAATGAATTTGGCACTATCTTGTAATATTGGATCGTTCCTCTCCCACAGAGGGGAGGCCCAAGCCAGGGCTTGTCCTGAAAACAAAGAGATAAGATAGGCCACTCTGGAACGATGGGTAGAAAAATTTTGAGGTTGGAGCTCAAAATGGACTGAACATTGGTTAAGGAAACCCCTACAAGTTTTGGGGTCTCCATCGTACTTTGACGGAGTAGGCAGGTGAAGCGTGGAAGCTATAGACACCTGGGATGGCAATGGGGAAACGGAGGAAAGCACAGGAGCTTCAGTAGTAGCTGTCACAGTCTGTCCAGATGTACCTTGGGAGGTTAATGACTGATAACACTGAAGTAACAGCTGTTGGCGGGCATCCTGTTGCTCCACACGGCTAACCAGATGTTGCAGCATCTCTTTGGCGGTAGGTTCCACATCTGGGTCTGTCATGGCCTGATCTTACTGTCACGGGCACTAGGAGTCTTTACCCAGGGATCACCAGATGGTAGGCTTACCAGAGCAATGTAGATGGTAATAGGGTACTCTGGTAGCTGGGTGATCACGGAACATGAAATGATGGCCGATGAGATGCTCAGGAAAGTCTATGACTAGCAACACTGGTAATAATGAGGTAATGATACATAAGGAACTGTATGGACAAGGACACGTGAAGGTAGTCAGTGGTCTGCGATAGCAAGTTGTACCACTGCTATAGTGAGGTGGAATGTCCAACAGAAACAAGGAGGTGATGAGAGTCAGCGGTCTGCGGGTAGCAAGTTGTACCGCTGTCTGAGTGAAGGAATGGAATCCAAGTGGAGGTATCCAGGTAGTCAGTGGTCTGCGGTAGCAAGTTGTACCACTGCTCTGTGAGAGGATAATGGAACAGGTGATACCGGAAACAGGGATCAGTGGTCTGACATCAGCAAGTTGTACCACTGCATATATATGTGAGGAGGTGCACGGGGGAAGACTGCAACACAGGATATACACAGGCACCTTATACACGATCCACAGTAATATGCACAATATAGGTATATATATATGTAAATGACTGATCAGGTCTGCAATCTAGAAAGTCTCTTGAAGTAGTCCAGCACAATGATAACACAGTCAATGATGGCAATAGACTCAGCGGATAGCAGACTCCAGAGAGAACCAAACACAGTCCAGCAAGATATGCAATACACAGCACAGTCAATGAGAAGTATGCATACCGTGGTTCAGCAGTAGCAGTCAGGTGGGATTGCAGCGGTACCTGAGCGGCTGGAGGCCGACTGGATAGGAAGTCCCTGGATAGGAGAAGCAGCGGTCTAGCAGGTGCAGCGCACAGATGAGTAGACCGACAGGGACACGAATCCACAGGAGTCAGCAACACGTGGAACTGGACTCATAGGAAACCCAGGAGAATGGAGATGATCCAGCAGAGGGTAGTAGAAGAGATACAAATCCAATGCTGACAGGAGGGTAGAGGCCAGTGGAACACGTGAAGGCGTGGAGAGTGGATCAGCAGGAGATGGACGATAGCGCTGACCACAGCGGCAGGACTCAGCGGCACACGGAGGTAACCAGTAGCAACCACAGGAACCAACAGCGATGGGAAACAGGAGTGCAGCGCAGGGCCGGAGCTGTAGATCACGAAGTGTAGCAGATGGTAATGAAAAGCGGCAGTCTCGAGGAAGTCACAGCAAAGATGAGATGAGAGTGTAGTGCACGGAGGCAGCGGATAGTAATCAGCTGGCAGTCACGATGTTGAACACAGGCGAGTTGCAAGCAGGAGACTGTAGTGCACAGAGGCAGCGGATAGTAGTCAGCTGGCAGTCACGATGTTAAACACAGGCGAGTTGCAAGCAGGAGACTGTAGTGCACAGAGGCAGCGGATAGTAGTCAGCTGGCAGTCACGATGTTGAACACAGGCGAGTTGCAAGCAGGAGACTGTAGTGCACAGAGGCAGCGGATAGTAGTCAGCTGGCAGTCACGATGTTGAACACAGGCGAGTTGCAAGCAGGAGACTGTAGTGCACAGAGGCAGCGGATAGAAATCAGCAAACAGACTTGATGAGAAGCAGGTGAGTGAGGTAAAAGCTGGAGTGCACGGAGGCAGCGGATAGCAATGAGCAAACAGTCACATTGATATAAAATAACGTTGAAGTGGTGTAGAAGACTGTAGTGCACGGAGGCAGCGGATAGGAATCAGCAAACAGTCATGATGATAAAGTTGATGGTAGAAGTGGTATGGAACCACAGTAGTAGAAGTGGTTTGGAAACCACAGGAATCAGCAGCACTGAATACACAAGTAATACAGGAACACCTTCAGAGACTCATGAGGAATGAGACTCCAAGATCAGGCAACGTGGTAGTGACCACAGGTGCTTAATATAGGGAGGTTGCCTGATCTGCCAATTAAGTTAAAGGGGTATACACTGAAGTATAGAAAAGGGCTGCGCATGCGCAGACCCTCAGGATGGTGGACGGCCACGGTTCCTAAATGTCCGGGAAGAGGCACTCACGGTCCGGTGAGTGACAGTATCTCTCTTCGCAGATGACATACTTCTTTCTCTGACGAATCCTCAAGAGTCTTTACCCGCCCTATATAAACTTATGGATGCATATGGCCTCCTGTCTGGCTATAAAATTAATTTTGTTAAATCTGAGGCCATGTTCCTCCACGCTTCCCCTTCCCTTAGGTCCAGTTTACAGACTAATTTTACACTATGTTGGCAGGTAAATAAGATCAAATATCTTGGAGTTTATATCACCTCATCCTATGAGAGATTGTATTAGGAAAACTTCCCCGCCTTCTGTCACACATCAAACAGGACTTGGAGACTGGGAAGAGCTATATCATATCGTGGCTGGGGAGGATTATTGCTATTAAGATGAACTTGGTCCCTAAACTTCTGTATCTTTTCCAGACTCTTCCAGTGAGGGTTCCCGACTCTGTGTTTAGAGATTTGCATTCCTCCTTTCTAAAGTTTATGTCACTCACCGGACCGTGAGTGCCTCTGCGCTGGTGCGTGGCTCCCTAGCCTTCCTGCCGGCACCTATCCTGAACCGCGGCCGTCCGCCATCCTGATGGTCTGCACATGCGCAGCTCCCAGGAACTCTTGTGACTGTTGCTTTTAATCCAAATTGGTTGATCAGGCAACTCCCTATTTAAGGCACCTGTGTGCATTACCTCATTGCCTGATCTTGGAGTCTCATTCCCTGTGAGTCTCTGAAGGTGTCCCCTGTGTTCTACTAGTGTCTTCAGTTCCTGTGGATTCCCTGTGCTACTCATCGCTGGTTTCCATACCTGCTACAGTCTCCTGTTTCCTGCTTGTGTCCTCAGCTGGACTCTGATTACCGGATCTACTCACCTGTGGTTCCTACACTCGTCTCTGCCGTCTAGCGTCTCTGCAGTTCCTGCATCTCCCCGTGGACAGACTGTTCTACTGAATAGCGGTATGCTTATCTGTTATTGACTTTCTACATTTACTCTGCATATCCGCTAGGAAAAGTTTCCATGCTCAACAGCGGTATCCATACCCGCTATAGACTGTTATTGTTACGCTGCATACCTGTTTGGAATTACCATACTACTCAGTCGTTATATGCATAACTGTGATTGACTATCCATTATTGGCCTGCATATCTGTGCTGAGCAAGTCTCTACCAAGCAGCGCCACACATACCGTTATATAGACTTTGTTGGATAGCTGCATACCTATTGGGATCAAGTTCCTCTGTGCTCTCAGTGTCTGCATCCTATTATCTTTGTATGCTTCCATTCATCAACACTTGTACACATCCTCACCTATTAAGCAGTGATACAACTTGCTATACGCAGACCACTGACTTCCCCGCTACCTACCTACCTGCACCTGGACAAGTCTTCTCACCATAAGCAGTGGTACAACTTGCTATGCGCAGACCACTGACTTCCCCGCTACCTACCTGCACCTGGACAAGTCTCTTCACCATAAGCAGTGGTACAACTTGCTGTATGCAGAACACTGACTTCCCTGCTACCTCCCTGCATCTACTCACGTCCATCCTGATCTCCGTGTTCAAATCTACCTTTCCACTATATCAGCTAGTCGCTGATTTATTGACCAAAGATTGCTGCAAGTCACTGACTTTCCTATTATTTATTGGCATTCTCTCTCCATCTGCTGTGTTATATGTTCCGCTAGTCATCCTGCTACCAGAGGACCGTTGTGTGAACTTCACTACTCTGGTAAGCCCAGTCATCTGGTGAATCCCTGGGCAAGACTCCTAGTACCCGTGACAGTTTATATGGCGTGCCAAGCCCCCTAGAATTTCGATAGCAGTGCTTAAGAAGCCCAGGGCTTGGGGAGGCAGGGGTTTTCCAGGCATTAAATTTTATTATTTGGCATCCCATCTGACCCAGGTGGCGGTAACTTATGCGCCTTACCAGTCCATAGCTTGGGTGGAACTGGAGACCCACTATGTGGGGGTCCCCTCAGTGGCATCACTCTGGTGTTTGGCCAATATAGATAGACCACCAGCGGCCTCCTCTCTTCAATCTCTTAAATTCTGCTAATTCCTCTGGGACTCATGCCGGGTCAAATATAAATTGTCCTCCCCTATTTCACCTCTGACTCCCCTTTGGGGCAACCCACACTTCCCTCCTGGCAATTCAACCCTGCAATTTAAACTCTGGATAAAGGCGTGATTACGGGTGGTTTCGGACCTGGTGGTTAACCAAATTTGGGCTTCAATGTCAGAACTTCATCATAATTTTGAACCGTTTCGTCCGCTCATTTTTGAGTGCTTCCAGGTTCCAGGAGTCTCTCCAGGCCCCGACCTCCTTTGAGTACATGTGTTTACATTCACCTCTCACCAAAGGGATGATCTCCCAGATCTATAATTGGCTCATAGATTATGCTTTCGATACTCCAGGCTGACATGAGCAGGAACGGGAAAATGACTTGGGTCCTCCCCCAGATGACTGATGCTGGGAGTAGGTCAGGAAGGGGATTACAAAGAGCTCGATCTCCACATTAATTAAGGAAACTGCCTATAAAGTGTACTATAGGTGGTACTATACTCCTGATATGTGTTCTTGAATGTTTCCTGCGGCTACTCCGAGCTGCTGGCGGGAATGTGGCCAGAGAGGTACGATGTTACACATATGGTGGACCTGCCCTCGCATAGTCCCTTTCTGGAACATAGTTCTTACACTCATAAACTCTGTCTCAGAACAACAGATAAGTAGGGATCCCTGGTCATTCCTTCTCTCTCACCCTATACCTAATGAGAGCGCGCCTTCTAACAAACTTATCTCCCATATCCTGGCAGCCGCTAAATCCCTAATAGCAAAGCACTGGAAAGACCCTAGAGCTCCCTCTATGCAGGCGTTACGGTCGTACATAGGACATGTCGCAAGCATGGAGAGTATAACGTGCTACCTTCATGATAAATCATATAATTTTGATAAGGTGTGGGCCCCGTGGTACTTGCTAGAAAGCCGTAGCTGCCTATCCAATACGGCTCCTCCTCCGGCAGTTGGAACATAGCTTTTGGGCCGCCTCTGGACCCCCCCAGGCTGGATATGGTACGCGGCTGGTTAGTAATGTCTGTATGCTACTTCTCTTTAGGGTAGCCATTGTAACTGTGTGTTCCAGCTTTTCCTAGCAATGTTCCAAGTTTGCGTGCCTATCTATTTATTAGCTATATTGTTGACAATATTTGTGCCTTTCTACCCCCCTCCCTCCCTTTCTCACCCTCCCCACTGATATAAAAGTATAACACTCAGAGGAAACACCTTGATTATTAAGATTTTTCTTGTCAAAAATGTTGTATGTACTGTTCCTGTTGTTTCCTCTTCAAATAAAGAGTTTAAAAAAAAATAAAAAATGAAAAAGGGCTTTACATTCATCACAATACAATAGTTTGTGTGGACTGACAGATATTACCCCAAGTGTGACAAACCATATTTTATTGTTTTTTACCTTGCAAATCAATGTTGAATGTGAGGTGTCCATGCTCCACATTTTCCTGAGGGCTGGTGATCTGTTGAATAAATATGCACCATGGCAATTTCGCAAAACCACATAAGAGTTTAAATAACAGTTATAAGATTGTAAATCTTCACAACACTACACCAAAAAAAAAAGGGGTTACATTTAAATAGTCAAATAACACACATAAAAATGCACGACATCTGAAAAAAAGATATGCACTGTTATTGTGTAACATAAAACATCTTACAAACATTTAAAGTGCCTATAACACATTAACTTTAAATATAACTCAATACAAATAAAAGGCCACTAATGAAATCACCAGCAGCAAAACACACAAACTTTAGCATTCTAACCAACTTCAAGTCTGCATGAGGGTGTATTTTATAGTGGATTGTAATGAGATAAGTATATGCAGCTGTATAGGCCAGGTATCAGCTGACGAGATCTGATGCTGGGTCTATGCAACGGTTGTTATGAGTAACTCTCTTTTCACTTTATACTGATTAAACCAGCTTGTGTTTATTTCTTATTGTAAAATCATCTGATATGCATTAGACTAGATATTGATATTTTGCTTTTGAAACGACCAAACCTGTTCAAGTGTTCAAATAATTATGTTCAGGTACACTTTTTTGTGCAAAGAGTTAATGTGCTATTTGCTCTAGGTGTTTCAATCTGAAGTATACCTTAGTGGTTAAAGAAATGAGCTGCCAAGGACAAGGTAATGAGTTTGAACCCCGAATGATGCGTGTATGTGGCTTACTTTTGTATATTTCCATGTTTAAGTGGACATATTTAATGTGACTTATCCAAGAGTGCTTTAGTATATGTTTTGGTGTGTAATCTGGCTATATGCCATATTGAACAGTGTGATCTGCTACAACACAGCAAAGCAGTTGTTCCAAAAGACTTGATTGCAAAGACATAGGAAATCTCTACTGCCAAAAGTGAAAAAACCTTAGTGTCCAAAATAACCTTAGAAAAAAAGCAATAATTTGAAGTGCTAGCAATATGATTATACTTTTGGTTTGTATTAAAATACATGGATACATTTCAATATGCAGACATTTTCACTCTGCATGTACCAAATCTTTATGTGTTTAATATTTTACGTATTGACCTTTTTACCACAGTTTTAAGAAAAACAACTTATGATAGAAGTAGTTGGTCACCTTTTAGTTCTATTACATTTCCTTGTCATGTTGTTTTCACCACTTGTACATTGGTGTTGCAGTTAGCTTATCTACCTTCCAACTGTGCAAGCCTGAGTTCTACTCCTCACCAATGCTCATTAATATCCTTGCCATATTTGTGTGGACATTAAAAGTGTTCCTGGGGTAATATTACGCTTTGGTTAAAGTAGCATAAATTATGCGTGTAATTCGCAAAAAAATTATATTATATCTCTATTATTAGTGGTTTTTATTGCAAACGCACCATCAACAATTGTCACATCAGCCATTTTACATTGAGAGTAGTTATAATGGTGATTGTTGTGATTCTAAAGAGATTTAAAATCAATCTTTATGTCAAAGTTGAATGTTAGTGCTAGATTAAAATCAAAAAACAAAAACCTTTTAGGAATGAATGGGAAATGCACTCAGACAAACCATTCCGGCAACCGGAATACACTTAGCACTCCATTCCGGCAACCGAAATGAATGGGGAATGCACTCAGACAAACCATTCCGGCAACCGGAATGCACTCAGCACTCCATTCCGGCAACCGGAATGAATGGAGAATGCACTGAGAAAGCCATTTCTGCATACATGAAGTGTTTTTTAACAGATACCTGTAATGTATAGGAGTAATGTACAATATATATATATATATGGAAGTATGTATCAAAGTTGATCCCCATAATGCAGAGAAGATATCTGCCTAGCATACCAAACTGCAGTGTACAGGCCTATAAAATAAAGGCCTCTTTACTGAAGACCCAGTAAGTAGCAGAGGGTGCTATATTAAGCTAACTAATTCCGGCATTCCGGCAGTTCCGGATTGAGCCCAAATGGCCAAAATAACATCAAACATCTTGCACTTGACAGTGGCATATATTACAAAGTTGTCTGTATGTAAAAAAGGTTTCTTTTACACAAACATACTAATGGAACATTTGTAAATATATATATATATATATATATATATATATATATATATATATATATATATATATATATATATATATATACCCAAATAAATGTTAATTTAAAAAAAAAAAAAAAATGTCTGTATTGATATGTATGTATGTTGTGCATATTTCGTTGTGCTTTTTATGCTCAAAGGATGCTTTTAGAGGCGTTTAATGGTTGTTTTAGCTAACTGTTTTGGACTTAAACATGACCCTGGGCTTCCTTAAGTTTTAGCAAGCATTTGAGAGATGAGTGACGTGAGTTTCCCGTAAATGCAGAGGGGGAACACCTACTGTTCTTAAGGGAAAATCCATAACGCCTACTTTACTCAAATGATCTCACATCTCCGCCCAGTCCGCGCCCACTCTCCTCCCATTGCCACCCCTTTTTTTCTCAAGTGGTTAGCCACCAACTCAAATGTATTTCCGATGGAGTTTGCAGTTAAGTTGCCCTTGAGTGCCGGATCTGCTCGCCGGATACGCTGTTTGAGCAGCGTATGTGGTGTTTTACGCTGCTCAAGTCCCATTTTCGCGCATGCGCAGAGACGACTACTGGATTATCTGCATACGGATGCGTTTCCGTACCTTGATGAATCGGGCCCTAGGTCCGAACTGAACTCCTAAAATTTTGATCTTGCTACTGGCCCGGGGAAAGCTGTCCACAAGGTCAAACTGACAACCTTCCTCCCCCATACAGAAAAATTCACTATTATACTGGTTTAGTTTCGAGCCACTGGCCTTGGAGTACCTGCAGACCAGAGTTGCTACCTCCAGAACAGAGTTGCTACCTCCATTGCATCTGCAGGACTCGACAAGACGACAGTGACATCGTCCGTGTAGGCCACCACCTTCAAAGGACACTCCGTACCCAACAGCACCCCTCCTATCAAGCCGCCTTCAATCCTTCGAATGAAAGGATCTATTGCAAACACATACAGAGAGGGGGCTCAGGGGGCAACACTGCCTAACTCCAGAGTTGACCACAAAGGATGGACCTACCCAACCATTCACAAGAGGGAAGCTCTCGCTCTTTTTGTAAATAGTACAAAGCCAATTCACCACCTGCACTGGAAGACCATACCTCAGAAGTAGAGCCCACAGGTATTCGTGATCCACCCTGTCAAAGGCCTTCGACTGATCAAGAGCTAGAAGATACTTTCCCCACTTCTCAGCCCGACACCGCTCAATTGCCTCCCGGACCCCCTGGACAGTACTGAAGGTACTTCGGCCTTTCACAGTGCAATGCTGTGAGGGGGAAAGCCTTTGACCGGAGATCCGCATCAGTCTATTAAAAAGCACCAAAATATTTCTGTCGGTATTGAGAAGGGCTATGGGGCGCCACTTCTCGATATGCGACTGGTCCTTCCCTTTGGACAGCAAAAAAAGTGCGGAGACCCTCATGGAGGGAGGTAATAAACCTCTCTCCAGGCTTTCATTAAAGACTTCCATGAGGCATTGAGCCAGAATGTCGACAAATCTCTGGGCCTGGAGATTTGTTTTTAGGCAACTCGTCTATCGCCATTCTGACTTCATCCACCATTATCTAGCTGCCCAAATACTTAAGCGAACTGCTCAGATCCTCAAGACCAGGTGTCTTCCTCAGGAAATGGTCCATCTTCCCTCTGTCTAGTAAGATCAGAGTAGAAAAACTGCACAGCACCAAGGATGCCCTCCTTATTCTCCCTGAGAATATCCTCAGCTTCGTACAGGCCCCTCACCTCTTTCATATCTACCGACTTCCTACAGTTCAAGGAAGGGTCAGGCGAGTGGTACTTCCCATAATCCCTCTCCAGAATCAAGGAAGCAAACCGGTCATATTGCACCTCTCTCATCTGAGTCTTCAGCCGGGAGATTTCCCCACCATCTCCCTGTTCAGAGATCAGGAACCCAAGTTCCCTTCTTAATGCTGAATAGGTATTTTCAATTAGCAAGTTGTTTTCAGCTATCAGGTCACAGAAGAAATACCTCCCACCATTCTGACCTACTCCACCCTGCCTCCAAAATTGTCTCTTGAGATTCAAAGAAGTCTCTAAAGGACTGTCTTATCTCCTCTTCTTCTAGGAGCTTAGAGTTCAGGTGCCAAAGGCCCCTATTGTCACACATAATGATCTTAGCCGCACTTACCTCATCCGCCGCTGTTATATCACGGCTACCTGGGTCCCTTCTGGTCGTCTGCAGCATTCCCGTCCTCCACACTTCTGTTTGTAAACAAACACATACTGTTTGATCTGTTGCATGGACGCGGCCATCTTGATTGCAGTCAGGTGATCATTCCAGACCAACAAGATTCAGTAGCTGTGATCACATGAACTGTACAGCCAATAGTTGTTTGGGACACCCTATTTAAACCTGCTGCTGTGATCTGTTCATTGCCAGAACAACGCACTTCTCTCCAGAGGATGGTTCTTGGCTCCAGGTTCAGTGTTCCTGTCAGCATTACCAAGTGCTCTGTACCTATCAGCATTACCAAGTGCTCTGTTCCTGTCAGCTTGTCCAGACTGCTCATTCCTCTGCTATATTCTACATTCAGCAAGAACATGAGCAGGAAGATCATCCAGGCTTCTAGGTTCTGTTTCAGTCCTGCTCCAGCTAGGCCCAAGGGTCCTGAATCGGATCAAGAAATACAGACGACCGTGACATCTTTCTGAAGAGTCTATTAAGCATTCAAAGATACACTAAGATAAACTTGGTCAGAAAACTCTACTGGCTTTAGCTCTGGAGTCAAAGTTTTTGAGCTCTCCTTAACAAAAAACCTGTCTATCCTAGACCCCCCGCAACCTCTCTAATAAGGGAAATCTGTGAGGTCTGGAAAATGTTGAAGATGCACATCTACCAGACCCGCCTGCCTTGTCATATTAACTAGAAAAATGGAATCATAGCCAGAGAAGTCCTTGTATCTTCCCTGTCTTTGTTCCTAATAATAGTGTTAAAGTCACCACCAAAGACTTTCTGCCAGGCCGAAAAAAGATATGGCTTTATCTCCCTGAAAAGACACTTCCTTTCCCACTTAGATTGGGGACCATAGATATTAATGAATCTCAGGTAATGTCCTCTCAGATTGACTTCCAAAATCATACATCTACCTACTTGTAACTCTATAACTCGTTGGACGGTTATCATGTTGGAAAAAAGCACCGCCATCCCACCGTTCGGCACGGCCGCAAGAGACCAGTATGAGGGCCCATGCCTCCACTTCCTTTTGGCCTATTCTGGTCTCCTGCAAAAATAAAGAATCAGCCTCACCCATGCTGAAAAAAATCAATGGCCATGTAACGAGCACGCTAGGACAGAATGGATGCCACATTAATGGTGGCAAACCTTATAGGCTGGAAAGTAATCCTTACAGAGTTATAGAAGTAGGACCCAAAATTACGTCTTCACTTGTCTGCTGGAGTCCTCATCTGAGGAACCCTACCTTTTCACGCTAACCCTTACAGGGATTGCCTTATCATCAGATAGGCAGACCTCCTCATAATCTGAGGTAGCACCCACTTGAGGGCCAACACTCTGAACCATAACCAAAGCAGCTATAGCTATCACCCTACCAAATATTTGGGGTGTATCTAGGTCAATAACTAAAGAGTTCAGGGGAACCTGAACTGGTGGGACCAAGGAGTCAGGAACCAGGGAGTCAGGGGAATAGGAACCGGAGGATCAGGATCCGGAACTAAAGGAAAATCTCGTACAGAAGAAGGCACAACCAAAGGTGGAGGTCAGGACAAGGGGCTGCAAGGAGGGAAGGGGACAGCTCCTCTATATATAAAAGATTGGTATTGGGATTCACTGTTGTCTTTAAAAAATCCTTTTCTGTTGCCTTACCTAGTAATTCTTCACATTCCTTGTCCCTAGGTTTTTTTTGTATACTACAGTGGGTTTGCAAGGAACTGAAGTTTTTGATTTCTTTTTTTGTCTCATTACGTTGACAAACCAGGTTACCCGTACCATCCCTCACCACATCTCCTTGTAACTCCTCATTACTGGACAGCACTAAAAACTGGTTCACCAGAATCATTCCCTCACCTTTACCCTATCCTGTACCACTCCTCTTCTCTTTTTTCTTCTGAACCCTAAATTGCCCATCGTCCACCTGACTTGATGAGGCTTTAACCAGTGGAATGAGTCTGAGCTGAACCCTTAGCTAAACTGGACACTGAAGGAAGAGAAGGAGGAGGGGGGGGGGTAAGGGTGTACTGTCTTCTACTTCCATATGCTTTGCAACCTTGGCTAATACACTGTCTGGGATGTCCTGACTTTTATGGAAAGCTTGCGGACATCTACTAAAAGGGTGGCCATCTAGCCCATATAGATTACATTTTATGATGGTATATGTTTTGGCCTCATGTCCCAGAACCCCAAAATGCCCATACTTGATGTTGGGGCAATTCATGCTGAAGTGACGGAAGTCGCTGCAGTGATGGCACATCCTTGGCTGGCCGGGGTAGAACACCTGAATACGGTCGCGGCTAATAAAGGCCGCAAATGTAATATGCACTGTGCCAGCCTCCGTGTATCGCAGTTTTACCACGGCTGACCATCCGCCACCCCAGACATGAGTGTCGTGGTCTGGGACTTTCTCCAAAGGAGATACTATATCTGCATACCATTTTAGCCAGTAAGTTAGATCTGCAACTGGGATGGACTCGTTACGAACAAGCAAAATTATTTTAACCCTCTCTTGACTGGTAACAGGGATGGCATGAAAATTTAACCAAGGTGTTATAGCTTAAGACTAGTCCACTTCATCCAAAAAGTTTGCAGCCCTTGGTATGACACAAACCTCAAGTCGTATTCCGGAGAATTAACCGGAAGAATGCAATCAAAGAAATCAGTAGTGTTACGGATAACGGTTTTATCATAAACATGTGGAACCGGGTGGAGAGGTCTTCACCTGTAGCAGCCCCTTTTCCCGTAGAGCTTGTTATGCTCACATGTACTCGGATGCCCTCAGGTCTTAAACTCAAAGTAGTACAGGTGTATGAACATACCATAGTGCAGAGTAGCGGGGTGTAGAGTCTAGCGTGGTCAGGAAACAAGCCGAGGTCAAGTTCCGAAGCAGGTAACGTGGTCAGAGTCGGGCAAGATGTCAGGGCTGGCGGCAATCAAGGAAAATCCAGGGACGTAGCAAACGTCAGGGCACAGACAAGAATCAAAATCCAATAATGAAGCCAGGGGTCATACACAGAAAATCCAAACAGTAAAACAGGTTCAAACACAGGGGCAGGCTA